>NC_142122.1:7215500-7527000 GCF_056152115.1 Neolamprologus brichardi
TGTCGATAAAAACACCGACACACCGAGATTCCTCAAACTGCGTAGATGCGGCTTCTTTTCAAAGGCAGTGCGCAGCAAACTTATTTTCGAGTTCATCGGAGTCACTCTGCCTTTGCTGTATGTTTAACTACTTTTATCTCTCCCGGAGTTTAACTCAAATATGTTTATGATGAGGGAGGAGGGGGGTAATAAAAATTTAAATGAATATCAACTTGTTCGCATTCACACACGCACACTCACACACATACACACAGCCGAATGCACACCAGCTTCACCAATACATGGGAGATCTCCTCTAGCTAGAGCGTATCGCTCTCGGATTGGCTGCCGAGCCCGGTGACGTCGTGTTACTCTCTCTAGGAGGAGGCGGGCTAAGAGTTAAAGCCGTACGTTCTCCTATGTTTATTTCCTCAACAGGGGCGTATCCAGGATTTTCATTATGCAGCTTGGGGCCCATCTGCTGTGAGCCAGCATAGAAAAGCCAGGACAGGAAACAAGATTATTATATAATGGTTTTTACAATGGTTTTTATCCTATACAACTGACCATATACATGGCACAAAAACAGTTCAGTTAGAGTAAGTCTATTTTTATATTTTACTGCTAATTTTAGTTGTTTTTTTTATCTGTAAGTACTTACCATTTTATACATTGTGTTTATTTGTTAATTGTATATATTTATTGTTATTTTAAGTTCTATCCTAAGAGAAAGGCAAACTGAATTATATTGTACTATTTATAATGACAATAAAGATCATTCATTCAATCATAATAAGGTCCTTGTCATATTATATTTATTTTTATCTTTCAATTTCAGCGTAGTCAATATAAAAAAAATGTAATTCTCCAATTCTGACTTCATATCCCAAAGCTGTTAAATGAGAGGAAACAAGCACATATGAGGCTGATTTAATTCTCCTTCATTTCTGATTGTTGAATCAGGGATAGGTGTTACATAACCTTGAGCTTCAGCCTGCACCTTTCAGTTGGTCATTTTTTTCCTTTTAAATGAACCAAAGAAAGGAAATTATACTTACATATTTATTGATTACACTATTTCCATGATAGCTTAATAAGTACTTATTTTTATCTAAGCAAAATAAATACGATGAAGAAAACAAGTGTAGAAAATATTTGGAAGAATAAGGTTTTGCACATAAGTTATTCATAAGGCTTTTCTCAGTTCGGTACTTTTCCGTGTCCTCCTGCCTGTGACCTGGAAACCAACATTAGTGTCGTATTCTCAGTGTTAAAGGATGTCTCACGGAAATGCATTTGGAAAACTTAGGTAAGAGGAGGCTGGTAAAAGGAACTACAGTAGAGATGTAGTCCATCCTTTTACCTTCAGTGTATAAAACAAGCATAAGACATTATGGTGACCAGACAGTATTTTCGTTCCATGTCTGTCTGTCCCACATCTTGAGATGATGCCCCACATTCTGACAGGTTCTACAGGAAATGCACTTTTCTAGTCTGGCTTTTACTCAATGTATACAGCGGGGTTTTTTGTTGTTGTTTTTTAAATTAGAGTAAGGATGCCATAGTCATCTGAGAAAGTTAGATGGCACTAAAGAGTAACAAGCTTTGAATTTTGTTGACATTGAATGAAACTACTACAAAGAAAAGGAAGTGGCAGTATGTTCTTAGAATTGTAAGAAACTATATATGTAATTGTAGAAACTATGACAAGAAGAGTATTCTTTAGACACAGAAACACAGCTCATTAGCTGTTTCTGTTACTTAAGATGTGCAACTGCCCTTCACCGTTTGTGCCTGTGTGATCAAAATATGGTCTGAATTCTTAGGGTGGCTGTAGCTCAGGTGGTAGAGCAGGTTACCTACTCACCGGAAGGTTGGTGGTTTGATCCCAGTATCCTTGGGCAAGATATTAACCCCATGTTGCTCTCTGATGCATCCATCGGAGTATGTGTGGATGTTTGTTAGGAAGCACTTAGAAATAGGTGCTGTGTGAATGTACAAGTTGTGTAAAGCGCTTTGAATGCTATATAAGAACCATTCCAATTACCATATGTCATTCTACCATGTGACTTTAATTAAATCACTGTGACGTTGTGATTAAAATTGTAAGATGAACATGAGCTCTGTGGCATGTCTCACACAAAATATACACCATAAATGGCCCAAATGTAGGACCAGAGGATGGATGCTATACAAAAAGCAGAGCTCTGTTGTGGCTGGCTAAAAATCCAAAACAAAGAGAAAATGGTACAAACAGTAATGCTAAAGGTGAAGGGCAAAAATGAAAAGGAGCACAAGAAGACAGGAAGTATACCCAAAGAACATAACATAAGAGATATTTTGGCTAAGGTGAAGACTGAACTGTCGGGTTTAGAAAATAGGTAGTGAAGAAGACATAGATGAATGCAATCAGAAAACAGGAAGCACAGCTCAGAGCAAGACATAAAAGAATTCCAGCTATCAAAGTAAAACGAGAAACAACCGAAAACAGAGAAAGGGAGGCACTGGAGAAACCAGAAACTTAAAATAATCACAAAAAAACACTGACAGTACGCAGTCGAAAGTGAATGAAAACATTTAAAAACATAAATCAAAGTGTACCCCACAATAGATAATAGTAATAGCCAGTAGTGCATGTTTTCTATTTGGGGCTACTTTTTGTTAAGGTCCAACAAAACACAGAGGACTGTTTTAAAGCCTGGGCAGCATGATACAGTCATACAATCCTTCTTTTCAGCGATAATTCAGGTTTGAGGATGAAGGTGAAACAGTTGCAGTTGCTGCAGATATAAAGCAAACAAATACAGTGTATCAGACCATTTCATGAAACTTTCCCATAAAGACAGAGAGAGAATTCAGCAGAGTGGGAGAGCATGGCAGGTATAATTGGTGTAAGTGAGGCATCCAGTTTCAATGATGTCATTCTTTGCAAGTGTGTTGCACATGCACAGATAGTCCACACATGTCCTGCTCTGCAGCATACTGCAAGCATTGCTAAATCTTCTAATGCATTGCACTTCAGAAGATTATTGATTAGAATTTTTGGAGAGTTTCTGCAGGTCTAGCTCTCTTTTTTTTGTCCATTCAGCCATGACACCAGTTACTTTTCATGCCACATCAGTCCACCTCCTTATGAGGTTATTCCTAAATGGACAATAGATTAGTGCACCATAACCTTTCTTCTGATTGTTCAACACTTTTCCACACACGCTGTATCTGCTGCACCTTTAAAGACTTCAGGCTTTGGTTATTTGTGTGCATGTGTGTGTGTGAGAGGGAGAAAGAGAGAGATAGAGGCTTTCTTTTTATGGAGTAACACATCCGGTCAATGACCTGTTCAACTTTCTAAACAACCTGTGTGGCTTGGCTCTCGGTCAAGCTCAATGAAAATCCTATTTGCGGCTGAATATAGGTAAGCTGTTAACAACACAGTACTCAAGACCTGAGTAACGTCTGTGACACACTTACTGTGTTTTTAGTCAAGTATAAAAAATGAGATAATTTTTACCAAAGAAAAAGAACATCACTGTTATTGCAATGCCTTAACAGAAAGTCTAATGCTACTTTTGGTGTTCTTGCTTGACATTTTCCCCCACATGAGGGCAGTATTTGTATGCAAGACAAGACTAAGAGAATCATGTCAAAGAAAATATCCAGAATGTAAAAGAAAAATCATGTGTGTGAGTGCTGGGAGTGGTTTAAGTTTGAAGTGCTTAAAATGGTCTGTTACATTTTATAGGATGATAATTTGATTGCTGGTTTTAACTGATTTATTGTACCAAATTGAAAAGACACAATAAAAAATTTACAATGTAACAAGAGATCTTTACGTCACCTCTTTGAAACCTTTCAGGCGTGTTTGGCCTTCATTATTGTGCTGCAGGGTGAACTGTTCTCCACACAGATGCAGTTCAGAAGGTCAAACAGGTCTCTGAAACCCCCAGCAAGCCTTTAAGAAACCATGTTTCACTCTGAGTTTGATCCACGTCAGTCTTGTCTTATCATTCTCGTGTTCTTACTGACACTAATCTCTTTACCCGTGAATTATAAACTGTGATTCAAAGTATATTGGACTTTTTATCATTCTTTTTAATCAACTATGAAATGCTAGTTTGTCTGAAGTCATCTAAGTATTTACACCTGTTTCCCCTTCTGAGAATTGGTTCAGAGAATACTACTATACACACTCCCTTCGACAGGACTTTTCACTTCACTTTTACTTTTATTTAATTAACTGGGTTCTGTATCCCACAAATTTGTTGTCATTTATTTCAATCAACTCACCTTCACATTGATTGGTACTAATTTGGGATTGGTTTTGTTTTTGTGGATTGAGTTTCGCATTTGCTCAGAGCCAGCGCTTGTGCTTGGGAGTTAATTGAAGGCAGGTGTGTTTGAGTGTGCCTCCACACTCCACATCCCTATTTATAACACACACTCCAAACACTGTCTCTCAGTTTCTGTCTGCACGTATGCCATGTAGTTCAGATTTAGGTGGTTGACATTCTTGGGGGTTTTCATTGGGTATTTTAATTAAGATTCAACTGAATACTTATGTGTTATCCTCTTGTTTCTGTCTGCAGGCCATGGTCTGCTAAGTTCTGCAGCCTAAATAAAAAGGTCAGTTTATTAAGAGTAAAGTGGCTGATGGCCAACTTCATGCAAGGTGATGAGTGTGAAAGGACGAGTGTGTTTACAATTTTATGCAGTCTATTTTCTATCTATATTGGTTTTAATTAAATAATTGATTATACTTTGGGTTTATAAAACTGTATTTTTACCTATTTTTACATTGATCATTTAAGCTAGTTTTTTTCTGAGCTAATTAGCCAGTGGCCTGTATTTCTATTTTTAGCAAATAATTGTGTTAATATATTTTTTTAATTGCTATATTTTAGCTAATACTTCTTTATTTATTTGTGATAGTAGGCAGTTGCAGTTTTGCTAATAATTTAATTTATGAATTAATACTAAATTTTCTAGCTATTAGCGTGTATTTAATTTTAATTTTTATATTTTTATTCAGAATTTTTTGCAAATTATTTTAACTTTGCCAGTACTTGAAATAATTCTAATTTTTAAAAAAAAAAAAAAAAGAAAAAAAAAACTTTGCTAGTAGCCTATGGTTCCCTATCATTTATTTAGTCTACTAGCATTTAAGGAAGTTTGTTTGCCATTTCTCAAATTTTCAGCTCTCTAAGTATCTCAAAATTATAAGACATATAGATTATGAATTATGACTTAAAATTTTAAATAGTAACCTAATTTTTTTAGCTTACAGGTGGCACAAAAAGTAGTGAAAACTTCCATAATGATTTTTTTAAGCAATTTATTTTCATATTTTTATTTATTAAAAACTGTTTATCCAATGTAAATTATTTAGATAATTTCAAAAAGCAATTTTTTAATTTAGTTTTTATTATTATTATTTTTTACCTTTTTAGATGACTTAATTTATACTTTTTGGGGGCTGTCTATTTTCATTTTTCTGCAGTTTTTTGAGGTCCATTCAATTTAATAGAAATTGTAATTTGTTTTTAAACTTTTTTTGTTTGTTTTTGATAGTTTGAGATAATGGCAGTAATCCTCACAGAGTATCATGTTGTAGTGCACACAAAGCATCACACAAAGATCTACTGAAAATACTATTTTGACTCTGAGAATTATGGCTCTTTCAGTTCAGTCTATATCATGCTGGGTAATCATATGGGAATATTTACTTAATTACTCCAAATTTAACTCCAGATGTGCATTATAGGGCCTGGTCCTCTATAATTTTCTGTTGATTTTCACTGTGTGGTCTCCAGTGCCTGCTGCTGCAAACAGCCACAGTTTCAGCAGCGCTCTCTGCTGGCAGCTCAGTCATACTTCATGCATGAGTTTAGGCTGGCCAGGTTCTTATTTGGAGTGTGGAAGATATTTATTCATTCTTCTGTGACATCCAAACACAGCACAGGAATCATTTACTGTTAAAGTGAAGAGTTCAAAGTTTATCTCTTTCTCCTTTTACCGTATTATGTGTGTGTGTCAGTAATTCCACTGCAGGATGTTAAGATAAAGTTCACCACAGGATTTATCAGTGATTGCAAAAGATTTTGTGCATTTCCTAACTGGCAGTGACAGAGGGCACCCAAAGGTGATGGTGTGACTCCTTTTGTCAGCCACTTTGGCCTCGTGGTTACCAAATAAGGCATGATATTAAATCCAGGAAACTGTTTTTTCTGCCTTCATGATTACACAATCAGAGGGACGTGGGGGGAAAGAAGTGATGTGAGCATTCACGGTGATGTCAACGTTTTTCCCTCTTTATTATCACTTGTTTAACATTGCTGAAATAGCTGATGACACATCAACCAGCTGACCTGTGAGCGTCATTGTGTCTGTTTTTAGCAGCGCACACTGTAAAAACCTCGGCCCACTTGGCCTCAGAAGCCCTTGTCTTTCTCTTTCCTGCTGCCCGTGTCGCCCACACTCTCCCCTGGATAGCGGCATACGGCCACAGCCTCTTCTTTCGCCCCCACTCCCCTCCACTCTTCCCTCACCCACTGACCCACTGGCGGAAAGCGTGGGTGCCATCTGTGGTGGAGAGGCTACTTTTAGCCTCCCAGGCTGCTATTTTTCTCTTCACTGATTTTTTTTTTTCTTAAATATAAACACAAAGCACGGGCTTACTTACGCAATACTTGTCTCCCTCACTGGTTCTCTCTCCTATTGCTTCACAAGTCCTGTTTACACAACAGTGCACATGGACCATGGCAGCACACTCTTACAGGAAGAGTAAACTGTAAAATTTAAACATGATTAATTCTTTTATGCAACTGAATAAATTGCTTGTATTTGCAATCAGTCTTGAGATATGCTGAGCTGAGCTCTAATCCCCTACATGTCTGGAATAATGATATGGTGTCAGAGGTACATTAAAAACACCACCAAGTGTCATGTGTTACTTCACGCTGCAACACAATATGACAAAGGGAATTACAAAAGCACCTGACGGTAATCATATGACAATGTGAAGTAATCTCACTTACTGGGATTTCTGACGACTATTGGGGAAAAAAGAGGGCATGATCTCAGTTATAGGTCAAACCACTGATGCTGACACTGCAGCTAAAGATAACTGCTCTTAGTCCATACCTTTTTCATCAAACACCCCAAAGCTCTGTTGATCACCCTATTCATCAGCATCATGTCATATTAGACTAAACTGTCATGCTGCTTTAAGTTTGCTGTTTAGTGACCAATTAGGCCTCCATTGTTAACTTTTTATCCTTAGTTTGAGTCATTAGTTTGGATCTTTTTAATGGTTGCTAATGGCTGCTGGCTATATCAAGACTCTATTTATTATGTTTATTTAACAGTTTCAACATTTTGATTGTTGGGGCTTCTTTCTATTATTGTAGGGTGAAAGCAACTGAACATTTAGCTAACAGTTTAACATTTAAGTTTGCATTTGAACCATTATCCATATTTTAAGTAACAATTTCCAGTTTTATTTAAAGGTTTATGTAAGTATAGTATATTTTAAGTTTTTTTTTTTTAATATCCAGACATAACTGATCCTTAGCAGATTTAAAAAAAATTAAACATAGCCTTAGATGAACAATAATGCATGATATATTACATAGTTTTAATATTTATTTAACAAAAACTAAGGTGAGAAGGTGACTGGAAAACTAAGTACGCCCCATGACTCAATAGTTTGTATTGTAGAACCGCTTTTAGCAGCAGTAACTTGATGTAATCATTTTCTGTATGACTTTATCAGTCTCTCACTTCATTGTGGGGGAATTTTGGCCGATTCGTCTTTGCAGTGTTGCTTCGTTTCATTAAAGTCTGAGGGCACTTGTTTATGCACTTAAGGTCATACCACAGCATTTCAGTCAGGTTGAGGTCTACATCTAGGTCGCACTTGACTGGTCCCATGGCTGCAAAATAAGGTCAAACCCTCACCCCTCCACCACCGTGTCGACAGTTGGTGTGAGATGGTTGTGCTGATATATTGTATTTAGCTCCACTTTGCTGTCATCTGTCCAAATGTCATCAAACCATAAGTCTTGTAGTTTATTCAGATTCAACCAGGAAAACCGAAGCTGTGAGACCAAGTTAATTCAGAGCATGTATAAAGTATTCAAGAGTCAAAAGTTGTTCAGTCTTTTTCTAATTGTGTGTTTTGAATTTTAGCAAGTGCTAACAAAGACCTTTAGAGTCTGAGATGAAGCTCTCTGGTTTTTGAAACTTCTCTAAGCATTACACAGTCTGACATTGGGGTAAATGTGTTGGGATGTTTTTATAGCTACAGTTTCATTTGTTTAATTTCCAGCTAACAAATACAACTATAAGCCACACATTTTAGAAAAATATAATTTATGTAAATCTAAATGCACGTTTTTCAGTTAGATTCAAAGCTCATTATTGAATTCTCTTATACATATTAGCCGAGTTTAAATTGCTTATGCATTCTTTTAACACACAGTTTCTGCTGTTTCTATACTGTTAGCTGACAACATCTCTAATCATTTCCATCTTATCATTGCTAATTTTATCTGTTTATCCTGCTTTTTTTATCAATAAAATCACCTACATTTTGACTTTAGTCCCAGTTTGAACAAGATATTTCAACAGTATGTTATTATCATATTCTCTATTTAAGGGTATGTGGACACATGCAGTGTCCACATACCCTTCATTTCTCTTCTCTTTCTCTAATGTTAATGTTAAAATGATAGTTCCCTAAATTGTTCAGTTCCAGTTTAATTTGAGCATTAAAACTGAATGTTGGCACAGTGA
This sequence comes from Neolamprologus brichardi, assembly GCF_056152115.1. NCBI lineage: Eukaryota > Metazoa > Chordata > Actinopteri > Cichliformes > Cichlidae > Neolamprologus > Neolamprologus brichardi. The sequence goes on from NC_142122.1 coordinate 7,224,270, forward strand.
GATCTCCTTAGGAAGATCTCTGGAGGGTTGGGGATTTATACACACATGTTCAACCTTTTCCACACTGTGTTGGCTAAGAAAAGGTCACCATGCTGACCTTTAAAAACCATTCCCCTGTGCAGCGTGCTTCTATTTAAGTTTTATTCTAGTTATTATTGTCATTTCTTTTTCTAGGGAAGCTGGAAAATACAGAATAGCTTTCTGGGAACACAGCCTTTATTTATGTTCCAGCAGTCAAATGAATGTGCACTTGTGTGTGTGTTCCACTCAACAGGTCATGGTGGCCTGAAAGGGCACATTTAATTTTTGCTTGTTGGAGCCTCTGTTGCTGGATATTCTATTTATTGGAACAAATTATTTTACCTGTGGTGACAAATTCAACAACAAACCCATTCAGTCATTTATTTGCCGAGTGTTCTGTGAAATGCTGCAATTTTCCACAGAATGTCAATGAAATCAGCCTTTTTATTATCTCATTAGCTGCAAGAGGCTGTTTGCTTTGTGACTGGCAGATTTCCAATATAACTGCAGCTCTGTGCAAAAGTTTCTTATTTTTATATATTTTGGTAGAAATATAGGAACTAGAGACTGAAATATATTGAGATGTCTGCAAATGTACACAGAACAACAACACATAAGGCAAAAAATAGAGTTTGTACTGTTCTAACAAACATGAAAGTCAACATTTGGTGTGACCACCTGTATTAGTTAACACAGCCTGAACTCTCTTTGGCAGATTTCTTGTAATTTATATAATTAGTTTTCAGGAATAGTTCTCCAGGCTTCTTCAATGGCATTCAAAGCTCTTCTCTGGATGTTGGCTGCCTTTTATTCTCTTGTCTGCTAAGATGATTCCACAATGCCTCAGCAATGATGAGGTCTGCACTCTATGGAGGCCAACTAAATGTTCTTCTATCCAGGTACGCTTTTACTGCATTGGTAATCTTTTTGGGATCATTGTACTGAAAAGGAAGCTTTTCCAGATAAAAATCTGACATTATTTTCTAATTCCTTTAATTTTGACAAGATCTCCAACACCACTGGCTAAAATCTAGCCCAAACCATGACAGAGCCTCCACCTTGTTTTATAGATGCCTGTACACACCGACTATTGTACCGCTCCCCTTGTTTCCTGCTTACACATTGCCACCTATTTTGAGCTCAGTTCTTGTGTGATTTGGCGCATCTCAGCATTTCCCCCTGTTCTCCTTCCTTAAGAAGGACAGCCACCCTTCCACTGAGACCATTTCTGGTAGAGGAGTGACTGATATTTCAGTGTTCCAGAAACATTTCACTGATGTTTCTGGATAATTTCAGGCCTCATACTTTTCTTCAATTTCCTCACTTTTGTTCAGGACACAGTGCACACCATGCCAAAACCAAGAAGTTTGTAGCTAGTGGGAATCATCTTGTTGGTGCAAAAAAATACAGTTTTATCCCTGTCAGACAGGTTTTTTTCATAGATTCAGCAAAAGAAATTGCAACAAACTGCATATGTGTGTGTGAGTGTGTGAAAGAGATGTTGCTAATAACAGTTTCCAAAGAGAGAATTTTTAAAGAAAGAAAGAAGATATAAGGTTCATCTCTTGAGTTAATTGGATTTTTTATATTCTTTAAGAATTCAAGTGATTTAATGACCAAAACAAAAGCATTCTTTAACTGGTCAGCTACAAGGATGTAAAATAATTGAGAGGACAGCAAGAAAAAAGCCTGGAGAACTATTGTTAAAAACCACTTTAAAAATTACAAGAAAGTCTGGCTCCTTGGAAACAAACTATAAGGAAATGAGGTGTGGCTCGAGACTTTACCACAGTAGTATATTTATCAGTTTTACTTTCTTTTTCTTTTTTTATTATTGTAACAACAGTGCTCGTCTGCTATTGTTGCCACCTAACCTTGGCTCAGGTCAGTCCGAAGAAGAACAGGCCTTGAGAAGTTTGCTTGCTTTCTTTTTTCTATATTAAGTGACCCATATGAGCAAACATAAGCATTTCCATTTCCTTTTTGAAAACAGTGACAAAGTCCATGTCAGGTGGTAGTGGGGGTGACAGTTGCACAAACAATCTTGACTAAAGAGGAGACTCTACGAGTTGCCTCATCATAGCTGGGCACCAGGAAACTTCTATTATGCATATGTACATTTTTACTACATTACAGCTTAATTTACAATCTCAATCTGGAGCGTTGACATGTTCACCGTCTGTCGCTCATACTATGAGAGCACAGAACAAATGCCATGCTAAATCACTTCATGATTACAGTAGGCAAAGAAAATCAATACATACATTTACAGTATGTATATCTTTTTTTTTTTTTTTTAGAAAAAGCTAAAAAAGAAAAAAAAACAAAGAAAAAAAAAAGCTTGTGAACCTCATTTGCACATTTGGTATTTTCTCCCAAGTTCAGCCATCTTTGAGGTGCAAATCATCTTAAAATATCCCAGGAAAATGCCGTGGATGTGGGTTAAAATGGTCTCTTTCACCCTTTTACTCTTTCACCAGTTTATTTACAAGACTGCTGCATATTGCTGAACTTAAAATGACAAGCTTGTGTGATCAAATTTTGCAGTAATAGCAACAACATACTGGACAAAATTTTAAACAAACTGAAAAAGCCATTGTTTTTAATCTGGGAGTGTTTACTTATTCTGCTTGGATGTTTCTTAACATTTATTTTTGCTGAATGTAGTTTTATTCGTGAAGAACACTGAAAATATTTCAGTTCAGCAACAAGAGAGGGCAGCAGAGTGTTTTGGTGCAGTCACTGAGCTCCTCTTTTATGCGTCCTTGTGGTGCAGGAAGCAGAGCTGATTTAATGAGAGCAGTAGGAAGCGCAGCGTGCTGCAGCGGACCTCGTCACTGGCCTGGTATGGAAGCACTGCTCTTAGATGACGGATGACGCCGGGCCGGCCGTGGCCAAGACGAACAAAGGTGGGGGGGCCTCGGGGTGCTACTTCCTCCATCGCTCTCTTGGCAGTGGCATAAATTGCTGAGGTTGCCTAGCGACCGGAAGCATGGAAACAGAAGGTGTCACTTGTTACCTCAGAGCTGGATTTAGCCAAATTGTAAAATAGCCATCCATAGATCATGAGGGGGATGGAGTTACTAAAGATAAGCAGGAGAAGGCAGCAGGATCAGAAAATAGACAGAGGTCACTGCGAGGTCCACTGATGCATCACTGCTGCACTGGAGACATTTAAAGCAGCATTTAATTGAAAAGAAGGCAGTGGACAAATCCATATGTACAAAATGAGACTAATATGCGAGTGTATGTTTTTTGAAAATGACATAAAATGACATTGCCAATATCTTAAACACTGAGACAATGGTGAAACTACTTAAATTTATAATTGTTAAATTTAACAGTCCTAAAAGGCACTCCATTTTTAAACCTTGACTAGTTTTATGGAACACATGACTATATTTAGAAGGGGAGAAGTGCTAATAAAGATAGCCAACTATTAGCTACTTGATTAGCATGTTAACGGTTTAGACACCTTCCAGTTATTGCAGAGTAAAAAATTAAATCTCAAATTTCATTCAACAGAACTGAAGCTCTAAATTCTAGCAAGTTGTTAATGCATTTAACTGCCCATAAACCCACATTCAGATAATTTACTAACATCAAAAACAGAGGCATAGTTCCCAGTAGTTCAAGTGTTAGTTTCCTTGCATTTCAATCTCGCTTATCAGTTCAACTTGCTTGAGGAGGAAAATAGTGGCACAGTCTACAGCACCTTTGGCAGCTGCACAGACAAAGTGCTAACGGTAAGCTAGCCAAAAACCCAGATTGATGTTAAAGCTGAATGAATGCTAACTCCAGCCACAGCCAGACCCTGAACTTCAACAGGTAACAAATTGATGAACACTCAGACTCCACTGTCTGTTTTTACCTCCTCATGTTTCTAAAGTAGAATCACTATGACGATCAATTTTAAGTCTGTTGAAGGCTTTGTGTTCATACCTAAATACTAAGAGAAAGATCATATGCGTGCCCTTACTAGGATAGGCATTTGTGTTGGTGTGTGGGGCTGTAGCCTCATGTTTATAATGTTAAATGGTTATTATGAGACAGTAAGGTTTTAGGTCACTTTACAGAGAAACATGAAAGTAATGTAATGAGAAGTATAATGAATTAATGTACTACATTAATTTTAAGTAAAGTGTTTTGTGTAATATGTGGAATCATTTTTTTAGTAACAATTCCAACACTAGGACAAAGAGTGGAAATACCTCCAACATGCAAACATTTCACCCACAGCATTCAATTAATTTGCATGAATATAATGTCTTTGATGTGGTGCTTAGCAATGATATTGACTCTCAAAGCGGAGCCAGTGAGAACCCAGTGAGAACCGATAAGGAATTGAATCCATAAGTGACATAAGTAAATTCTTATCAGTTCCCATCCCTGGGTCTGGCACAGGCTGTTAGAGCAACTGTAGCTTTCAGGACTTCCACACTGGCTTTATTTTTTAGACTCAGATTTTTCCACTTGTCAGGGCCTCTTTGGTAAATGGACTGGTTTTATACAGCGCTTGTCTATTCTGCCTGAGGGCTCAAAGCCTTTATACAACATGCCTCATTCACCCATTCATTTGCTCAATGTAGTGGTCAGCGCAGTGCTACTTCCTATGGGAAAGGGCCCCACTGACAGGCATTTTAGTTGCATTTCGCTAGCTGATGACTGCTTTACCTATTCCAAGCTAATGCATGCAGAAATGTCAAACAACATGAACTAAATTCGTCTAAATATATTTTTGCATGACTGTTTTAAGATTGACACATACAATCACATACAGTAGCCACACGGGTATTACACTTATCAACTAACATTACACAGTGTTACGTAATGTAATGCTACATAATATTATGTTAATTAATAATTTAATTTGAGTGAAATGAGATTAAGTAAAAGTACTTGTCAATTAGCATTTTTTAAGTTTTTTGTTACAGTGTCAGTCCAAATATATACACGTGGATTGATCACTGGGCAGATAAGCCTTCTAATGCATGTTTGTCTATGGAGGCGTCCATGAATTTCCAATGGATTTTCAGCCAGTTTCAGTTTGTTACAATTGCTAAAACTGGTTTCATAATATGGGCTACTTAGTTACTTTCTATAATGTCGTGCTAAAAATACAGATTTTAAAATATTACAGTTCTGTAGATGCTTTTTTGCAGTGTTCTGTGTAACAAACCCACAGCAGACCCGGAGACATTCCAATGCTCTTCAGCATGCTTTATTAATACGGTTGCTTGTATACACACAACGGCCGCCGCTCTCCCACTGCCAACCGCACTCACATCAACAAGAACAACAATACTGCAGGACCCAGTACCATATTTAAGTTGGCGGGGCATGATTGCGGATGCTGTGCAGGTGCGTCTGCCTTCCTTGCACAGCACCACAAGCCGTGAAATATAAAAACTGAAGGGACTACTCAGTTATTTTAAAGAGCTGTCTAGTCCTGTGAAGGTCTGACTTGAAATGAGAGCTGCAGACAAGTCAATAAGTCTCTCTGGCTCCGTAAATCACAAGTCTTAACTTTATCTTCAGGCAATCTACACACAACAACGTAAATCTTCGTAAAACTGTGTAGCTCTGCATGTCTCTGTATCTACAACTTGGGTATATACAAAAAAATAGCAGTTATTTAACCCTCAGTATTATAAATGTAATGTTTTGTGTTTTTCTTTCTTTTCTCTGAATACACCTGCATTAGTCAAATTAAGTGCCAGAATAGTCACAGTAATCCTTTTAAACTGACTTAATATTGAGACCTATCAAATTTAACATGTTTGTAAGAGTAAAATATTGGAAATACAACCTCCCACCAGGGGAGTGTTATTTGCTGTTGCTATGTTTTGGCATTTCTTTCATTACAGCATCTGAAAACAACACAAGGTTGGTATTTTATTCAGGATTGAGTCAAAGCCCACAGTCAGAACCGCTGAGCAAGATGGTGGCAGCAGAGATGCATCTCCTGGATGCGCCTTATAGCAGCATAAAAAACGGAGTGGACATTAAGTTTAAGTTTAAGGCCCTTAAACTTGGATTATAATAGCCACCAGGGGAAAACCACCAGGCTTGACCTCTGTAAACACTTTCCTGATGAGTTTATGCGCTCAGTTGTTAAGTTGCATTTAAGTTTTTTTTCTACGTTTTTGAAAAGGATTTTCGAGATTACTCATGGTATGCTCCGTGGTATGCTAGCTACTTACTTGGATTCACAGTTAGAGTCAGTTAGAGAGGAGTGGCTCTAAAGTGTCAAAAACTGCAGTTCTTCTAATGACCACTAGAGGCTGACTACAAAAGTGGGTTAAACCAACAGACTCTCATGTAAACAGACCCAACCTTACAGCAGAAATAAAAATGTTTACAGTATGGAACTGTTTGGTTTTTTTTTTTAAATCATTCATCCATCTGGATGCTGGATTTAGGGAGGCAGATTGCAAGGTGTACCCACAATGTCTTCCAGGGCTCACATAATTGCTATGACAGAAAGGGTACTCTCTGTCATTCTTTGTGCCGTCGATGCCTTCTGGGGTATTTTTAATGGAATTAGTATAACTTGCTACGCACTTAATTGTGCTAAAAAAAAATCCAAGAATTCCACAGCTGGAGGATGAGGGAGATCACCACAACGGACAGAAGGAAATACGGACAATAAATACACAAGTGGGAGCCGGAGCACAGAGGAAACACCTGGGGAACATGGCTGACCATAGTCTGACTGACGAGAAGAGGGAAGCAGAACCAAACATAACACACACAGGAAAAGAGACTATCACATTAAAACAGGAAACAGAGAAACACACAGAAACTCAGTACACTGACTAAATACCAAGGATGAGAGCTAGGGAGCGAGGGACGAGAGAGAGAGACATGGAGACACTCTGGCTTGATACTGACCATGGCTAACTCATGCGAGCTTGACACAGTGATAGAAGAATAAACACACATGACTGCCTCCTAATATTTTACTAATGTACTTATCACAAATCATCAGGTATCTTTGTTTTTTTGTATTGTATCTTTAACAGTTTATGAATCCACCTTGCTAACTGAGCTTGCCATCTTTATCACACAATTTGGGAATCCACCACCTTGTCTTAATATTGTAACTTTGGCTCTTAAAAAACAACATGGAAGTATCCAAAATGCTAAATTGGAAGCTTCAAAATGCAGTGTCCAAAACTCCTGGGTGGCATCATTCTGTCTTTTATATAAAGTCTCCACAGCTCCACAGGTGTTTTGGCAATTACATTGCATTACAGTGTGAACTGAACAGACACCACAGGTAAAAATTTTATGATTTAAACATCACTTTATTTAAAAATAACTTGTTCTCACAACGATTTCTCAGCAACGTGTCAGTATAAGGCCTGTCCTCCTAAATTCTGATTTCTTCTTTCCGACCAGTCCTCTCTCATTGTCATTGTCTTCCGCTTGTTTCCGCTCATCTCTCCTTATCGCCCTGCTATTAGGCTCACATCTCATCTCTGCATTTTCTCACTAATCCATGTGTCATTCCTTCCTCCAAAAACCACTCGTTCCCTCTCTGCCTTCCTGTTCCTCCCTGTTATTTACTTTTTCTCTATCGATCACCGTCACTTTCTCTCAGGCCTTCACTCACTTTTGTTCAAAAGCTTTCCCTTCTCTCCCCTCCCCTCTCCTCTACCATATACCTCCATCTCTGCCTCCATCTCTGGTGCGTGCACAGCGGATGGCGGCGGCCCACTCAGTCCTCTCAGGGAGCAGAAGGTTTGTCCACTCCCACTCAGGCTTTGCGTCATGGAACACAGAGAAATAGAGACAGAGGAGAGAGAACAGATGGGAGGAGGACACACTGGCTGCCTGTTTTATAACATTACTCCTGACAACACTGTGGTCATCAGTACGACTATGTAAAGTACCAGGCTATTGTAGACTCATCAAGCACGCCTATATATAGCAGAACGCCGAATATAGAGGGGCAGGAAATGACATGTTTGGTGTGAAAAGGAAATGTTGTACAACACTTTTTCAATTCAATTAATACAGAATCTTATTTGAGTAAATCTAAACAAGCATCAGGATTTTCTTTTTGCTTTTTCAGGCCATTAACTCACCCTGTAAAGACCTGTTGCCTGTGTGGAAATCCAATCTGATGGCTCCATTATCAAGAGATTGGTGTAACCATAGCGACCTGATGCACATCAGTGCATGACATCATAACTGACACAATCGTTCCCATTTACGCAAGTGGAAAGACAATTCAGATCCTTCTGCTGTTTTTGTTTTTGCCTGTTCCTGTTCCTGTTCCTGCTTCTGACTTTAAACCAGCATTGCATAAGATGCCGTCTGCAAAATGACAATTAAAAAAAAGAGAGAGAGAGATTTTACAATTATAAATGACACAGAGAATACTAATAATACAGAAAATGCAAATGTTGTTAGCTGGATTTACACAAGAACAAAACAAAAATGAGATTTGGGTAAACAAGAGATTAGATCTTCTCACTGCAAAGCTAAACACAAACAGTCAAATCTGGGTCACACTGAAAGCAAAAATCCACCCTGGGATACATTTCCCACATTTTTTCCCAATGATTTTGGACAGCTGGATTTAGATATATAGACACAGACAAGTTGCTTCAAAAGCTCCAGAAAGAGCCGAGACCAGTGTGTGATGTGATCATGCAGCATTTTCTGGAACAGCCTCACTGGTAATGAATTAGAGGCTGAATGTGAGGACACGCTGACAGTACCCAGGGTGGTTTTGTGGGTAAGCGAGAATGTGAGAATGTCTTTTGGTTTAGAGCTGCAGTGCAAGTAAAAAAAAAAAAAAAAAAAAGATGTGGGTGTAAAAGCATAATGAAATATTCTAAAAGTCCACAAAATCAGCCACCTACAAATTGTCAGAGGTGTAGATCTGCTGTTTAGCTTGATTTCAGTATTATGTGAGCTGCTCATTTAATTATGAGCTTCAGCATGAAATGTATAATTGTACTGAGCTGTGTCTAAATAACTTTCTGTAACAGGTTTTTAAAAAATAAATCCATCCTAATACCAGCTTGCACAGAAGGTGTTTGATATAGGAAGGAAGATATGAGAACTGTAATTTTCACTGCACTCATTGGCTCCAAGGAGTCACTACTCTCACCCAAGAGGAATAAGTCAACCAAACCAGTATCACATAACGAATGGTTATCCCTATAAAGAGATACAGTTATGATAAGAGAGTACACATTCTTTTAATTCAAGGACATAATAAAAATAATATAATCCTTAGCAGGTCTTAAAATGAGGGAAATGTGACCAAAGATAAACAACAACACATGACATATCGCACTATGTCATCATTTATCAAACAAAAACTAGGAATCAGTAGTTTGTTAAGCCACCTTCAGTAGTGGCTTGAATCAATCGTTTTCTGTATGACTTTCTCAGTCTCTCACATCATCGTCAAGGAAATTTGGCCCAGTCTTCTTTCCAAAAATGCTTCAGCTCTTTGAAGTTTGTGGGCATTAGTTTATGCACAGCTCTTTTAAGGTCCTCCCACAGTATTTCAGTCTTGTGCTGATATGCTGTGTTTGGTTTCTGCCAAACATGGTGCTGTGCATTGTGGCCAAACATCTATGCTCTGGTCTTGTCTATCCAGAGGATATTGTTCCAAAAGCAACCTAAGCTGTGCTACCATTTTCCTTTTAGAGAGAACAGGAGTTTTCCTGGCAGCCCTTGAAAACTGTTCATACTTGTTCAGTCTGTTTCTAATTATATTGTAATGAACTTTAACATTTAACTGAGGCCTGTAGAGTCTGATGTGGAGCTCTGGGTTTTTGGCAGTTTCTTTCATTATTGCACACTCTGACCCTGGGTTAGAATTGCTGGGACATCCACTCCTGGGAAGATTGGCAACTGTCTTTAATGTTTTCCACTTGCAAATAATCTTTGTCCTTGCAGAATGTTGGACTTCATGTTGTTTGGAAACGACCTAATAGCCTTTCCCAGATTGATAGGCAGCAGCTGTTGCTTCTCTATCATCGTTGCTGATGTCTTTCCTCCTTGGCACTGTGTTAACACATACCTGAATGCTCCACATGAGCAAACTGCCAAAATCTCTGCTTTTATAGCGCGCTCACATTTGCTGATGATCAGTTAAACCTTTGATTATCACCACCTGGCTGCTACTTACCTTGGTATTTCCTATGGAAGGAAGAAGGGTGACTTAGTTTTGGCTTAGTGTTTGTTAAATAAATAATAACACTATGTTATCATGCTTTGCTCATCTAAGGCTTCATTTAGCTCATTTAAGACCTGTTAACAAACATATTAATTTTTATCATGTCATGAGACATAAAACCTTAGAAGTCAAAGAAGACATACTTTTTTCCTTGACTGTATCTGTTCATTAATCTGTAAATTCTATAGAACAGAAACTTATTATTAAACCATCTTTTTAGATAGTACCATATTTTGTATTTTATAGCACATATGTCTGTCTGGATATGTCTATCCAGCCCTTTGTTATACTACCATAAGCTGAAGATGCTGAGGAACTTCCCATGATCCAACAAGCACTTCTTCTCAACTGCTCGTAAAATTAAACTTTTATGCAACGACTGCTTTAACTTTTGTCTTTTCTCATCTGTAGTTGTTTGTCCTGTCTGTTGTTAATGGTCTCTCTGTGCTTCTCTTTTCTCTTGTCTTTCTCCTCATATGCCTGCTGTGTAACCCTTAGTTTTATGTTTCCTAGTTCAGCTCTCACCTGACTCTGTGTTTGTTTTTTTGTCTTCTTTGTAAGTTACCAGTAATAAAAGTTAAAGCGCTTTCACATCCGGTCTCCTGCGTCCTGCACTTCCTTCCCTCGGCACAGAGGTACATGACAGTTGTTGCAGTTTGGAGTATTTTAAAATCAATTATCCGAATAAACGGGAAGCTAAGGGGGGAAAACATGAATAAATCCCCACCTTTGCTCCCATTTTAAATACTACAGCAACTGAGGTCACTGTCACAAATGTTACCATGGGTTTTGGATTTACTTAAAAAATCAAGTGTCAAGTGGTTCCACTCAGCTGTGTTAAATAACTCCTAAGAAATTGTTTGTATTTTACTCTAAAATCCTGAACTGCCTCAAGCAAAAACCAGTGAGTTAACCTGCCAAAATACAGTCTTTCATTGAAAAAACACAAATGACTCAAGTAAATTAAAAAAACAAAGAATCCATAATTTGTTCAGTAACTCCAACAAAAGAGGATTTTTTTAAAAACCAAAGGTTCATTTTCATTTTCTTTTCTTTTTTTTTTTTTTTAAGTGTAGTTGTTTCTTGCAAAAAGATCAGCATTTTTTTAACCCAGCAATTCTGTTCTCCAGCAGGGGATCAACTTAATGTGTCTGGAGGCTTGTGAGTCACAACAGAGCTACACTGAGCTCAACAGTTTAATCAATTACAACATTTTGTGTCATAATTGTTGTCCATGGTGCTGATCTTTGGACCACCAGGGATGCTGGGACTCTCCAGTCCAATAATCATCAAATATCTGTTGACAGACAAAATGAATTATAGAAGATGGTATTCACAGATCCTAATGTAGGTTATTGCCTTGTTTCCTTCATAGTTCTTCTAAGAAATGTTATAATTTGAGGTATTTTTAGGGATAATAATGTCAAGTGGGCTTTCAGCTTTCAAAGCAAAATGCAATTGCTCATTTGCTACATCATTATGAGTTTCCATTAAAGTCCTCAGTTCAAGATTAGACAGCTTTCACATTTCAGTTTTTAAAAATACATCTTTTTCCACATCCATTTACAGATACCACAAAACAAAAAAGTTCACCAAAGTTTATCATTATTATTTCTTTCAAAGTGGTTATTTTTCTCCTAATAAACGGTTAGACAGACACAAATCTTGTCAATTAATTGATACTTGTACTTGCTGTGCTGGTTTAAAAAATATTTATAAATCCTCTGAATAATTCTGGAGGACTTAGCCAATGAAGAATATTTAGCTCCTTGAAGTTCCATTATTTTCTGACTCTAGACTTTTTGAGAGGCAAAACAATTAATCCAAAATGATTTTGCAGTTTTTCAAATTTAGTGACATAAATTGAACATTTGACAGAATTTGAGTTTAAAATAAAAATAAATAACCAAATGGTTATGAAGATGACAAAATAAGTCATCTAGATTTTTCCCTCATTCATTACCATCTAAAAATGCTTTCCACACAAGAACATTTATAAAACAGACAAAACAAAAAAAGAACACGTTACACATACAAGTGCCAAAAACTGCAGTTCCTCAAATGGCCATTGAGGCAGGCTCAAGAAGTAAGTCTTTCCCAACAGACTCATGTTTTCCCAGTTGTCACTGGGTGAGAAGTGAAGCCAGTCTGTCACAGAGCTAATATATAGACAGACAACCATTCACTCTCACATTCACACCCCACAGCGAAATGAAAGTCACCGATTAACCGAATGTGCATGTTTATGGACTGCAGAGGAGCACCCAAAGAGAACCCACGCAGACACCTCAAGATAATGCAAACTTGACACAACAAAGGGCCTGGACAGAATTTGAACCCAGGACCTTCGTACTGTGAGGCGACCACCGTGTTACCCTGTGTTTACAGCCTGGAAGAAAAAGTAATTTTGGTGTCAATCGCTACTTTCCCCTTTCTGCACAGGGGATAGATTTTATACTACTTAGCACTGATTAGTAAATACATGTGTTGATACATTTGTAGTTTATGCATGGAGCTACCTAAATGTGCAAAATCATATGCATATGACAGCGACTACCTTCATCTTCTGTCTATCATCTATATTTATAAATATAGCCTACGACTGACTTCCATGAGTAATCAAGGAATAAACTATCAACATTGTGAGATTTCACCTTATTAATCTTTAAACGACCTCTCTGTTTGTTCAAATATGTTACACGCTTCATTTTATGCCTCACAATCACCAAATAGATGGAGGCAGTGGACACACAAAGACGACTGTCCCTTCTATGACTGATCAAAGTTCCTCTGACGTGAAACTGTAGGCAGTTTTTTCCCCCTCATTTGTTTTAATGGCTGACCCCCTAAACACAACTCTGAAAAGACAGACTGTACCACACATGGTGGGGTGAAAAAAAAAACAACCCTTTTGTTATTCATTCCTTCCTTTTATATAATACTTAATAGGACACAGTGCTGACGCAGGCTGGGGAGTTGTGAACCAGTGTGTGGTGTTTGGTGCCTCTGACTCTTCATGTGTGTGAGTCATCGTGTCACCTACTGTGATCAGGTTGGTAGGTCAAAACAACAGCAAACCGTTGTTGTGACAGCTAATAATAAGCGAGCTGAGGCTTGTTTGGTGGAGGTGGTCAGTGCGTTTGTGTGTGTGCATGTGTGTTTGGGGAGCTGGGTACATGCTGCTTCAAGTTATTAATAATCATCAGACAGTAGTGGAGGGAGTCAATATCTTTTACAGCCTGTGCTTTGTGCTTATTAAATTAATAAGCCGTTTTATTCAGTTATCAAGCCAATTATGATGTACCCTAACACTAATCCTGCCACTTTTCAAAATAAAAGGACTTAGTCCTAGAGTGTTTCTTAATCTAAACCTGTGTTAACCAAATATTAAAAATAGATCAATTTATTATATAATAACATGTCTGTACATTTGTCCTCTTCTGGCTTGTTGTTTTCAGGCTGACTGAACATTATTTCCACATATGCAGACATCTTATAGATTACAGTACAAGTTCACACTACTACCAACAAGGTTAAGTATTTCCTGCTGTTTTCTTGTCTTCCAGTAGCATTATGCAAAAACAGTATAACAATATTTGGTGGTGAAATGGAACATGTGTTTACACAGGCTGGAATTTGAATATCGCTGATACGTATCATAAAGCAATTTAATTTACTTGAAGTCCAGGCTTTGGCTGGGCCACCCAAGGACATACAGAGTTGTTCTTAAGGCACTCCAAGTCTTTATGTTTTCTGTCACTGTCAGGCTGGGAGATGAATCATCCACCTAGTGAGGATCTGACCACCCCGAGCAGGTTTTCATTAATGGTACCACCATAGTTATCTCCATTCACCTTTTTCACAGCCCTGTAGTCTCTGCTGCTGAAAAACACCCCAACAGTATAAAGTTAATGCCAACGTGCTTCACTGTAGGAAAGGCAAAGGATAGGTGTGCAGTGAAAATAATGCTTAGATTTGAGCCCAAATGGTTCAATACAGGTTTTATAATTTGAGAGTGTTTTTGAGGTCATTTGTTTACAATCTCCAAGCAGACTTTTTTGTGATTGTCCTTCTGGCAGGTTTCCCTACAGTATCTGCAGGAAAGATCTTGACCAAGAGATCATCAGGTTCTTAGTTGGCTTGGCCAGGAAGCAATTTCTGGGAAGAGACCTGGGGGCCACTGTGCTCTTGGGAACCTTTAATGTTGCATGTGTAGATGTTTCTTTGCCTGGACATAATCACAAGCTCTCTAGGGCTCTGCAGGCAGTTTGTTTAACCGTGTGACTTGTTCTTAATCAGGAATAAAACAGACTACTTAGATTTTTTTTTTAGTCTGATAATTGGCTTTGACACAGACACAAGCTTAGCCACCAACGCCGCCCCCCCATTTTTTAAATTCTCTCTTTTTTCACCTTCCTTCACTTTTGCTCTCAGTTGAAGATATGACTACACTTGCATTAAGATCAAACAAACAAACGTTTTTCTTCCTGCACACTTGCGCTAATATCAGCTAATTTCATATGGTGTGAGGAGGAAAATGATGGAGCAGTCTGCTGTGGGGATATCGATATTACTTTTATTTATATTGCACCAAAGGATAGAGTGAAATGGTAGAATGCAAAATGATTCTAGGACAGAAACAACTGCATTATACTGCAAAATTAACTATTGTCATTCGCAAGCAAGAATCCAGATGATAAAGCTGAGTGCATGCAGACCCCAGCTCAGCAGCCAGAGCCAGAACTTTAGCAGATAACAATGGCAGTCATGTAGTCATACTTGCAGCCTCCATTTCCCCAGTACACCTCTATAGTGGAATCACTGTTGCAGTCTAAATAATGTGATTTAGGTTATCGTACGTAGACTATACATACAGTGTATATGGAACATTTAAAGATTATACTTTGCAATTGAAATTACGTTATTTTTTTATTTCAGTTTCACTCTTTCTACAATACTCAACGTGTGGACAAAGAGTAATGGTCTTCAGATTGTTAAGGAGGAGGGGGTTCAGAGGAAGTTGGAGCTTGTTACCATCATGGGCTCATTTGGTCAGAATGAGAATGAACAGTCATCAATCACTTGCAGGTTTCTCGTTTTATTTGAATAATCAGTATAAAAGGACACACATGGACTGCTAAGTCTCAGCTGCCGCTCCATGCAGGAGTGAAGAAAAAGTGAGCTGCAGGTGAGTGCAGTCCTTATATAACGGGTGACAGGTGAGTGCAATTAAAGGCAAGCACCACACCCAATCAAAGGTGAGAAAAGGAAACAAAGTGAATCTGGTGAAGTGAGTGAGCGTGCTGAAAGGTGAGTCTTTACAACAAGATTCTTAATGAAAGAAAATTATTGAATCTTGGTGCCAGTTCTTCTTCTGGACAGTGTGAAGTGGAAAGACAGTACAAGCCGGGCAGACATGCACTGGGTGGAGGGAGTCTTGAACTGCTGACCTGTAGGCCCTGAGGATGAGGGGAAGATGGTAGTTCCACTTCTGCTTGTGTTCTGAGGTAAGGATAGCTAACTGCTGAGCCAGTGTCCTGTTCAACCTCTCTGGAGTGGGGTGGTGTGAGCCTTCTTAATCCCAAGGCATTTGCACATGGCAGCCATTAGTGTGTCAGCGACAGTCTCCGCCTCCTGGTCTGGGATGGCATATGCCTCATACCATTTGGTAAAATAGTCCATGGGCTGCAAGGACATAACAGTTTCAGCTATCTATACAGGGAAATGTCCCCTTGACATCTGCAGCTACTCCATTGGTGCTCCTGCTGATTGTTGCTATAACTGAGCATGGGACTGGTGAGAGGAATATGCATCACAGCTGTGGCAGAAGTCCTCCACATCCCTCTGCTGCTGACTCCAGTAGTAGTCATGGCGGCACCACAGTCAGCCACCTCTCCTTCCCTGTGTCAGGATCACGCTCCTCCTTCAGCCTAAGAACTAAACTTGGCCAACAGTCCCTTGGTGGAGTTAAAAATCCCAGTGACCTCACCCCAGTGGAGTCACTGCAGGACTGGTAGCAGGTCGGTGTCTTGCTCCTGCTGTGCCCTCCACTCTACAGCATCCACCACAACGGAGCACCCTGCAAGAGAGCTGTGTTGCACCGCCTAAATTCCTGAACCTTCTCTTCTTACTTCTCACAATAAAGGCAGCCTGCTGCAGCACATGGGCGGCAAAAATGAGCATTGGTGTTGGAATGGTGTGCCTATGCTCTGTGCTCCACAGTGAAATTAATGGCCTGGAGCTGCCTGCCCCCTCTGGCTCCCTGAAAGACATCAGCCACGGGAGGGCAGCATGGTCAGTTCACCTTTCCATCACCTTGCCTTTCCCATTTTTCATCTAGTAAGTCATTCTCAGTGTTGACTCTGCAGCTCCATGTCTGTCTTGTATTTCCTGTTTTACTTTGACGATCTTGTGTCTTGTGAGATGTATTCAGTTTTACGTCCCCCAGTCTTCTCAGATTATGTTCAGATGTCTCCTTTTGGTTACTCCTTCGTTACTGTCTGGATATATAGTGTGTTTTCCTTTGTTCCCTGTTGGATCATCTTTGTATCCTCCATGGTGTATTTCCCCCATGTCTCCAGGTTTTCAGGTTTCTTGTTCCTTGTTCCAAGTTTATAGGTTTCATATAGTGTTTAGACTTCCCAGTTTAGGTTTTATTAGCTCCGTGTAGTCGTTCTTTGCATTTGTTTATTGTTCTGTTCAACATTAATCTTCATTTCCGGTCTGCAATTTGGTCCTCGTTTTCATCTCCACACTGTCTGCCAGCTTAGACCGTGACAGTATCTCTTCTACTGAATACTATAGGTCATTTCATTTCCATTAGGGTTTTGTCTTCAGTGTCTTCTCTCTGTGTTTACTTACTTATCTGTGTCCCTTGCTCTTGCTCTCCTCACATGTAAAGTTGTGTGTCTCGGTGTGTTTCCTGCCTTACTTTGACAGTCTGTCATCTCATGTGCATTTTCCCTCTCTCTTTATGGCTGATTTGTTCCTCCTGTGTTCCCACCTGTTGCCCATCCTCTCGTTATCCTGTGTATGCACTTAAGTCCTGATTATCCCTCTGATCATTGTTACGTCGTTCCCTTTTGCGGCGTTTCCATTTACATCGTGTTTCCCTTGTTAAGTTCTAGTGTGTAGTATGTATGGCTTATTTTGAAAGTGAATAATACTTTACCATTAGGCCCATAGCTCTGGATCTCAAACCTGTGAGCAACTGGCTCTGCAGATGCTTCTCAGTTTTTGCAAATAAATTTAAGTTAAAATGGAATTTGAACTTCCTCTCATGTCATCTTGAATATATACTTACAAAAGTTTCATAATGTGTCCACACATACCCATCTTTTATTAATATTAAACAGTTTTTTATACTTGGCCTCAATCTTTTAATGACATAAAGAAATACATTACAATATCTGCCTCTCCTAATGCCTTATATAAAAGGACTGAATCCTTAAGTTTTAGTCAACATAGTTTGACCATGAAGCGGACATATTATTATCTTTTAGCTCAAACAATTGGACAAATTAGCAAATAAATACAGCATTTCAGCATTTGGGAAAGAACCATGGCTTAATTTAACAGTGGATAGTATTTTCAATTAAGCTCCTCAAAATGTGCTCTTCGGTTAAAAAGCTCCAGATTTTTCATTTTAGTTAAAATGGGATTTGTGCTCCTTCACGTCTTGAAAACGCACTATTAAATGTTCAAACCTGCACGGCACTGACGACATTCTTGTTTACCAAGTAAAAGCTTCTCTAGATACCAACCACAGCTCATTTGTTTAAAATGTAAAAGTGAAGAAGCAGTGAAATAATAAGTGTGTGAATGAAAAGGAAGATGAGGACTATCAGTGCAATGAAGTAGGAGAAGGAAAGCAAACGTCCGGAGTGGCTGTGGAGAGTGCTGAGTGGGCGGGGTGGTGGAGGAGGAGGAAAGCTGAAGCTGGAGCTTGTGGTCTCAGCCTCCTTCTCAGAATTATCCCTCAGTGACGCAAGCTCCTCCACACACATCCTGACAGCTGCTCCCTGCCTGGTTACAGCTTTCCTCAGCCTGTCCAATAACATTCATGTTCATTTCCGCTTTAATGCATGGCTTTCCCTGCCGGTTTTACCAATACAGCTCCACTTGGCCTCATTACAACTTCATGTAATGTATTGTACTAGTGGAACTGTGATACTGTAGTGCAGAAACTGGATCTTCTGTTTTTAAATGCGAGTAAGCTGTGGAGAAAAAGGGGCTAATAGTTTTATGCCACTTATACCACGCAGCCAAACCATAATACATTGGATGCTCAAGAGGTAGCTGAAGGCCCTTTTGTGACTGCAGACACATGCTACCCTCTGTTTTTATAGTGGCTCTTTCACCAATAAAGTACTGTAGCAATATGGCATAACTCCTATTTGAGGAATCCCTTAATTCAGGGGTGGGCAATTCCAGGCCCCGAGGGCGGTGTCCTGCAGGTTTTAGATCTCACCTTGGGTCAACACACCTGAATCACATGATTAGTTTGTTACCAGGCCTCTGGAGAACTTCAAGACATGTTGAGGAGCTAATTTAGCCATTTCAATCAGCTGTGTTGGTTCAAGGACACATCTAAAACCTGCAGGGACACTGGCCCTCAAGGCCTGGAGTTGCCCACCCCTGCCTTAATTAAATGGCTACAAAGACCAGCGACAACCACTGAAAGCACATTTGTCACAGTCTGGAAGAAAAGGGGAAAACTGTGGAAACAGATTTCACTTGCTTGACTGTTTGAGTTTTTAATCTATAATGATAGAGTATTGGCTGATTTTATATTAAACAGATATGGTTTAAATGATAAATATTCTAAATGGATGTAAAAAATTTAGCTAAAAAAAAAAAATCCATTGCCTTAAACACCACCTCCATCTCTGTCAGAGGGGACACTGAGGCCCTCTGTCAGCCTAGAAATTTAAAGACTATTTTTCATTAGTACCTACTCCGGGTGGCGATTCGCAGGGGTTTCCAAAAGGTCATAATACCATGTACCTTTTTAGTGCCTACTCTCCCAGCAAGTTATCCAAGGTGATCCAAAACTGTGACATCAACACGCTCCTCGCCACCAATTAGCTAGTCAGTGGGATCACTGGATGAGTGTCTCCTTTTCAAAAATCAAGCTCGCCATTTTTAAACCTGCCAAGGAGGGAAACTACAAAAAACAATGCCGTGATCCCCAAGTCTGTCAAAATGCCACAGACCAAGCAGCAGGTATATCGTTGCCTCGGCGTCTACCTTTGTTGTGGTGTTGCATACTAATTACGACCCACACATATTAGGTGGTTCTAGATCTTAACGGAAAACGAGTCGTACCGCCTTGAGTCGCGTCAAGCCGATCTGAGTAGATACTAATAGAACAAAGGGCTCAAAGTTCTCCAGTGTGATCTGGGTCTGCTCCAAAACCTCTTCCTGATATAGGACATGCCCAAAACACCTCATCTAGGAGTAACAGCCTTACTCTGAGCCCTCCAAAATCACCAAATTCTCACCCTGTGTAATGATTAGTTTTTGGGTAATGACCCCAACACTCATCACAGCATAGGACAAGTGTCAGGATACACACTGGACAGGTTGCCAGTCTATTAGAGAGCAGAATATATAATAGAGCTTTTTCGTTGTGTACATTACAGAGCTAAGAGATTAGAGAAAAGGGAAAAAACTCTGAATTTCAGTCATAAACTTCCACCTCGGGTGAGAGTGGAATATTCCACCAGTGACTGTCTACCCACAGGAGTCTTCAAACTTGGACAGTGTGTAGGAGTCTAACATATAAAGAGATCATCACTGATGTTTTTACATGTTGATACCCAGAAGAATGTTGTTGTTTTTTTCCCCAGGGAACCACATCACTAGACACTTTAACCTCAGAGACTTTTCCTGAGTGTTTTCTGTACTGGAACATTCTTCTTCTTCTGCCTTCTTTATGACATAAAAGATGTTCCTATGAGCTTGTTTTCAGGCCATTCTTAACTCGTGTTGTACATTGTTGTTGCTGTTCACTCAGTTTCTAAATATGCCCATTACAGTATGGAGCTACATCATTGTGTACATATGATGTGTCAGAGCAGGTGACAAAAACAGGAAAACGCAGACTATGAATCTATGATGAAGATATGGGTTTTTTTTAAAGGGTGGGAGGATTCCTATCTTTAGTCAAACATTTTCAATCAGTTAGAAAACACCCTCACACACAAGAGGTGATGCCTGTTAAGGCAGAGACAGTGAAATGTTTCTCTCTTAGAAAAAGATGGACTGCTCTGTGCCTCCATGTAGGTTGGGGGATTTCAGATATTGAGATCTTCTTCATAAGTACTGGAAGATTAGCAGGCAGATTGGTGCCCCATCCACAGTGATCTGAATGTTATTCCAGCGTCCCTATACAGTACTAAATTACTAGTATAGTAGTTAGCAGTTTCAGCTAATTTGTTCTGGATAAAGTGCAGATTAACACTGTGTGAAAAATCATTTTTTATTTACTTCTGACATGACGTGGTATCGATTTTTTTTATTTTGTATGTGAGGCTGGGTGACTCTTGTACTGAAAAAAAAAGAGAAAAAGATCCAGGCAAATCTATCTAAATAACTGATCTTTGGGTTCAAACAAAAAGAGTGCTGACAAAATCAACAAAATACTGACTAAGTATTCTATATCTTAACAATATTTAAATTAAAAATGTCAACTGTTGTTTTTGATCAGACTCCCATCATACAACCTTTAATAACACCAGGTGACAACACTTCCTGTTTACTACTTTTTTTGCATCAAAGTGCATGACGTACATTACAGTGAGATGAAATGAGAGTCATGAGAGTAAAACCAGCGAGCTCTGTTAGTCACGCAGTGAGAAGCAGGTTAGATTCTCACCACACGCTGTTCTCTCATGGCCACATTAAAAAGGCTGTGAAGCAACTACTTTCTGAGATCTTGGAGGGATTTCCATGACATATCAGAACTATTCATCTGCCTTTGAGAGATAAGCTCTGTCTAAGATTTTGGGACATCCCAGAAAAGCCCTTGGTCTATTTCCTTGGTCAGAGACATTATGACCACCAACAACTAGTATCTTTGTCAACGTGTTCCATGATGGCCTTCATTTTTATGTGATTTCTTTGAATCACATTTTCATGAATTCCATTTAGGTGAAATGGAATGAAGCAAAGCTAACTGAATGACTTGGGTCGGAGCAACGAAGCTCAAGTTACAGGTCTGCTAAATAAAATTAACATGTCCTCTGGAGCTAGACTAGGTGTTCCACTGACTGCATAGCATGTTTGTCCCCTGCTTGTTGGCTACATGCAAAGTTCAAACAACAATTGTTAAGGCAAAGAGCCAATCTCAAAACTAAATTCTGAAGGAGCTTAAGACATTAGCAAGGAAGGGGGTGAGGGAAATCAGAAGGCAAAAACAGACTCTGGGAGAAAAAAAAAGTCAGGACTAAGCATAAACTCACTGGATACTTTGCTATGCACACTTTGCTAGTATTGTGCTGGACCCCTTTTTGCCTTCAGAGCTGCCTTAAATCTTTGTGGCATCAGTGATGTTGAAAACATTTCTTAGATTTGGGTCCAGTTGATGAGATTTGTCTGCTGCACATTCATGTTTTTTTTCTTGTTCCACCACATCTCAAAGGTGCTCTATTAAATTGAGATCTGCTGCCTGTCGAGTTAATTTCAGAGCAGTGAACTCTGTCATGTTCAATAAGCCCTGAACCTATAATGATTAGAATTTTATGAAATGGCATATTATCCTGCTGGGACCGGCCTATAGCTAGCATATAAATTGTGCCAGGAAAATATTCCCCAGACCATTATACCACTACCCGCCTGAATCATTGATATAATGTAGGGTATTTTTATATTTGTCCAGAGATAAAACTCAAAACTGCAAGCCCCACAGAAACCCCATCTAATTGTTTTCTGGGGTTAGCCAATTAGAATAAGATTAACTTAAAGTAGCTAATGTTTTTCTGTTTGTTTGTTTTTTAACAGAGGATGAACTGAGGTGCCACACCAAGTGCAGTATAAAAATAGGGATTATTTTGAATGCTCAGTCACGCAAAGCTGCCCTATGGGAGTTGAAGAACTAAGTATAAATCATTATTATGCATTGGGATTAAATACCATTATGTTTTTTTTCTCATGCGTACTTGCATTTCTATAGTTTGACAAAGAATAAAACATTTCAAAAGAAGCTCTTGTTTATTCTGCGTGGGACAATGTGTTTTTAATTGCAAGAAGAAGGCACATCTTAAATAACCATAAGAGAATTGGAGCAGCACCATCCCAGTATTGCTGCCAGTGAGTGCACAAATATGAAATTCACCTGGTCACAATAATAATGTTAGATCCAGAATAGTGGAGGCCAATTACTCTTGTTTGAGAAAATAGCATTTTGTTTTTCATTTTTAAGGGAAAGGGTACCATTAATTCTGGTAACTTAATATTGAAAATAGCCAGGTTCTCAGTCAGACTAGCTGAATGTATTGTGCAAATAAGTGTTGCATGTAGTCTGTGAAAAGAGCTCATTATTTGCAGAGTGGAGGAAACTGGAAACCAAGCAAGCAACACCCAACACCTGAAAGAAGCAGAAAAGGAAAAAAAACAAACCCACAATAAAACCCAAAGGAAGTGTTTTGGGGTTGTTGTTTTTTTAATCTCATTCTCTAGCATTGAAATAAATACTGTTTTGAACATGAGATGTACTTTATACTTTTTAAGCAGAGTTGGCAAAAGTTCAGACACTCTGTACTTAAGTAGAAGTACAAATACTGCTGTTAAAAATACTCGAGTAAAGGTTGAAGCACTGATCCAACTTCTTTACTCAAGTAAAAGTAAAAGTAAAAAGTACAGGCTCTGAGATATACTCAAAGTAAGAAAGTAAAAAGCAGCTCTTTGGAGGACGTTTCTATTGTTGTGCAAAGCTAACTGAATCTTGTGCTATATTAACATAATAATAAAATAATATCAGTAGATGGGAACAGAAACTTTAGTAGAACAGTTTTGTAATTCTAATTGAACTCAGCTTGAATCTGAAGAAAAAGAAGCAAAATAAATTGATATATTTTCTATTTCCAAAACTGTAGAGGGTGACTTTGCCTCTAAACAAATAAATGTGTACAGTCAGGAATTTATGTGGTGGGGGAACCCTAAAATTGCTCAGTGTGGGAAAAAGACTCATAATTCACAAAAATTTCTATTGAGAGTTCCATTAGGTTTTCTTAGTGTACAGGCTGTGATCAGCTGACCTGTTGCTCTTTGTGGATGTACACAAATGAATTCAACAACATGTCAGTAGTTCTGGCTGATTTCAGTTCTCTACACTGACAGCACACTGTCTATAGTAGACTATATAAAGTTGGTATGAAGGTGGAATCAGGTCAGTTAGCATCATCAGCTAAAATTCTAATGAATCTCTGCTACACTTCATGTAACCTTACTCTGACCATGAAACCGCAGCCAATGTGCACCATTCACACACTGTTCTTTAATTTAAACCCATCACACTACAGCAAACTAACCTGTTTATCTTCCATTAACATGCAGAGACTACCTCAGTTTGTTTAGCAGCATGTTTCACAATATGAAAAAAAAAAAATAACAAAGTCACACGTACAGACCCAATATCTCATTTAAAAATGAGATATTGGGAGAAATGTACATTTCCAGTTTATCAGATCCCACTGAGCAGTCCTTACCTTTCAATCTAACCTCTCTTCTTCCTCTACTGTCCTGTCTTTCTTATCTTTCTCCATCTCTGAGTGAAGCTAGCTCTCTTTCATTTCTCTCCCTGTGAAATACAGCAGCTGGACCTTTAGCTGTGACAAATTACAAAGGAACAGTTTGTGTGTTTGCTGATGTTTGTTGAGCTGATCAACAAACATCAGCTGCATTTCATATGACCTGCCACTTAAAAAAATGTTACTCCCTTTAAGCTCGCTCCTCCAGAATAAAAAACAAAACATCGTTCCACTTTTAACCCCTGACTTTTGCACACAATATCTCTTTTTATGCGCGATAACGCATAAACTTTCTGTTTAGGCTCAAATCGGTTTGATGTTTGAAGGCTCGCAATGATAAAATAATAACTCGACCCAAATGTGTTAAAGCAAAAGTAATGAGGCTGTTTTGAAAATGTAAGTCCAAAGTACAGATATTTGTTTAGAAATGTAGGGAGTAAAGGTAAAAAGTAGTCAGAAAACAATTCTCAAGTACTGATACATGAAAATTGTAGTTAAGTACAGCAACAGAGTATTTGCACTTCGTTTCTTCCCACCTCTGACTTTAAAACAGTAAAAAGGAAAATTCTAGTTATGGGAAAACACATTATTGCCATAATAGGTTTGTTATATTTTAAACAATGAATAGAAATAAAACCAAAAAAACCCCAATTAAATTAAATTAAATAGAAACATTTGAGATCTGCGTGGTTGAAATATTCAGGGGAAAAAAACCCTCAGAAATATTGGGATTAAAGTTAATATATTCACTGTAAATCAAATCAAAGGGCAAAAGATCAGGTATAAATGCACAATTAATGCCACTTTACATTGTTTTATTTATTTAATTTACCCACAAGTAGATCATTTTATATCGGATCTAAATTAGTTAAGATGAATTTTAAACTACTCATTATACCAGAATAAACATGATATGTCATATTTTTGTCCATTTCTGATCATCTGTATTAACTTTATCCTTTGAATTATTATTAGTTTATTAACTGTACAAACGTTTTTAAGGGAGATTTATGATAGCAAATTAGGAGAATTATATTTTAAATAAATAAACATTATCTAGAGAAATCCTGAGTTTCTTGGATTGAAGTTTCTTAAGAAAACACACATTGCATGACCTCTGATAGTATTAAAAAATGTTGTTTCAAATGTACATTTTTATTTTGGATGCTTTTCTCTCTGGTATATATAATAATTAAAAAACACACACGTATGAAAAAAGCACCAGCCTACAGTTCGTTCTTTAGTGGACGCCTTTAAGGTGACCCGGAAGTGTTTCTATTTACACCGGATATAGAGCTTGTCAATGTGACCTGCCTTTACTCGAACACAGTTATGTTTTAATGGACGAGATTAGATAAATACTTAGAAAATGTTTCTCACCACAGTAAACTGTAAGTATTTTATTCTCTTAATGTCTTCAAACAGCACGACGCATGCGTACCTAGAGCTCTCCCAATACGCTGTTTTGGGGTTAGCTGATGCTAAAACGTGAGATGCTCTTAAAATATACGTCTGTTCTTGTGGGCAGTCATTGTGAAATATTTTATAATAAATTGATTTCACACGTTTCAGTGGCTTTGTGTTTTAGAGAGATAGGTTTAGCTTCTGGATAGTACAGCAGTATGTGTTCAGTGTCTATTCACTGGGCTTTGTAAGTGTGGAAATCTCAGAAAGCACCTGTGCTACTCGAGAGGTAGTTTTTCTTTTCATTTAGATGTGTAGGAGAGTCTTTGAGTTTTCAGCAGATACTTGCACACAACCTTAACAGCTTTAAGGACTTTCTGGGGCTGGTGTTGGCGAGCTGTTAGAGCAACGGGATTTTAGTGGAAACTTGCTGAGTGCTGCTGAACGATTTCTGTTGGATTCACACGCAAACGATTCTTTCTTCTCTTTTCTTTTTACAGTGGCGAAGGCAAAATCCAAGTAAGTGCACTGGCTGATTCTTTGAAAGTCTAGTCAATAGGCCTCATTCACACATGAAGCATAAGGTTGTGCGTAAACCGTGCATATTGAGGATTTACGCGTAAATTTCTGTTTCATTAAAATAATCTTAACTGAATTTGCACTTCGGAGTAGGTTCCTTCAGGTCATGGAAACGAACACGTGATGAAAGCCGAGCTGTCTTAGAGCATTTAAACAAACATCTTTACACTTAATACTATTACTTATCCACATGTTGGATCCCATTCCTAATGCAACTCTAACCGTTTGTCCAAGTCGAGGTCAGGCAGGAGTCTCGTGGGATGTGATGTTTGTAGACGGCATTGTAATCTTTACTGGGAGTAGAAAGCAGATGGAAGAGCGTCTGGACAGGTGGAGGTATGCTCTGGAGAAAAGAGGAATGAAAGTCAGTAGAAGACAACATGTGTAAGTGAGAGCAAGACAGGTGTAACCGTGAAACTACAAGGAGCAGAGGTAGTGAAGGTGGATGAGTTTAAATACCTGGGCTCAGCCATCCTAAGCAATGGACAGTGCACAACAGAGCTATAGAAGAGAGTGCAGGCAGGGTGCAGTGTCAGGGATAATTTCTTATAAATCATTTTTTAGCCACAGGGACCGGAAAGTTTACAAGATGATAGGTTTGATGTATGGTTTGGAGACAGTGGCACTAATGAACAAAATAGAAGGCTGAGCAGGAGGTGGTATTATTTAAGATGGGAGTGGCCATGATGGACAAGATTAGACATGAGTACATCAGAGGGACGGCTCAAGTTAAGTGGTTTGAAGACAAGGTTAAAGAAGCAAGCCTGAGATGGTTTGAGTGGGCAGAGGAAAGATGGCAAATACACTGGATAAAGGATGTAAAGTATGGAGTTGCCAGGGAGGAAGAAAAGGAGGACGGCTACGGAGAAGATTCATAGATGTAATGATGGAGGACATGCAGAAGGTTTGTGTGACAGACGAGGATGTTAGAGATAGAGGCAGATAATACAGTGTGACAAACCCTAAAGGGAGCAACCAAAAGAAGAAGACCACTACTAATATGAATTGTTATTATTATTACTCATTTCATTTTGGTCATTAGTTACAGGTTTCCAGAATAAGATAAGCAAAAAGTTTCTCAGAATTGAATAACGAACTGTAAGGAACTCAGGGTTTGACGTGAGCACAGGGCCGGTATAACCGTACGTCAGGCAAGTTGCCTCTCCAGGTGCTGACTTTGTTTCCACCTGTCACAGCAAACTGGCTAAAGCCACCCTCACTGAAGAATATTTTTCTCTTGTTTTGTCATTTCAAAGAAAGCATGTGATATTTCTGAAGCAGAGAGTCTATTATTGTGTGACTATTAAGGTGGTTTCCTCCTGTGACTCTAACCCTTTCTACTTCAGTTGTGCCGATTGCAGGTAGTGCACACAAAGCTGATGGGTTAGAATAATCCAGTGCACAAATCCAACGCTAATTTTGTGCAGAGGTTAAGAACATTCCTACACGTGCACCCATGAATGAGGCCTGTTGTTAGTGTTTCGTGTTGAAATGGCAGTCACCTCTCTGTGTGTTGCTCACCTGTCAGGACCATCCTGGTGCAGATGATGAGTGCTGCAGGGACCGGATACTTCTTCAACACAAAGAGAAACCGACTCAGAGACAAACTGGTGCTGCGCAAACACGATCCATTTGGTAAGAGCCGTGTGAGGACAACTATGACACACAAATACTCATTAAAGCAAAGTCCATGTAACCCAGGATATCTTTTCCTTATCTGGCTTCACTTATTCAAGCAGCAGCAAGCAGGCTAAGCAGTCACATGAAGGTGTTGGCACTTTAATAAATCACTACTTGAAAAGTGAACCCAGGGTTTCCCAATCTACCTTTGAGCACACGACAGTATATGATTGTTTTTCTTTTAACTTGGAAACTATTTGTATTTAAACGTTCTTCCCAAAGTGAAAAGCTGTACCTGATTCTAAATTTGGCAAACCTCCAGTTCAAGATTATCTTCTCGGGCATGTCCAGAAAGCTTCAATCGTTGCTGCTATTTTTAGAGATGTCCTTGGCTGTCCTGTTCTGACCATTTTCACTGCAAGTTTCATCATGACCTCACTGTGGTTGCAACTGGTATGAGAGCTGGTGCTCACAATTTTGACACACTGGAGGGGATACAAACAAAAGAACAGGGGGACAAATATAATGTGACTTCTGCTGAGTGATCCAAAGAGTCCAAGCGTAACACCTGGAATAGATTAGTCCAATTTAAAATCAGCTAAGGATTCAAATTTATGGTGTGTTGGTCACACCTTCACACCTTCTGTTCACCCCAGTGAAAAATAAACAAAACCCATATTTGGAGTGACCCTTGACTTCCACCTACTTTCTGCTTTTTGTCTTTTCAGTGAACAAGCACGTCCTGTTTTTTGAGAAGAGGAAGATCAGATCGATTTAACCGCAGCACACCGACACACACAGATGGACAAAATGAACTTGCAGAGGTTTAAAGGCATCGTTTTTATTGCCGGGGATGGTACAGCGAGTTAATCTGGTTGACGTGTTTATCAGAGGATTTCTTCCTGGATGGATAAAAGTGGAACTCCAGGCTTGAACAAAAGAGACTTGAAACCAGAAAAGTGATGTTATGTAAGGGGACCACCGCTGCCATGATCTGAAGCTGTTCATTGGTTCAAAATAATTATTTAATCGGGTGAATGTACTTTGTGAAACATTTGTTGTGGTTAATTCAAATAAAATAATCTCAATGATTGACTTATCTTTAATGGTAATCAGTTTTAAGATATCTTCAGCAGCAAATTTTCATGAGAACATTTAGTGTTGAGTCTCTCTGACCCCATTCAGATGTGGTCCCTTAACATTAGGGTCTACTGCTACTCCTGGAAGTATTCATTTGGGAGGTCCCGTCTGTACGGAAAAGACGTCTGCGTGCCAATTTCCCGCACGCTCACCCCTGCCACCAGATTGGCTCTGCGGGCCATCTCCTCCAGAGGCATGTGTGGGTGGTTGGCCATGTAAAATGCCAGTGCTCCAATGAAGCTATCACCAGCACCCTGAGAAGAAATAAAACAACAATGCATGGTTAAAGGGACCTTATTTTCAAACAGGTGGCAGTTAAATACCGATAAAATTTCAAGTAATGAGGTCAGAGTATGTGGAGCCAGCTTTATACAGTTTTTTCTCTTGGCTCTATATTTTACATAGTGACATTTATGAGGGGCAGCCAATCAGAAGAAAGATTGCTCAAGGCAGCATGGAAGAGAGCTAAAACGGGTCATTTCACGCGGAGGATGAACTGAGCTGCACTGTAGCTCAGTATTACATTTGAATGTTTTGAACTCTGAATCATGCAAAGCTACTGCAATTGAGTCCAATATTAAAAAACAGGAATCTAAAAATTAATAAAATCCCTCTACAATCTATATGGCACAATATACCAAATATATTATGCAATTTCAATCCCTTTTATTTCATTTGTTATGCAACCTGGCTAAATAATAAAATACTGGCATCTCGGGCAGATTTCTCCAGATTTCTTTTTGGGGAAAAAATTGGGTTTTTCATCAGATTTCATTACCACAGATTTGTCGCGTACACTCTGGGGCTCCTTCGTTAACACCACCCCTCATATCTAAATGTATTAACCTGAACTCTTTTCATTTAAAAGTGTATATACTCATTTTTGGTTCCCTTTTGGTCTGAGCTACTTTTTTTTTTTTTATTAGTATAAGCTGTGGATTTTTACCATCTATCATCACTACTTACTTGCTTTTTCTGCTATTTATCCATCGCTGTTAACAATTTAACCTCCTTATAAATTACTTTTAGCAGTACTACTATTGGCATTTCAGGCTATTTACAGGCCCATAAAAAGGGCCTTAAAAGGTAATAGATTGACTTTTAAAGGTTCAAATTACATCACAGTATTGGTTTACAGTTTTAAGATTTGCATTAGGTTACTGAACAACTACAGCTTTGTCTAAAAAAAAAAATTCTTAAAAAGGGAATAATCACCCACAGTATTCATGTTAACTGGCAATATTCAGTAAATATTCTGGCATGAAATTATGCTGACACTGGCTTGTGTAAGATAGAGAAAAATATTATATTATTTAATCAAAGAAACATGTTACCTGTCACTTTGTGTTAAGTTGTCCCAAATTATCTGAGTGTTTGTTACCAAAGAGCCAGACTTTATGAGAAACTTTCGAAGTTTTTGTTTGGACATTGGCTGCTTTTACTCATTTTCTGTGAATTCCTCGTCATTTTCCGAAGAATAAATATATATTTAAAAAGCCACTTAATAGATCTATGAATCATTCATTCAGGAAAAAGGCTCCTAACTCAAGGGATGAATCACTGTTGTGTCTACGCACAACTGACAATTTAACAAAAAAAACTTATTTTAAATTGTATCTTTAGTCACTTAGTTACTAACAACTTGTAACAAAAACACATAATTTGTTCTCATGTCTTTAGTTGAATCTACAAAAAAGGCCAAACAATAAAAATAAAAATATTGGGCTCTTAGTTAAAAACATGGCATATATTTGCATGGTGTGTCTGGACTAGACAAGTGGAGGACAAAAGCAGTAGCATGCATGAAAAAAAATTATATCTACAACAGATGAACAGTTAAGCTATATCCTTGAAAAGAAAGCTAGCAAAGACCTTCAGATGATCTGTCAATGGAAATATTCTTAAGGAAGTGAAATGGGAAGAAAACAGTGGACTGAAAATCAGAGGGATCAGGTCTTATGAATTGTATTTCTGTGTATTTTTGCACATGCATCATTCTCAGTGTCAGATTTCTAATTTTCCAGGCAAAATATTAAGATATGAGCCTAGCTCAAGACTTTTGCACAGTACCATATTCTTACGTCCAGCTGACAGTTTATCAGTTATTAACTGTCTTAATCCCTTATTTGTGACAGCTTAATATTTCACTACTTTTATCTTTTAGTCCATTAAACAGCGGCTGATTCTTTACAGAAATATTTTATTTATTTATCCATACTTACCCCTAACTGAACCTTTACAATTGTAGCCTGACTTTAAAAGGGGATTACAGCTTTTTATTCTCTACTAAGTATTTTAATATTTTGAAACACATTTTAGTTTTTCACTTCTACTGCTTATTCTTCTGTTTTTTAGCACACATTATTATTATTATTATTTTAATATATATTAGTTGTGTTAATCTTTCCAAGGTCCCCCAACTACTACTGAAGTAACCTTTTGGAGTAGCTGTAACCCTGGACTATTGTCCCAGTCAACAATTCCTGAAAACAAGCTGGAGGGGGGAAAAAGTAAATTTAAAATACTTGGATTTTTTTCAAATATTTTTCCTAAAATGCTTCTTTCTGTTTTTTTTTAAATTATTATTATTATTTTTAGAGAGAACATGAAACACACTTAAAAGACGAGGGGAAGCTTCATGTTTAAATTCACTAAGCTGCCAACAGTAGGGGGTGCTGTGGCATTTTCCAGCTGTTTGACTTGTACTGCTGCCTGCAACTAGTTTGAAATGACTTACTGGTTTGCCCTGTGTGAAAGTGTGTCTGTCGACTCTAACAAAACATCAGCATTAAGGGCTTTAATCGGTTTCACGTAAAACCAGCAAAGTCATAAATCTGGCACTCGTGAAATGCCTAAAATGTGATGTGACTGTTTCCCAGCATCCTTTAAGGATGTTAAGTGTTTTATCATCTGATCAAATGACTACAGAAAGAAAAGCCAGCTTTCACTAATTGTTTTAAAAAGTCAGCTGAGTAACACGCGGCTGCCTCCTAACCTAACTGCCAGCTCTGGTGTTTGGTTATTACCAGGAGCACATAAATCAAACCCTCATCTATTGATAAAGAAGGAATGTGCTGTGTACGCCCTGGAGGGGTGGTTTGCTGGGACGGGATGTCTAGAAGGGGTTTGTGTGTATGTGTGGGGGGGCTCACTGATGGGAAAAAGCACACTGGTATGTGGCGACATGCTCATGTTTAACCACAAATGGCCCCCCGACGCTGGTTCACACAAGCCCGCTCCATTACTCATCACATCGGCGCTCAAAAGACTTCATTGCACTCTCTACTGAGCATCTCTGTGAGCCTCCCCTGCTCATCCTCCAACTGCAAAGTAACGCTTTTGTCAAAGTGATGATTCAGTGGCATGGCGCAAAAACAAAAACCCCCAGCAACCCCCGAAATGACTTCTGATTTGACCGTTACTGCACCTCTCCCTCCAGGCTCTTGCCTCTGGTGTGACTCCTGGACGGCAGAGATGCTGGAAAGAGTGAGATCAGAGATGAAACATTTCACAGGCCTGCTGGATTTCCATGTTTAAACCCTTGGCGTGTTTATGTCTCCTGTCTGGTAGCTGGGCTGGGTTACAGTGAAGCCTGCGTTTGGAACTGAAGCTTTGGTGGAGCGGCCCCACTGGTTTGACTCTGGCCCGTCTCCCAGTTAACATGTTGGGGTTGAGATGACTTTTGAGTGAGGATTGATGGTAGCAGCCAAAAGATTATGTGATAGAAACTGGAAGATTTCAGTCTTCATAGTCACAACAATAGATGATTATTTTTTAACCACAGGATTCTTCACATGATGACGTCCCAGTAATCCCTGCAAACACAGCCACCTCTGTCTTGTCACACTACAAAGAGGTGCGGCTGGAACAGGTTTTAGATGAGCCAAATTCTTTATGAATGAAAAAAAAGCCTTTAAATGCATTCCTTGACAGACAAAAGTGACGTAAAGTGGACCTATTTCTTTTTTCCTGATTGTTCCAAGTGTTACAAAAGGACAATAGACCCACAGACTCCCATGTTAAAATGAGAAATAATACTTACAGCCTGGGATGAAATCTGATTTAGTCTCCTATTATAACACATGTACAAAAAGTGGGAAAAAGAAAAGATTTGAGGGCAGCTT
Organism: Neolamprologus brichardi; assembly: GCF_056152115.1. Taxonomy (NCBI): domain Eukaryota; kingdom Metazoa; phylum Chordata; class Actinopteri; order Cichliformes; family Cichlidae; genus Neolamprologus; species Neolamprologus brichardi. The sequence continues at coordinate 7,257,116 of NC_142122.1, forward strand.
AAAGCCAGGGGGTGTGGCAGCTTGTTTGACAGGCTTTAGAGTAGGGTTTGACAAACCCATTAAATGTGTCACGTATATATACGCCACATATAAAGTCCAACTTTTATCTACAGTTCAAGTTACATATATATCCCATATATATATCCTACCATTTTAAAGGTAGAAAACAGGCTTTTTATCTGTTACTGCAGTTTCCAACAAAAGAATAACCTCGGCAACCAAAATCTGCAGTTCCGCCAATGGCCACCTGAGGCTGACTCTAAAAGCGAGTCCAACCCATGGACTCCTGTTAAAACGCTCATCTTTACAGCAACAGTAAACATGAATGCAGCCTGGTGCACAAAATTACTTAAGTAGATAAAGCTCTTTTTATGTGGCTGTATGGGGCTGAATTTACTTATAATGCATCCATTTAGATTTTGTTAGGGCTTAAAGTCAGAAGTGTCGATACAGGCACCTGTCTGCTGGTTGGAGGCACTATTTGAAGGCACTGACACAGAGTGTTGAACTGATTTAATGCCTTTTTGGAGCATCTTTATTTGAATTATCTGACTAATATCGCTTCCTGTGTAGTATAAACAGCCTTAAGAAGTTTTTGCTTCATTTTGGGTGAGTAAAATTGTACGATACTGTAGTATTTTATTAGTCTACACATTGAAATACACTGAGGTGTTGCTTGCCTGGTTTTCAATATCCTGCACTTTGAACCTAACAAGCTCCTTGCCACAGAACACTCAACACTCTTTTTCACAGTAAAGTCAGCCATTCTGACCTGTGACTGAGAAGCTGGCTGTTTAACAGCAGGAGGAATTCATAACGACATGGCCAGAATTACTGGTACCCCTCCAATTTAGAAAGAAAAACAAAACTTTCTCTGGTGACAGTGATCATGGTCCACCATTCTGAATGATCCAGAGCTTACATTTTATTTGAAAAAAGGCAACAAATGAAAAGGGCACATGACGCATTTGTAGCATTAATTCAATGAGCAATCCAGCCTCTTGTTTAAAATTGTTTAAAACCAACATGGCAGGGGTCAAAATACTAAGCCTGAGGCTTTAAAAAGTAGCTGTGCATGCTTTAAATAAAATCTACGATTCCACTGCACATTTTCAATTTGGTTGCAAGAAAAGAAACGTATAAACTCAACAGTTTATATGTTTAGCTGAAGTGAAAAACCTCCATGTGTTTATCTTAATGCACTAATAGTGCGTATTGCATTCTGCATTGCAGGATATCTTAATATATTTATAAAATTATGCATTTTGAGGGAAACTGAGCATGTAGAGAGACTGAACAAAAAAATTGAATTTGTAGGCTTTAATTCAGTGATTAAATCAGTTAATAGAATAGTTAAATGATGAGGCAATAAAACTTCACTTTTCCGGTCCAAACTTCAGCTCACTTGCTTGTACAAGCCATTGCCCAACCTTTCTGTGTCTTACTAACATCTCTGTCCCTGAGACTGGCATGTGACGCTACTGGATCAGGCGAATGAAGCTCAACAAGTTTGACAAGCGCTCCCCCCTTCAGCTTCGCTGCCGCTGCCCTCGACACACTTTGGTGAAGGTTAGATCTGGAGGGCCGTCAATCAAGTGACACAAGCGCTCGTCGTGGATGAGCTGTGATGTTCTCGCTGCTCGGCCCCCTGCCCGCTGTGCCTTGACCTCCACGCCATTCCTCTGCCTGTTCTCCGCTGATACTCACACTGAAGTTAGAAATCAGGGTGGCAGACACGTCTGTAAGAAGCTCACCAAATTAAACAAGTGGAACTTCTCTACTGTTGTTTTTGTGGGGAGCCAGCGTGATGTACATATATATAACTTTACAATGGGTCAATGGGAAATGGGAAATGGAAAAGGAAGTAAATGAAGTTGCGTGAGGATCAAATCTTCAAAATAAAAGAATAAACTGACAGATAAATGGAAACGGTGACACCTCACAGTAAACAACGGTCGCCACTTTTCAATTCATGTTATTTTTCCAGCAATTTTGAGCCTTCATGACTTCATACAGGAGATAATCACACTACATTTTCAGCCCTGAGAAATACAACAATTATTTTGACCCAGAAGGAGTTATTACTGCAAGATAAGCCTAGTGTCAAACTGCAGGTAAAAAGGAGACCCTTCAAATGCTGTAACTTGTGATGACCAGACACCTATCCCACAATAAAGTTTTCTCCGGTGGAGACAGATAAAACATCCAAGACTATTATTATGACATATATATATATATATTTCATAATAGTTATGCTCAAAAGCATGACATTGGGACACTTGGACTGAGCTCAAATATGTTTAAAAAGCACTGAAAAGCTCATGTGTATCTAAAAAGAAGACCCGTAACTAGGCTTTATTAAATATACTGAAGCTATTATATAGAAAGAAAAACAGTATTGACCCTTTTTGTTGTGGCTGTAGTTTATTTTATAACTTTAGTAGCTCTATTACCCCCCAACAGTGACAATCCAGTGGTGAATCCACTGAAAGCTTTCTGTTTCCTGCAAAAGTACTTTTATCTGATTGGCTGTCAGTGATAAAACTGAGAAATTACCTTGTTTTGAAGCAGCATGAAGTACAAATGGTGCGTGTGTGTGTGTGCGTGTGTGTGTGTGTGTGTGTGTGTGTACTCGAGGAAAACACAGAGAAGAACAGCTGAATAGCTGCTAACTGCCACGGCTGCACAGACAAACAAAAGAGAGCATACAGAAACACAACAGTGTCCATCAACGAAAAATCCAAAGACAACAGCAGCGCCCACACGCTCTGATTGACAAGTGATCTTTGTCTAGTGAAGAGCGGCAGTGAATGCAAAAAACCAAAACACAAAACAAAAAAGAGAGCCTATAGAAAATGTAGATTTTACAGAGCCTGTCGTCTTATAGTCCACTGCACCCACTGACTGTTCGAGAATCTGCACCGAGCAACAGTATTTCTCACCCAGAGGCCCTCTGCTATGACAGATGGAGTTATTTGCAGTTAACTCCTGAAACCTACAGCTTTTGTCAATGAAAGGCACCCTGGGGAGAGCTAAGACTGGCTGAGGGGCAGTGATGACTCACAGAGGCTTCCACGCCCGGAAGCTTCCAGTAAGACTCGCAGATCAAAAGCATGCTTAATTGGACCAGTTAGGGCCCCCTTGCATCTTTGATCCATCCGCAGCGTTTTGTCTTAGTCTTCAATCGACCTTTTGTGTGTTTAACACTTATCGACATGATTGAGCGTTTGCGGAGGTCTGGGCTAACATCTGGGTAGCCAAACAGCAGCTGGTGAAGCACGTGCACTCCATTAAAACATGGTGATGTGGCAGTTTTTCTGCGTTGTGTCACACTGGCCGGGAGTTTGCAGGGTCGAGGAATGCAGCGAAGAGAAGAGGAGGAGGTATTCTCTTACCTCAGCCTTCCAGGAAGGAATCGTGCAATTGCTCCCGGAGAAGACTGGGAATAATTTGAGTGTCCAGACCCACTGTACTTCTGTAATGTCTGGTTTAGACAGGACTGTCTACCTCTCACCCTACACAGTGGACCTCCCGGAACGGTGGAAACTGAGGCCACCCAAGTCCTGCTGGAGCTCGATGTGCCTGTGTGTGTGTGTGTTTATATGTCTGCATTAAATCTCATCTTACTGTCCACACAAAACAGCCAAGGCTCTGATCTCAGCAAGGGGAAGCCTGTACTCAATTTCAGACAAAAGGGGGCACGGATGGATGAAGTATGAAGAAGCAGGATGGGGGAGACCCACAGTAGATGAGTGTGTTTGCTTTGTTATTCATCCAGATTCACGGCCCTGACTCATCCCGTAGTGCTCTTCAGACAGCTGCACGAGGAGATGCTGATGAAATATTTACAAGCTACGCGATTTAGCAGCTGCATTAGCACTTCGTTAACCAAACTCAATCAATCAATCTGACATAATCCAGCTGGGACAAGTTGGAATAAAGACAAAGATAGCGGTTTGGTACCGGTTCACGGCACCTGCGGCGCCTAGCTAAACAGTAGCTAAAATAGCGAGAAACCGCAAGTGACTCAGTTTGTTGGTAGCGTAGCTGAAAACTCGCAATCTGCTACAAAACTTCCCACTTGGAAGGCAATCTTTCTACAACATCTCTGTCACTACTGCTAGAAAGGGAGAAAGAGAGAGAAAAAAAAATCAAAGCAGTAATAACAGCCGATGTAATCATAACTAAGAGGCCTGTGTTACCAGAAGAGGCTCAGAAGAATAATGGTCTCAAAAACAACCTGTTGTTTTTTCCCTCTCGCCAGTAAAAACAAGAAAGAGTCTTACTGGAAGAGGGATTATGATGTCCAAAAAAGTTAAACACAACACAATTTATGGGCCCATCAAAGAGCAGGAGGGGTGCGTGTGTGTGTGTGAGAGAGAATGGGGGGGAGGCGTGCAGCAGGCCCAACCACAGCTTTCTGCTGACTGATGCAAGCTCAGGAGGTGAGTCATGGATGAAGAGGAGGGCTGGTGTGTAAGTGCTCCTGAGGGCTATTGGGGAGAGCGAAGGTTGTGAATAACGGGAGCTGTGTACTCCAAAAATGTGGGGACAAGCGGGAGGTCACAGCCCGTGCACACATGAAAGCGAGAGCTGTGTTTGTGAAATACCAAAAAGTGACCCTAGGATGACAAGTGAAGCCTCTTCGCAGCCTTTAATCCTCACTTTCACAATATCTGATTTGGCATTCATGTAAAGCTCAAATTACAAGCTTGTTATAGCTTTTTTTTACTGTACTGGTTGGAAACTGTGGCACAGTAAAAGTCCCCAGGCGGGAAGTGTTGTGTAAGAGAACCCATTACTCATAAACAATTAAACCTCTCCAGGTTCGATTAAAGCAAAGAGGTGATTAACACCACTGAGTGATGACGTATTTGGTCGGTAGAACACATTCACCACAAAACCCCCAGCGGCAGGAAATGCAAACATCGGCCCCAGGCTCGTGTGACGAAAACAAGCCGCAGAGGCCGGTGTGAAATGACTCAAGCAGCACTCGGCATCCTTTAAAGATTGAAATCAGTTAGAGGAAACAGCCAGTGGTCACCACATCCTCCGGTTATCTTAAACTGCTCTGGTTGAGTAACAGAGCATCTGTAAGTTTGATGGAGGTTAGAGGAGCAGGACTTCACTCACTGATGATGCATGTGCAGAAGAAAGTGTGAGGAACTTCTGGGGTGTTTTTTTCCCCTCTCTTATTGATGTACATTACACGATATTCCTTACTGTTAGAAGTGGGCTTGATTGCATAATTTTCCATTTGACATATTTTCTTTTGTTAATATGGAAAGAGCCTCTTGAGAACAAACACTACTTCTGAAATAAAGAATATATCCGGAAAAACACAGCTGAGGTTAGTGAGGTAGGTAGTGGTAGTGATCTGAGGTAGTGATCAGTACAACATAAAAGTAAATAGCATATTTTAAAGGATACCATGTATATAAAAGCAAATATTATGTATTTTTGTTTGTTTCCATACTTTTGTATGGTGTTATTTCCCCTAATAATTTTATTTATAATTTTTACAAGCTATTTTAACCATTTGGAAGCTTGTTTCTGCCACACACAAAAAAATTGCCACGTTGATCCAAGTTAAAATTTCAAGTTATCATGAAAATTTTGACTTACTCACAGAGCATCTTCAAATTTCAAATGACTTCTATGTACGCTGAAATTGTTCCATTATAATAAAATAACAATCAAAATGTATTCTAATTTCTAATTTTCACTGTTCCAACTTTCAATCAATTGTTCTTTTTTGGTTATAATTGTTTATTTACTATTTTAACTTGGTTAGCATTATATTAAACTTATAATTGTGACTATTTATCCAAACTGTTATGCTAATAATTTTGACAGCTAGCCACGGTTTTAGCCAACAGTTTTCCAACTTTTACTCATATTGTAGCTTGCTATTTTTTACTGTTTGACTGTGTGTTTAGTTAAGAATTTTGTATTTGTTTATTTATACTTTGAATTAATTTTCATTTTTGTTATTTTTTAATTTTGGAGATCTAAAACACTAAACTTTGCACAAACTGAAAATTGGCCAGTCTCAGCATCTCTTTGGTGTCTTTGGAAACTATAAAACTATTTTATATTTATATTTTGTATTATATTTTATTATTTTATACTGTTATACAGTGGAACATGAGCTGTTCAGAAACTTCATTTAGACATGCACAAAGAAAAACTGTCAGTTTGCTTCTTAGTTTCACCGGATCCCATTAAAAAACAGAGTTGATGAAGGTAACACACCTATCATATATTCTTCATCTGTCAATGATGTACACTAACAGCAAGACCTCATATTGATCATCTAGAATGCTTTTTGATGTAGTTTGTGTTAGTATTAGTTGCACCATATATCTGCTTTCTTCTCTGTTTGTTCCTCTCATTTTGGACTAAAAGCTACAGTGAGCTACAGCACTGATTTCAGTAGATTGCAGCAAGACACACACACACACACACACACACACACACACACAATACAAAAATCAGAGGAAGGTTGGAGTAAACCTGGGAAACTGAAAAAAAAAAAATCAACTATTGAACACATTCTCTAAGGCAGTTGTTTTTCAGTTTTAATAGACTTCTTGATATTTTTGAACCCTAATCATTTTTTTCCATACTTAACCAACTGATTGTTCAATAAGCTGTAAGAACTAACTGATGTGATTGAAACATTTCACTGCTTTGCTGGTTTTTGCTGGTTTAGCTGTATTTAAAAGCAAAGATAAACCTGAATGGGTAATTTTGTATTGGTTTTCACAACAAGCGAGTGTGGCAGGGTACAGGGGTGACTATACTGGCAATCACCAGCATTGAACTGATGAAAACCTTAAATATCACCCAACTCAAGTGACGTGGGTGAGTGGGCCAAATATATTGGGTTTCTGGACTGACAAAGAATCTATCCCCGAACTCGAGTCAGGGTGCCAGGTTCTTAAGCTTTGATAGTTTATAGAAAATAGGCAACTGGAAAGGATATGGTATTCTTACTGTTGTGTCCACTGCTGTGACCTCAGGGGCTGGAACATGTTTTAATGTAGACTCCCCTCCCTTGAGCACCACGCACCCTTGGGGTCCCAAGGTGACAATGACTGACCCGCAGCCTCGTTTCAGCAGCTCTTGACCAGCCCGATGTGCCTCTTCCACACTGGCTACAGAGGAACCGGTGAGCAGCTCTGCCTAAAAGGGGAAAACAAAGCATAACAGCATGAGGTGACACTGTTTATTTAACAATTTTCTTCTAAATCAGCCTTTTTCTTTCCTTTGTCAGGGAGCCAAGCTAATCAGAGGTTAGGAATTAAAATTAAAGATAGAGTAAAACCAGGACTGGGGTGGGATACTGGGAACTGCATTATGGAAATTCCCTGTGGCACAAGCCCAGTACCACAGACTGCGTGGTTATCAAAGCTTCATTTTCTGCCTTTTTTCTAAAGAAAATGTTTGTTTTGTCTCTTTAATGAACACAATTATCACAACAATTTATGTCCAAGGATCTCTAATTAGTAGTCTATTCTTACTTGCTGAAGCTAACTGCTCTGTGTTAACAGCTCTGGAGTTGAGTCAGCAGTTAATTACACACTGTGGTCAGACAGACTCATAAAACACATTCAGTCTGTTAAGGATTTGATGGATCCGTCAGCAGTCTGCAGGCCAAACATTTTCAAAGAGTAGATGCTCTGACTATGCTGCTTCATCTGGCTCCAAAATGACTAAACAGTGACAGAGCAGGACTCGACAGCTGATGTTTGAGAAACAACAAGGAAACTCAGATAACCACAGCAGTTCTTTCAAGATTAGTTACAGCATTTATCTCTGGAGGTTAAAATATACACTGTGCAGTGAAAGAAACCAATTTTTCCACAAAAATACAAGAACATGACATTCATGCTCTAAAGTAATGACATAGTTAAACAACAATGTACAACTAGCAAGCCCTTACTACAATCCAAGTCAGCTTTACATACATACTGCATATACAGTACATTTATATGTGGTTGATGGACAATTTACATGACATACAGTGCATACTAGATAACACACAGTGTTACAAAAGCCATAATATCAGCCAGCAAGCACAACTTGCTAATTAGAGCTAACCAAATCAACAATCAGATACATTCTTAAAAAGAAAGTAAACTGGCCAACCTGAAAGACCACAGATGACAACTAAATGACAGAATTATGAAAAACACGCTTGAAGAGATCATTGTCACCATCTACAATCAAGAGCCACCTTCATCAGTGCATGTATACAAGGTTTACAACAAGGTGCAAACCACTGGTTACACTCAAGAACAGTAAAGTCAGAGTAGAATACATCTAAAAGAGCCTACAGCTTTGGACAGATGAAACCAATATGGACTTGTGGGAAAAGAAAGGCATGGAGAAGGAGAGGATCAGCTCACATTATCTGTCAAATATGGTGAAGGTAGTGTTATATGAGGTTGTATGGATGCCAGTGGGATTATTACTGTTTATTGACTCCTGATAGAAGCAGCAGGATGGCTTCAATCCTTCAGGCAGTCACTGGACGCAAAGCATTGTCATTGTTCTAATAGCTGAAAATGGGACACACACACACACACACACACACACACACATACATATATACATATACATATCAGAATCAGAATCAGAATACGTTATTAATCCCGAAGGAAATTAGGGGGGAAAATATATATATATATATATATATATATATATATATATATATATATGGCTGTAGCTCAGGTGGCAGAGCAGGTTAGCCACTAATCAGGTCAGTGGTTCGATTCCAGGCTGCCTCCTGGCTGCATGCCAAATATCCTTGGGCAAGATACTAACCCCATGTTTGCCTACTGGGGCCCGGTGGCGCCAGTGTCCAGCAGCCTCGCCTCTGTCAGTGCGCCCCAGGGCAGCTGTGGCTACAATGTAGCTTGCCATTGCCAGTGTGTGAATGGGTGTGTGAATGGGTGAATGTAGTGTAAAGCGCTTTGGGGTCCTTAGGGACTGAGTAAAGCGCTATACAAATGCAGGCCATTTACCATTTATAACAGTAAAGACATTTTTAAATTAAAAGCCTCAGATTTAAAGCTGAAAGTCTGAGTTTACACATCTTTACATAGACAAATATTTATTAATTGATTGGAGGGCTTGGTAATATACACATATATGGAAACTGACACAAAGAACTGCTAGCCTTACAGATTGTGTAAATAAATGCAATTTTATTTGTAAATTTTAATTCTTTCTTTTAACAAAAATAACTGAAAAACCATAACTACACTACACTGTAAACCCGAATGTTCAAAGTAATTAAATAGATTAAGTAGTGTATACTCAAAGTCTTTAAAAAGTTCTGTTAACTTAAATATGTCAAGTTCGTGTAACGTGTTCTTCTTTTTGAGTAAATGAAACTAATAATTTTTGATTGAATTGAACTATTTCTATATTAAGTAAGCATCACTTAAAATCATAACTTAAGCACAACGTAACACAGTTAAGTTATGACATATAAGAATGGTAAAGTTCTGTTATTTTTGTTGTTTCAAGTAGGTAGGATTTAATAATAAACTTAATTTATGTAGCACATGCTAAAATACAATAAAATCTCAAAGTGTTTCACCAAATAAGTAAAATCAAATTGTCTTAAATGCATTAGTGGAAGACAAAATGTATTTATTTTAATATTCATTGTCTTATCAATGTATCCTATATATATATATTTTAATTTTTTCCTTAAGTGTTGAGCAGCTGCAGGAATCAATTTTTATTCCGAGTTAATCTCTGATTCACCCTCCGAAGCGGAAGGCGGCGCTAATGAGCAGTATACACTGATCGTTTACCGCTATTTGGAAAAAAATACAAAACACAGAAGAAGTAAAGGTATATGGGCGGGAAACAGCACCAAAGAGGCAACACAGACGACTGGAGAAAGTTGGACCTAACGGCAGCAACTAGCATCACTGGACTTACAGTAAGTTTTCAATGTTGATATTAGTTTATTGTTAAAATACGAATATTTAGTTGCATTTTGGGGGCGTGTCGAAAAGAATAGCAGAAATGTCGGTCCGTGTTTTTTATGTGCTTTGCTGCTCTCCCCGAAGGAAACTTTGCGCTTGCAGAGCTAGCATTAAGTTGTTGTAATGAGGGTCGCAGGCTGTTTAAAAAGTTAGATACTACTTGTTCTAGAGGTGGCGCCCGGTCGCCTAGTATGAAACAAAGTGTTTTAATCTCTCTAAATTTTGAAACCCCCTCTCATGACTCAGAATAGTTGGGTCCAAACAAGCCCGTTGTCCCTGCAGTTACACAGCGGAGATACCTGTCTGCAGTGAGAGTGCTTTCAAGCCGCTATATTTTAAACTATATGTGCAAATAAGTGGTGCAGGTGTATTAGGCGTTTGAGCGACGGTCTCGATAGGTGTTTTTTATATATATCAGTCACTTTACGCCGTAGAATGATCGGGAAACTCATCCTTCTAATACACCTGCTCTGACGAGCCACGTTGTTCACAAGCCAGAGTTAGAGGGCCAATGAAAGAGCACGGCGCACACATCGTCTCCTCTCACTTTGCCTAATTAGTGGAATCACTTGTCAATCAACTTCTGCCAACCAATTGGCACTCTTGGATCACTAAGGTCCTTATAAACAAACCTGTCGATCAAAACAACCAGAATCGTTAGGAGAGAGAAGCAGTGATGAGGAGCCTGACATTTTTGACATTAACTGTGTATGCACATTAAATAATTTCAAATAACATATGTTTGGGGGGACCTCTCATCAGTAAGGCTTTAGTTTGTAGAAATGGCGTTGTTGTTGATTTAACCATGCCGTTAAAGTTCAAGTGCTGCTGCTTGTCTTCAGTATTGTAATATTTGCTCGATGGCTTTAGTATCTTGACTAGAGATGCATTCACACTTTGGGGATTAAATGAAAAGATCATTAACAGGGAAAAATTATAAATGGAAGTATTTATAATTTGTCACCGTTTGGATGCTTTTTAATTGTTCATCAGTTTATGCCTTTGGATCTCTCTGTTCCAGCTTCAAGAATTAAGACAGAGTCAAGGAAGAGAACTGGGGATGTGATAAAGATACCAGGTAATTCGTTTTGTTTGTGAATTCTTCTACCAATCACCTCTCGCTCTCGCTCTCTCTCTCTTTCTCTCTCGAGTTGTCTTAAAAATATGTTAAACTAACTACTAAACCAACTTTACTTGTGCTATTTTCCACCTATAGATTCTTATATAAAACAAATTGTTTTGAGGAAAACAGGTTGCCATTTTAAAGCAGTGTTAGCTGTAGTACATGACCATGTCTTTGTGAGCTAATAGTAATTCACTTATTGTTATTATTTATCACTTATTAATATAACTTAACTGTTATATTAAGTTGTAAGTATAAGGAGTTCTGTTTTGTTTCCAACATGATCTGGCAGTGTAAGTTGTGCGCAGCTTCCTTCACCTCCAGAATACAGTTATTTAGACACTACAGGCTGCAGCACAGCCACTATTCCCGTATCAGCCCTCTTCCATGCCTCTACACTGATTGCATTTGTACATTTCAGACACTTAATGCATTGAGTACTCATTTGTCAAGATATCATACAGCACAACTTAGCAGTTGTGCAGAGCAGAGTCAGAGGCCTGTGTTATTTAAATGCCCTTTATGCACATTTCAGCAGCCCTTTTCTGAAACAGGCCTTTTCAGTCATCTCAGAAAGCATTTGAAAAATCATGAAACAGTGACATGCCCATATAAGGATTGTAGGTATAGCACAAATGTGTACTCTTCATTCAATTCCCATAAAAGTAGAGCACACCAAGCAAGTCTTGCAACAGACTTTCAAAGTGATATTGTCAGTGAGGATCCCCATAATCTCCAAGCCAGTATTTCTGAAGTAGCTAGTGACTTGCATGAAGAATGCCCAGGCCAGAGCACAGAAGTGGGGAATGATGATCAGTGTGACACTGACAGTCTAAGAAATCAACTTAAAAAAAATGTGTCTTCCTTATTCCTAAAGATGCAGGCTATCCTCCATGTCTCAAACACGGCTACTCAAGAAATAGTAGAACACTTGAATCAGATCTTCTCCTTATCTGAGCCGTTGATCAAAGAGGCAGTTAGTGACATATTGCAGAGAAATGGTCACAGTATTGCAGAACCTACACTGAGTGAAGTTGTTGCCACTGTCATGGATTGCAATGTTCTGTCTACATCAACCTCTAAAGGTGCTGAGTTGAGTTCAACCAAGCGCAGAAAAACCTTTATTGAGTGCAACTACCCTTGTGTAATGCCAGTGGAGTATCAGCTGGATCAACCTGGACATACCAGCATGTATGTTCCTATCCTTTCAATGATTCAAGAGTTGTTTAAAAACACAGACATTCTTAAGAAGATTACTGAACCAAATACTGCATCTGGTCAATATGCATCATGCTCTGATGGCTCTAATTTCCTTGAAAATGACTTACTGTCAACAGGGGATCTCATCCTACCACTCCAGCTATATATTGATGAGCTTGAAATTGCCAATCCACTTGGCACATCACGCAAAATTCACAAACTTTGTGCTGTATATTGGGTCCTCGCTAATGTACCACCAAAATACCGATCAGCATTACATGCTATACAGCTAGCAATACTGGTAAAAGTGACAGACCTCCACAAGTATGGATATGCAGCTGTACTTGCTCCATTGCTGCGTGATGTTCGTACTCTGGAACAAGACGGTGTCTTCATTGAAAGAGTTGGCCAGAATGTCAGAGGCACCATCTTTTGTGTTTCTGCTGACAATTTGGCTGCTCATGGATTAGGTGGCTTTGTAGAGTCATTTAGAGCAGGACATGTTTGCAGATTCTGTATGGGCTCAATTGAACAGTTTCAAGTAATTGAAGTCAGAGAGAGAAGGTTTCCTCAGAGAACCGAAGCCAGCCATGACCTACATGTACAAACTGTTCAAGAAAGTGACACTTTGAGCAGCCACTTTGGTGTTAAAGGTGGCTGTGTTTTGCATGAGTCCCTGAATTACTTCCACACAATCACGGGGTTTCCTCCAGATATACTCCATGATCTTCTGGAAGGTATTGTTCCCGTGGAGCTTTCTCTTTGTGTTAAAGAGATGATCCGGCTGAAGTACTTCACTTTGGAGTATTTGAATCACAAGATTACATCATTCCCATATCAGCACACCGATAAAGTGGATAGACCTCAGCCCCTTCACAAAATGTTTCTTTCTCGAGGAACGATTGGAGGTAATGGACATGAAAATGCCACTCTGCTCCGACTTCTTCCATTGCTTGTTGGCAGTGTAGTACCAGAGGGTGATAAGGTATGGGCAGTTTTGATGGAGCTGAAAGAGGTGGTAGAGTTAGCATTGTGCCCATCATTTACTGATGAAACCTTAGACTATTTTGTGTGCAAAATCAGTGATCATAGACAGGCACTGCTAGAAGTTTTCCCTGAGGTTAGGCTCCGTCCTAAACATCACTACGTGGAGCATTATCCTGCTCTAGTTAAGTGCTTTGGGCCCCTGCTGCACGTTTGGACCATGCGGTTTGAGGCCAAGCACCGCTTTTTCAAAAGAGTGGTGCGTGACACTCAAAACTTCAAAAATATTTTGAAGACAATGGCAGTCAGACACCAACACATGATGGCATATCATCTTGCTGCGCCATCATTTTTCAAGCCAAAAACTCAGGCATCCAGGGTTGACTCTGTTCTGGTTTCAGCTCTACCAGAGGTTGCTCAAGCACACATTAGAGAACAAACAACTAGTGACACAATCTACAAGACATCAAAGGTGACCATTGATGGCACAGACTATGTCTGTGGAATGTTTCTGTCTGTAGGAGTCAGTGGTGGACTGTCTAAATTTAGCAAAATAAAACAGATCTACCTTGTGAATCACAATGTATCTTTTCTGTGTTGTGACTATGAGTCCTGGTATGTTGAACATCTGCGGTCCTATGAGCTGTCAACTGCTGACACAAGCCTGTCAATCCACCTGCAGTCTGATCTCAACGATACAGTCCCTCTCTCGGCATACAAGATAGACGACTCGCTGCTGCTGACCCCCAAGCGGTTCATTCAAGTGAGACAGAACTGAGTTCAGGTAATAATGAATGGTTCTTTTATTTATCAGTTATTGTGTTTGTATTCACTTTCTGTATAATTGAGCAATTAATATATTCTATATCGTACCTTTTAACATCCTGATTTTGTCTTTTCATTAGTACAATGGCAGCTGCACCTCCCCAACAACCAATGCTTATTCGTGTTGTTGAGACAGACCGGGCTAGAAAATTAAAACTCAGCTCACGACCAGCCTCTGTTGATGCACTGATCATGATTATAAAAGAACAGCTGGAAATCGACCTTGACTTCAGTTTGCTTTATGAAGATCCAGACTTTGACGGGAAACTTACTTCCCTTGCAGACATTGAGGAATTGCCAGAAAAAGCTGTTGTGCACATCTCACTTTCAGAAGACTCCAGCTCTACTGCATCTACTGATCTACTTTCAGATGTGTCATCTCCAGAACGTCTCAGTAGGTGGCCTCAAGGTCCTTTTCCAGTTCCCACATTTGCATTTGATGTTGAACTGAAACTTCAACATGGAAATGCCGAATATGAGAGGAGCAACAGACACCTTAAGCTGACTAGAGACCTCAAGCACAACATTTTAGAAAAGCTTGCATCTACTATGTATAGTTTTAAGGCTTACCCAAGTGATAAAGAGATTGCAAAAGCTGCTGAGGCTCTTGTAGCCAAACATCCCTGCTTGAAGGAAGCAGGATCTGAGACTGGCTGGAATGGATGGAAAAATAGCATCAAGTTTAAGATGGGCAATTATAGGACCAAGATGAGACGGGCTGGATGTCAGGAGGTCACTGTTAATGCTGGAAAAAGAAGTAGAAGTAATCCTGATAATGAACCTTCACATTCCAACATTAAAAGACCCAAGAGAGCAGAAGTCAACTTCCTACCAAACTTTCCCCAAGGAAAGGATCCTTCAAGCCTTGACCAGTTGAGGCAAGCAATTGTTGAAGAAGTCAAGAAGGCTGAGAAGAACCTGCCCCTCATTAGAAAGTTGATGGAGACCACATTTCCCCTGCGCAGACAAACCATAGTGATGTCCTGCCCACCAGTGAAGGAGCTCTTGGACCTCTGGCCTGCTCTAAAAATGGAGTCTGAGGTAATATGGATCAGCTCTCTTTAAAATGAAAATTGTAATTCTTACTCATGTGGCAGCTTTTTGCTGCTTTATAAAGCTGTGCGAGATTCTTCAAATTGAACTGTATTGTCCTTCTGCTGTAGTTGTATGCAGAGTTTCAGCGGATTACAAATCAGAACCTGCCCAATACATTCTACGCTGAACTTGACCGCCATCTTCCTCGACTGATGACCTTATTCAGACAGAAGGCATCAAAAACTGGGAAGACAGCAGATGCCCTGGCTGAAATTCTAAGAATTCACGATGAACAGGTAATAATAGGTTGTTACACATTTCATAGGTTGAACCAGTGGAACATTGGACAGGTTTAATGATTTAAATGAGCTTTTTGAATTTTGCTATTAGTCCACTTTGTGTTTGCTATTTGTCTGACTGTATTAAAGATGTGAACAGGTTATTTGTGGACATATGTTCTGATTTGACTGTTGCTGTTGTTGTTCAGTAAACTCACCAGTATATACAATTCTGTTTTTATCTGGCAATAGGAAATCCATGATATCCACACCAAGCGCACTACCGTTCTCCACGCCCTTCCTGTCTATCTGTGTGAGGATGTCTCTGGATTTTTCAGAACCTGCACTGTGAGTGTCCTTAAGTATCTAACAGATACTACTGTGTATATAAACAGTGCATCAAAGTACAAACATGTATTTTGATGCACTGTTTGGACTTACTTTTGTTTAGTCTACCCATACGGTTTCCATGTATGGTCTTTTCTGTCTCCTCACTACGAATGAACCGAATTGGTGTTTTGTTGAAAGTGATAAGATGTTTAGTAAAACATTTTCCTGTGTATTTCCTTTAGCTTAGTTTCAGTCTATCTCACACCACTTGATTCTCTGGTGAATTAGCTGATTTATGTGTGCAGAACATGGATCTTCTGTTTTTCACCTCTTACAGTGAGACCCAGGTCTCCCTTGTAAAAGAGGTATTGGATCTCAACGAGAGTTGGTAAAATGAGAAATTATATGTCGTCTGTTGTATTTCTTGGGTTAGATTGTGATTAGTATCTCTTTTTCATTCATTCAGGACGAATCTGATGAGTTGGAGCTTGATGATGTTGAAGTGGCCCTCTTCACTGTCGTCAGTGACCATGACACGACAAGTCCAGTTCACTACCAACCTGTGAAAATCTCTGTCGTCATTGAAAGTGATGCCGTGGTCAGTCTCCCCAGATTTGGTGAAGCCTTCCTGGTAATGTTTGGACTGATCTATGCACTTCACCTCAGCTACCCCAAAGCCCTGACCAACACTTTAGAATTTACTCAAAAGATTTTACTTGGTCTAGAAAGTAGTAAACTGTCACCCAGGTTACAGACCCTCAAGAATGACTTGGTTATGTAGAAACTCATCTGAAAGAAGGATGCAGGGTGAAGCATTATAAAAGGCTAGTTCAAAGTTCTCTGCTTTTATCTAAATAATGCCTCAAAACGTTTTTGTATTACTCTACAGGTGTTCAGCCAATAGGTCCAAACTATACAACGAGCCTTTGTTCTCATTAACATAATGCAAAGCAACGCTAATGTTTTGTATGTTTTAATGTTTTTTGTAATACTATTTCTAAAACATTGTGGGCTGCGCAAGATGACCTAAATTTCACTGTTTGATACTTGTTAATGTAAACAAATAGCATTGTAATTCACTCAAATTGCTGCCCTGTTGCCTTATTCAGATATTAGCCAGAGAGCCAAAAGCACATTTTGATATTATTTATTATTATTTGGCATTGTTCTTTATTACTCTGACAGTTTTCCTGACTAAACAATTTTTGGTCTACTTATTTTAATTTATAAATGTTTTTGTTAATTATTTTTAATTTTTAAAAAAAAAATGTATTTAATTTCAACATAATGTGCTAAAAGGGAGCAGGCAAGATACTGTTCAATGGCAGATGTTTATGACTTTTGCATATTAAGTTACCGATACTCAGTGTAATTGAGGCAATATATTGCCTCAAAATTTTTAAGTTTTGGGTCACATGTTTTTAAGTATCAAGTAGTCAACATATTTGATTAACGTGTACTTAAAATAATGACAACACAAACTAATAAACATTTGAGTGTTGTTAACATAAAAATGTTGTGGTTGTGTACTTATTTTTTATAAGTTCTGTGAACTTATTCCTTTGAATTTGTAAACTTGAAACTTTAAGTCATATTAACTGCAAATATTTGAGTTGACCGTTCTGAAAAGATACAAGTACCATGTAATCCAAACTTTTATGTTCTGGAAAAATTTGACTTTTGAGTTGATCAACTTAAAAAAATTGAGGCAATCGATTGCCTCAATTTTTTTGAGTTCTGGTAACTTATTCGGGTTTACAGTGTAGAAGATAGAGAAAATGATGAATAAACACAGAGCCATTAAAAATGCTCCTGTGTAAACTATAATGGGGCCATAAATTAACCCTCTTGCTCATTTTAGTCTCCAGAGTTGTCACGTTAGTGTTAAAAACACATGTGAATCTAAGTATAGTCTTATCTCCTGTGTGCTGCATACACACATAAACACACACAGTGACAATGAAAAGCTAACACTGCCCCAACATTACTTACTCCAAAGCTACTTCCTCCTTCCTTACTGTACACCAAGCAAAGCACCCAAAGGAATTTGTAATTCATAATATTTGTGTATATTTAATCAAACTGACATGACTTTTCTCTTCTACTTTTTTTTGCGCTGTACACTGATTTATAAATATTTCCCTTCTGTTGCTCATTTGTCTTGTTTGGTCTGCTACAGAATGCACTGCACTAGTTAGACGCTAATCGTATTTTAGTGGGGGAGCAGCGTGAAGGCAGCCAATGCCAACAAACTCAACAAGCTCATCAAGAAAGCTGGTCCTGGGAGCAGAGCTGAAGTCTTCTGTGGAAATTCTGCAGAGGAGGATGCTGAGGAAAATACTCAGTGTTCAACTCTGAGAGCAGCTTCAGTTATAAACACAGACCATAGAGATATGACAAAATACCATCAGAGGTCTTTTGTACTCAATATTTTATTTAAAGAAAGATTAAGTAAGTAAATAAAGATGTTATTATAATTATTATCTCTTGTTTTGTTTTTTTTTAACCATTTTTGGTGTCTGTGCAACGTGCGGTAATTTATTTGGATGCTCTTAATATTTCAGCTTTTTTTTTAAAAAACTGATGTTATTTTTTTCTTTATTGTTATAAGACACTTATAACAATAACTCCATAACTCCAGTAGTAAGACTGGAGTTATGGAGTTAATATAAGACACTTATAACAATAACTCCATAACTCCAGTCTTACTACTGGAGTTATGACTTTACTTCTTTATTGCTGTTGTTGCTGTGTGACAGGCACAAAAAACAAATAATACCATACAAAAAAACCCGCAGTTTACTGAAATAAAATAAAACTACTTAAAAATGTAACTGAAACAATATTATATATAATAATTTAAAATAATTTAAAATTAAATACTATTATTTGTGTGAGATGTGAGGCAAGTGTCTATAAAAACCAGGTGTTTGTACTGTAATACCTATTCAGAACTTTTATAATCGTATTTTTAAAATTAAAATGACTTTCCCATAATGAATTCATACAATTACAACAATTAATACTGAAGCTGAAACCAATAAAATTAAACATTTTTAAAAAATAAAAACTAAACAAAACTATACTCACTCTGGATACCAAATGTAATCAAATTGAACCTAAAAATGGAAATGAAATAATAACTAATGAACAACACAAAGCTATTATAACTGCTGAAATGTCCCTTTAATTTTCTCCTGCATTCAGACACTCAAAGCTGAAGCTAGATATGACTAGCTACCAGTGAGCTTCATCCATAGACTGCACGGGTACATTGCAGGAAACCGGGAGCACAGACTTGGGTGGTTTGCACAACACAGTAACCAATAACATTTGTGAAACAGCTACAGTAATAATACTCCACAAAGACTACAACCAATAGCCTATAGCTGCTAATTAGGTCTCATCAGTGCCTAAATGGATGACTTATAAAGTAAATTCACCTACACTACAGTTGTCATAAAAGAGGAAACCCTTCATGAAGACCAAATCTGTTTTTATATCAGGCTGTTCTGTAAAGTCGGGGATGTTTGCATGTGACTCTCTCTTGGAGCAAGGCATTTAGAGGAACTGCAGTTTTTGTAACTTCCATGTTAATTTTTCCACTGCCGGAGCACTCGGTTGGCAAAGATGAATTATAGCAACACTGGCATAACGAATCTGCCCTAAACCCCTGAGAACAAACAAGCTAAACTGAGAAGAAATGAAAGTTTTAAATGGAAAAGTTTTGCTCTAAAGTTTGGGATTTCCAACTTTTGTTGCGGTCAAATGCACTGGTTGGCTTTAGGACAATATGTTTCCCAAACAGAGGTGATGCTTGAGCACTAAACAAACCAGTTCACTGCTCCAATTAAACCGTGTGTGAGATCCCTGTCAGATCTGAAAGGTAAACTTTGGCTCAGGAGGTCCTCAGGTGGACATCAAAGATAATTCCCCTCACTATAAAGCACTTCAGCACACTATGTGGGCTGGGGATCAAAGAGTACCTGCACTTTGTCATCCATAAGCCTCCTTTCACTCGCCCCTCCTACCCCTGAGCGTGCTACAGCGAGACCACACACGCACATGCACCCGTACAGAATGTGTGTCAGCTCTAACCTTGCACGGCAGGGTCAAGATGTCCCTGATAGCGGTTTTGAATAGGGGATTGAGGATCCAAACCTCCCCACCCGCCCCCACTGCTTTTGTGATCTGTCAGAGTTAACAATGACCTTGGACAGTTCAAAAATAAACCGCAGAGTGTATGGGTGCTTTTAGAGCCCGCAGCCACCCCGGTGCTGTCGGATGCCAAAAGAGAAAAAGAGCCGTTTTGTTAGTCATCAGCTTCACACCAGGGCAGGGAATCAATCTACCTCCCTCTGCGCACAAGGATATGAGAGAGTTGAATTACGTCTGTGTGTGTGTGTGTGTTGGTGTATATGGTAAGTATGCACACACACGCACATACGCATGCACCTGGTGAGCACCTATTCTTTAAAGCATATGCAGGATAAATTTGTTGACAAGGTGGGTGTATTTGCAAGAAAGTATATGTTCAGGCATAAAGGTGAAATAAATGTGCGAGAGTAATTTCATATATTTAGATTTTTCTTTTTGCTGTACAGCATCAGTTTTACCGCATAAACTATTTCTCCAAACTGGCAATATTTATCACTAGTTAAAATAAGTGTGTGTAGTTCAATTTCAAGTTTTTTCTAAAAAGAAAAAAATCTTGAAATTGGCGGCATTTTATAACCACAGTAGGAAAGAATGCTATAAAATCAGAAGAACGAGAAACACTAAAGTCAAAGGATTTTTGGCTATTTTACTTCTATAGCAGGTTTAATTTTGAAAGTAGTGGAATAAAAACATTCCAAATATATATTGGGGTTCTTTTTGCACTGATCTGATAATCAGTGCATGTTTAATAACATAATGCCTCGTTCACATAGTTAAACATTTTAGAAAAACAAAACAAGTAGTAACTAATAGCTCAGGAACTATTATAGTCATTTCTTTACTTTAAACACACAAAAATAATAAATTTTAAACAAACTAATAATAAATCTTCACTTCAGCAGTCTGTTACATACACTACCTTTTTGGCTTTTTCTGTTTTTTAAATACATAAATGGGTCATATATAATTCAGAGCCTGGTTTATGAAGTTTTGTTTTATTTTTATGGCTATATAGAATAAAGATAAATCTAAACTCTTCTTTGTGAAATCCTTTGACTCTCCAAAATGAACTGAGAATTGTAAATTACCATTATAAGTTCATTATAAGTAATAATTATTATTATAAGTAATTATATTATCATTAAACCTCCCAGATGATTCGTTTTGTTAGCGTTGTTGAAGAATTGCTGTTACTGCCGTGATGTATTATAAAAAATAATCACTAACTCTAAAAGAAAGAATGTTATTTTAAGTTATATTTTAATATTGCAGTGTAACTGATTGCTTTATTGTGATACAGGAAGTCTAAATAAGCCTAAATAAATCTACAGTGGGAAAAAGTAATTGAACCCTAGTGAAGAATTTTAGAAAACAACACAAATAAATGTCTGATGCATTTTAATGTGAATTAAGGACATGGAGTTATAAAGCAACTCCGATCAAAGAATGAGCTGTATTATCTTGTAACAAAAACATGTATACAGCTAAAGCTGCTCTTAGGATAACATGCAATGTGCAAAAAGTACAAAATAAAAAGGTCAAATGAGTTTTTAATCAGTTTGGTTTGCTTAGTTGGGTTAACAAACCTTAAGAAAAACTAGTTATGGTATTAAGCTGAACTAACTATTTTTTGTTGTCATCTTTGTTTCATTTTACATGCTGTCAATTTAACTGAACTTAATTAAGCATGAATCTCTTATGTCTACAACTTTTGAAGCCATTTGATACCAGTGTCAGTACAAAGGTAGCATTTTAGACAGTTCCCAATCGTGGCATGAAGAGTGAAAAGTTTAGAAGACTTAAATGCCAACCCCAGGTCATGGCTACAGCAAATGTAAATATCACTGGATTTCTGTTTGAAAACATTTGGTTACACTGGGCTAATGAGTAGGCACTGATCCTGTGGAAAAAAATGCAAACTAAATGTTACTTTTGAATCTTCTCAAGTTACCGAGATCTCCTTGTTGAATGAAGCCTCATCTGAGGTTTGCGCCTACTTTATTGAAAGTAAAACAACAAAATGAGGCTCAAAGGCAACCAGTCTAAACACAGACAGGGTCATTGTTCTAATATCAATACAACTCTCCCAACATTTACTTCCTAGAGCTTATTACAACTTTCATTAACTCCGAGTTACAAAAACTTGTGGTTTTTAACTTTTAAAGCACTATGAAAACAATGATAAATGATACATTTTAAGTTGCGTAAACTACAAAGACTGATGAGTCGATAACTAGATTTCAAAACACTGTTGCTTGTCTCTTTTCTTGTGAATCTGATATCTACTAGCATATCAGGAGCGGCTGCTTTGTTTTTCGTTATTGTTTTTGTTGCACAACTTTATCTTCTTGTTAAATACTTGGCATTAAATCTATTTCTGGGTCCTGGCAGCTCTTGTGTTAGATGAGATTCTGTTAGCGTGCTGCGGTACGTTCTCTCTAGTTTTGCTGAATAGACAGAAGCCCCCCCCCCAACACACACACACACAAAATCCTATTCAGTTGTCATTCTTGGCTTTCCAGCTTCTTATTAGCACTATTCATGTTTTGCAGGCCTTTAAGCTATAAGAAATTGTGGTGTATACGACAGCCTATGGGCTCAAGACGTCCTGGACACCAAAGTTTGAATGCTTCAGAAAAGACTCACTTTCAGGACTTTTCTAGTGCAAGTAATCCAACAAACACAGCAACATAGTAGTGACTAATATTGTGTTGGAGACAGGATCATCTCAGATGTTCTCTTAGCTAAAGTTTGGCCTTTTTTCAGTGTCTTGCTCCTTCACTCTCATCATTGAATTAACCTCGACCCCTATATCTATATGTAGCTAGCCAACAGGTATTAACTGACATATGTAAACTAGCCCATATTCACTAAACCCCGCCCAAAACATAATACTTAATGGTAATCTTCGGTTTGGGCCAAGTTATAGCAGCGCTGTTTATTTTTATGAATGATTTTGAACTTTGATTCTATCCCTTAGTGGGACATTTTAGTCCTCTTTCCACCTTTGCATACTGCATAATATATAATATGACCATACCTCCATGACCTGTAAAAAGAGAGAAGACATGTAGCTCTTTCCTCAACTCTCCCTTTCATGTTCCCACACCTGGGTACAGTGTTCATCGCCTTGCATCACCACATCAAATACCAGCTCCCAGCCAAACTCACATAGACTTCAGCCCTGAGGGGGCGACTGACTCAGCCATAGAGCACATCTGCCCTCTTGTTTTTATTACCATTCCCATCTATCCCTGCCCCCTGTCGCTCATCTGTCATCACCTGGCATTCAAGACGCAAGCCGCCATGACAGAGTTTTTACCGTAAAAGGGTGGAGATCAACTGTTTCTTCATACCAGAGAGCATTCATGTACAGCATATGGCTGGAGTGAGGTTACTGATGTGCCAGCAGGGGACATGACCTTGGAGGTAAATCACTGTGGAAAGGCGTCATCTCCAAGTTGTCATTCTTTCCTTTCTGGATTGGACATCTGTTGACAATCATAAGCTGACTGACTGCTTGTAAAAGTGATGCTTTGTTGAAACTACATACCGTAGTTTAAGGACAGAGCCTTCAGGTATAAAAACATTCCTTCTAATAGTCAGCAGAGTCCAACTCCTCCAGTAGACGTCTGTGTAGTTTGTATAAGTCTATGAGAAAATAACCCCACATCAGTAAACTCTTTTCTGATGGGTTTACAGTCTCATTTACTAGTTTCAAATCTTATAAAGCATTATGTTTATTTTATAAATTACAGTCTCAGTTAAGATGAATTTGATTTAGGTTAAATGTACAGAAATTTCAGGGAACAAGATACACCAGTTACTTTTGCTAGGTACGCAAGTACCAAACTCAAACCCAGTTTTCCTTCAGAACTGCCATAGATTCAACAAGGTGCTGAAAACCTTTTGCAGATTTTAGTCCATACTGACACTATATGACAGCTTCACATATATGTCCATGATGTGAATCTCCTGTTCCATCACATCTCAAAGGTGCTCTGTTGGATTGAGATCTGCTGTTTCTGTAGTACAGTCCTTGTCAAACGCTCAGGTAGACTGTGGCATTTAAACAATGCTGATAGTAAGTTTGTCAAGAAAATATCCCCCAAACCTTAAACTACCAACAACCTCTCAACTACATTTGTGCTGTTGGTGCCTTTTTCAAGCATTTTTTAGCTGTATGGCTAATTGTAGCCTACTAACTAGACATGGCAAATTGCTATTTTGTTGAAAATATTAAGTGTAATCTCGATAATGGTAGTGTTGTGGGTGCAGTGTTCCTTGACCTAAAAAAGGCTTTTGACACTGTCAACCATGACATACTTCTTTCTAAGTTGATCAAATTTGACTTTTCAAAGCAAGCAGTTGATTGGTTTGAGTCCTATCTCCACAAAAGAGAACAGTGTGCGAGGGTTGATAAAGAAAAGTCATCCATGTTGGAAAACAGAATCGGTATTTCCCAAGGATCTGTTCTTGGCCCATTGCTATTTAGTTTGTTTATAAATGATTTGCCTAACAGCTGCCCAAAAGCCAACTGCCAACTTTATGCAGATGATGCAGTTATACACGTACCAGCTGGTGAAGCAGCAGACACCTTAATGGTACATCTAAATGGTGTCCAAAAATGGCTGGAACAAAATCATCTTATATTGAATTTTAAAAAAGCTGTTTCATATTGTATGACAGTTTGGACCCAAGCAGTTTGGACCCAAGCAGCACCATCTACAATTCAGGCTGTGGTATCCTTATATAATCAAACCTTAAAAATAATGGATAAAAAATCAGTTCGGTGGCATCATTGTCACATTTTACAGAAATATAACTTACTTAGTTTTAAGAGTTTTAATCATTGGTGTTATCTTAAATTAGTTTTTAAATGTATAAATAGGATGGCCCCAGAGTGTCTCAATAGATACATTCAGAGACAAGACAGTAATCGTGTTACTAGGAGTAAGGTGAACGGCAACTGCAAGATATTATATCGCAGATCTACATTCAGTCAGTCAGCTTTTTCTATAAAGGCTTGCCATCTGTGGAACACACTTCCAACCGATATCAAACTGATCACAGACATTAGATCCTTTACATTGAAGGTTAAAGTTTGGTAAAGGGAAACCAAAGTTGTAGTCATTTTATCTGATGATTTTAATTTTATTTTAATTTATTGTCTATCAATTGTAATTGTATTTATGATGTAATTTGGTTTTATGAAAATGTATGTTTTATTGTAATATGTATTTATTTAGATTGTAAGCCCAACAAGGGACAATTGTTGAAAATTAGCAGTAGCTATAAACCTATGTGCGGTACATCAGTCTCATGTCTTGCACCTGAACTATGTTTAACTGCACTGTCCCTTTTAAATAAATAAAGGAAAAACAGACTGTTCAAGAACTTGATCTACTTTTTGGTTGTTTGTTTGGTTGTTTTGGGGGGGTTTTGAGGAAAGTCCTAGTGGTTTATTTGTTAACCAAGCCAATTAGGATTAGTGTTATTTATCACTTTATGCTCCACCATTTTGACCAAACATAGTCACTTTTCGTTCCAAATAATCAACATGGCTTTGGATAAAATGCTAACACCGAAGCTTTAAAATGTAGAACCCACTGACTAGATCCTTATTATAAACAGTCTAGAGTTATAAACAATCTACTCTATTATCAATGTTACAGTGGGCAAAATGCTGCCATAGGGCATGAGGCGGGTACACCCTGGACAGGTGGTGAGTCTGTCAGAGGGCTAACACAGACAGTGGTTCGCACTTTTGGGCAATTTAGATCAACCAATTAACATAACCAACTGCATGTCTGTGGACTGTGGACCCACGCAGACACGGGGAGAACATTCAAAGTCAACACAGAAAGACTCGTGTCAGCTGGTGGATTCAAACCCAGGACCTTCTTGCTGTGAGGCAACAATGCTAAGAACCATGCTGCCCCAATTTTTACCAACTGTCAACTTAAAAAAAAAAAAAGCAGCTTTTGTTGATTGGTGTATAATTTAGCCAAATATGATAGAAATTTGTGTTTATCAAGAATTCAAAAATGCCAAAACATTTATAGATGAGTAAAATAATTGTCCTAACTGTACAATCTTGGCTACGCGCATGTATACTCAGCCACCAAAGTTAATTTTAATCCAAGAAAAAAAAACCTATCAAATGCAAATGTGCAGTAGAGGAAAAGAAAGCTGGTCAATTCAGTATGCTCTGTTTTGTTGTTTATGACTAGTTTCAGCTTCCTCTTGGCCTTGCAGACGTGAGTGTGTGGATGAGTGAGGAAGGCAGAATTATTGTGTGAGGAAGCATAAATGCTGTGATAAATACTGTGAGCTGTGTGTGTGTGTGTGTGTGTGTGTTTGTGTGCGTGTGTGTGATTCATCACCTCAGACTCATTACAGCAAAACACGTCGGAGACTCTGTAGAAATCTGGATCCAAGTCAGGAATGGCCGGCGCTGGGTTGAATATTGTCTTCACTGCAACAAGAAACCATGCAGCGATCCATGTTATTGACCTCAGTGTCAAACGTCAACATCTCCAGGATAACATGCAATCATTAACAAGGCAGAAAAATATAATTGTTCTCCATAATAGACCCTGTTATAGCTGTCAGCCTGCTTTCAGAACGATACGGTTTTTCATAAAGTCCTTCTGTGACACATTTTGCAATTGTGTGGTGTTTCTTTTCCATTTCTGAGCCTCACTGCCAAGATCTGGCAATGCCTTAATTAAACTTTCAATGGGAACAAAGGCTAGCAGGCTACCGCTGGGGATTGCTCTCACAAGCAAAGCTCAAGTGGATCAGCTTCTATAAAAAGACACCTTTTAAACAATTAAATTAGCATTCCCCGAAAAAAAGAAAAGAAAAAAGAAACCCTAGTGAAAAGACCTTATATCCTGTAGCATTTCATGTTACACCCTTAACTGCAGTTCCAGCAATGTATGTATGAAATAGATTCAGCACGAGATATACATTGAACCCCACATATGTGTGTCAGTGTGTGGGTGAGATGAGTTGTGACCCTTTGAGTGTGTTAAGGAGCACAAGCGAGGGAGAGAGCGAGAGTGTTTTTGTCAGGAGTAATCCTCTGTACGTGTTGCACATCACTGTCTGATGCATATTCATGAGCGAGGAGCATTAATGCATCTAATACCGTGATTTCTGTGTATGTGCGAGGATAAGCCCAGCTTGACGAAGCGATTAATTCCGATATCTCTGTGTACAAAATAAAGCCTCATGCAAGCGTGTGCGTCTGAGGGAAATATATGTTCAGCGTTGGTGACATCAAAGTCTGTTGTGCTAAAGTGTGTGCCTAGTTGCTGCTTCTGTGTGTGTTTGCGTGGGCACATAAGAGAGCAGCTGCGTGGGTTTGCGCAGGGCTTTGGCCACCTGGCGCTTTGAGGTGGATGCTGGGCTGCTCGCGAGTAAAAGTGGAAATAATGTCTCCGTCTCTTTTTCAACTCACTCATACTGTACTGCAAATATGCCCATGTGAGCCAAGGCCATGTCACAGATAAGAGACACCGGGCTCTTTGCGACTCCTCTCTTTTCTCGCTCTCTCTCTCAACTCAATTGCACCTCAGCTTCCATGAATTTGGGATCCAAGATAAGTGCGAGATTTGCGCCTCCATTTTGCGTTATAGAAAGCAGCTTGTCATCTGTCAGCAGAAACATTTTAAATAGATTTCTTTTGGTTATTACTGATATAAGGATTATGTAAAAGTGATGCCTAACAACAAACTGAAAATCTCTTTTCAGACACCTCATGTTACAGTAGAACCACATGTTGACAGTCCCAACCCTGGTGATGAATTCACAGGGCACAAGCCCAGGAAAAATGTTCTGTTTCTTCTCTTCTCATGCCGTGCCTTTAGGCTTGGGATCTGTGGACTCTTTAAGCCCACCACTAGCTTTCCACACGAGTGAAATTTGGGTAAATTTGAAACAGGAGTTCATGAGTTCTGTGCCCATGGTAAAAAAGGATCCATGGTGTGGAAGCTGCCTGGACAAGCCAGAGAAGGTGATCTTGAATGGGGGGGTCAGTCACTTTAAATCAGCTAGCTTTTTGTTCATACCTCACATGCTTCAAAGCAGTAAAAAGGTAAAAATTTGCACTGTTCAAAATTTTATGGTTCAGTATAAAAAAATGTATTCATGAAATTTACTTTGAACTTGTGTTTTAACCATAGATTCTACTTACACGATGGAAATAACTTGTGGCTCTGAAAAGTCCAGCCACAGCTCATTTGGGCTGAATGTTCCTTTCACAGTGGTCAGTGTGAATTCACAGCATTTACGGAAGACCAGTGCGTTTGGAAAAAAAAATAAGCTTCTAGGTCTGAAAAGCAGCGCGGATGTGCCTTAAACCTGCATTTATTCTAATGGCCAGTAGGGGGCGATTCCTGTGGTTACAAAAAAATCCCAATTGTTTGAAAGTCTTTGAAAGAATGGTCCTAATTCCCACCTGAATTATTATCTGAGTAAACATTATAGAGATGATTTTGTGGTCTTAATTAATAATTTCATGTCTTATAGAATACAACATGTTGTTAATTTTGTAAATCTTGATCCAGTGTAGACGAAAAAAAGATAAAACAGGGATGAACATGGCTACTTTGTGATTTACAAGCATGCATTATTCCTTGGTTTCTCAGTCAGATCCAAGACACATGTGGTGGCAAAAATCCACGACGGCAGTGACGAAAATGCTCAATGGGTGACAACAACGGGCGGCAATATCCAACATCTTTTGTATACAGTATATGGTTTTAATTTAAATTGTGTTCATTTTTAACCCAATGAAATAACCCTTTTAATGTGCCTCTTCTCTTACCCAAAAGGTGTTCCTCAAAAATGTCATTTTCTTTGCAAAACTGTACAAACCATCTTGAAAGCCTCCATATTTAAACTTACTTCTTTACATTCTAACACGTTAAATTCTTATCCCTCCTACTCTTTTTAACAACTCACTCCTTCTCCTGTCACATTTTGTCTCAGTGCTCCCCAGAAGCTCACATGCACACTGAGCGCATGACTGCAATTAGGCACAGCAACACAAAACCTTTTGCTAATTATGGTATGTAAAACTTGATTATCCTGTTAATTGGAGTGAGTGTCACAACATATGCGGAGAACTTGAGCGGCATTAACAGCCTGCTTTTAGTCACAACATGAAGTGAAGCGCTAACCTTGCACTGTATGCCGTGTAAACAGGATAAATGGAGAAAGTATCACTGAATCATGCAGGATTACTCATGCTGTTGTCTTATTCAGGCTATTGTCAGTAATCATATTATTATTTGTAGCCAGAACAGCTAGAAAGCGCAAAGTCTTCTCCTTGGCCTCATTTAGTATACATGCAATACACAATTTGAAGCACGGGAGCTTCCCCATATGCAGCTTGAGTGACATTTCTAATATACTGATGCATAAAGGAATTGGCCTCACTGATGCACTGAGCTCTAAACGTCACAGGAACCAGTGTCTGTGTCTCAGGTTGCTTTGTTTTGCTCTCCAGGTGTTAGTGAAACCACACAAACACACACGCACAAACGCTCACAGCTGCTGGGACAGATGTGGTAACACTGGGATGTGTGCACACTGAGTCACGTCTGGCAGAAAACTGTGTGCGTGTGTGCGTGTGTGTCATGACTGCGGGGTTTTTATGCTGGCAGGTTCAAAGTCTGGTCGCACATGTGGCGGCTGAAAGAGCAGCTGGAGCCGCTTCAGACAGTTTGAGAATACAGTGGGAAAGGTGGACGGGAAAACAAAAGCAGAGAGAAAATAGTTAGACAGAGATCACTCACACACCCTGACATGCATGCACGCACACGCACACACACAGAAACACACACACAAAAAGAAATGAGTCACCAGCAAGTGTGTGAAAGGGCTTTAAGAGGCTCTAATTGCATCTGGTGAGAAATAAAATAGCAGCTTCTTGCTCAGATAAGGAAGAGGGGGAGGAAGACGGGTGAAAACGGAAGAAGAAAGCACGAGTGGAACTACACTACTCCCACCATTTCCTCCCTTCTTAGAAATAAATTTATTGCCATTAACTTCTCAATATTAAATGTTAGGTGGCAATAAATTACAAATACACACATTTTCCCCTTAAATAAAAGGAAAATCTTCTTTTGAGGTTATCTTAACAAGTGTTTCTAAGAGCTGGCATCTACTGTATGTGTGGCTCCACTTGATGGTGACATTTGCGTAATTTGAGCGGCGCTTCACCCCCGCTGCCAAACCCATTAACACCCAGTCTCTCCAGAGAACTCCATTTACGCAATGCTCCGGCACGGCGACGTCGAGGTGGCATCTATGCCAAGCATCTTCACTCGCCTTGCCTCTCTTCTGGCGCCACATGCTGAGCCTAATCCCGTGGTACGGTCCATGCACCGAGGAAGGGGGGCTCAGGGAGAGAGGGTGGCGCTCGGCGAGGCCATCTGGGTATCCCATCTGCAACACGGCGATGGCTGCGACTCGTTCGTTCTGGCAGCCTGCAGCGAGCGATTATGGACGACAGGCCCTGATGACAGGAGCGAGAGGCTCCCCAGACGTCTCGAATGACGCGGACCGCTGCTAATAATAGGATGCTGTTAAAGATGATTAGCTCGGTAACCTGGTTATGAAAGAAAGGTGGAGGGAGGAAGGGAGAGAGGGAGGGCGGTGGCCTAAAATAGGGCTTTTGTCGATGCCGGACAGCACGAAACCTGCTCTACAAATGTGTGTGCGCATGCGATGGTGAATGTAGATTGGGGGAAGCAGCAGCGACTTTGGTGAAAAGACTGCTTTTGTCAAGTTCTCATGCTCAACTTGCTAAAGTGATAAAAGTCAGTGGGAAGCCTCTTTCTAAGGAGAGATTGTGGGATACAAACAGCAAAGTCACATGACAGATTTGGAAGGATTTGAGCTGTCTCTACTGTGTTTTTCTAGCCTACAAAGACGACATTGTGCAACAGATTATCAAGCCAAAGCGATGATCTAAAGGTACATAAAGGATTGATTAAACCACATTTAAAACGAGATTATGCAACTGTGCTGTGAGGTAATTACTTGAGTTCCCTTAAAGAAAGGGAAACCTTTGAAACTATTACTGCTCAACCACATGTGAAGGCAAAAAAGTTTCTGTTTTGAAAGAAAGCCCTTGAGAATAAGACAAAAAGTCATCATAGACAGAGCTGAATACTAGTGGAAAAGATTCAAATGGTTTTGCTTGCAATACTTTCCTCCCCAGTTCTGATATCATAACTGTGTAGGAGAAGGGGATTTCAGATAGTATCTAACTATTCACAACAAGCCAAAGCACAGACAGAAAGGGAGAGGAATGGGAAGAAATAACAGACACGTCTTCCGGTGAGTCACGATGTGAGGTCCATTTTTGTTTTTCCATGTTTTTGTCATACAATATAGCGTTATCACCCAGTCATAAAATCAGAATAAATGCTAAGTAGAGTCAGTGACATCTATCGCTGTGGAACAAGCAAGTTAAATCTTATATTTCCATCCATCCATTCCTGCATTCATATATCTCCACCTTCTCTGCGTCACGGGTGGGGGGTTAAGAATCTATCCCAGCGGTCATAAAAGTGGAAAATTCAGACAATTTTCATATTCAGCAGTTTTTAGTCTTTAACAGCTATTACATTTTTGGGGCACTCTTTGGGAATCAGTCGATGTAATTTTAAAGTCAAGCTCAATAATTGTCATGTCTTTGTGGTCATAATGCTCTAAATCCTTTCAGTTGTTGAAAAGTCTGGATGCAACTGGACTCTTGCTACGGAGCCCTGCTGCTGGATAATGTTTTGGCATTTTCCTGCTGAAAGACACGGTGGCTCAGTGGTTAACACTGTTGAAAGCTCTGCAGGGCTGTAACTAGAAAGCTCTCAGTTACAACTAATTTTTATACACAACAACAGAAAGTGAAGATATATGTTATCGCTGCCTCTGCTTGCTACTTCTGAGACTCAAATGCGTGTGGGGCCCATTTCTGTAATATCTTAGCTTCCTTTTGTAACCAGGAAAATTTTCCTCTGGGTTGCGGTCTGTTTAAAATCACAGCAGCTGGAACAGATTCTAATAATAAACAATGAGAGTAACTAATTATTACTACCTGACTAAATTTTCTCCCCTTTTTTTTCTCTCCAATCTTTTTTTTTCAGTGAATGCATGAAAGGAGGCTTGTGTGAAACCTCAGCTTAGCCAAGTATGACCAGAGGCTCAACATGGTCATGAATGAGGATTAGGACAGAAGCGGTTATATAGTCATATTTTTGGCAAAATTATGAAGGTTTGGAACATAGCGAGCACACAGATGGCCTCCGTGAAGTGGATTGTATTGCACAAGTAGTTTGAGAAGATTCCACAGACATTTTGGTATTTCTTTGGACTACCAGGATCTATTCTAACAACATGAGTCCACAATAACCACACCCTCTGTTTTTTGTTTTGGGGAGAGGTTTTATGACTATTGTGTTACTAAACTAGGTTTACTCTTTGTTCTGTATAATAGTTTGGATACATCATACTGAGTAAACATGTACTGCGGATTTCCAAATCTTTGAAATCTCAGCATGCAAAAGGTGCTCGTAAATGATTTATTTTCTGACTTCAGAAACATGTGAGGAGGATATACTGACTCACCTTTGTTGTCGCGAGCCATGCACATCGCCTGCAGGGACGTCTGAGGACTGATCTCCAGCTGGCATACCAGGACTTTTGTGTGGCTGATGGCTGGGAGAGCTTCCTGTAGCTCCTCTGCACCCAGCAGCATGTTGGCACCGGCCACAATTACAATGGCATTCTCACCTGTCCGTGAACAAACATAGAGACATGTGAGACTCCACTGGAATTTTCAAAATCATCAATATGCCATGACATGAGAAGAATGAAATGTAAATTTCAGTTTTTAAACTTTGGCCTACAAAGACAGGAAATATTTCTGTTTTCTAAGCAGCAATGATTTTCCACCGCAGGAACTTCTCCCTGAGACTAGGATGCTTTGGAGTGTATTTCAAGACAAATATATAAATATAGATACTGCACTGGTTGCTGCTATCAATTGGAAGTAAGCATCTACCGCATTGCTCAGGTGTATCTGGGCTTCCTAATGCATGTATTCCTTTGGAGGCACTGTTCTCTACATAGTTAAAAATGATAATAATTTACAGATTTTTTTCACTACTTTTCCACCACCTGAAATAAGATCCAGTTACATTTAAAATGCAAGTTTTATCTAAATACTTATTTTAACAGTTCAAACTGAACTTTGAAGCAAAGTGTGAGACCATTAGCAAACAGGAGAAATAGGTTTCTGATATATTTGAGTAGACTTCCATATGAAGACCCTATTTTTTCTTTCAAGCAGCAGTTTCCAAAGCTGATAGTTAACACTAAGTTACCAAAAACTTCAGTTGCTTTAATGGCCACTTGAGGCTGTCTATAAAAGTGTGTCAAGCCCCAAACTTTACCATGATAAATGCCAAACTTTACAACATTAAAAATCATGCTTTGGTTTTGGTAAGTGAAATTAAATAATTTTATTATGTACAAAATAGTTGGTATGTATGTGTTTGTTACACCTGCACAGTTTATGGATGAAAAATGCTAACCAATAATTTAGGAGGCCACTGTCTCATCCACAGATAGTCATTCCTGGCTCAAAAACCAACGTGGCAAAGGCTAAAAGACTAATGTTGAGGTTTAAAACCAGTGGAAGAATTCGCAGCGGTTATGTCCATGATTTTATCACACTTTTTTTTTAATTGAATCTGCAATTCACTCAGTCAAATTATGCTGATTGGTGAGCGACAGCTGGACACCACATACCAGACAGTTACAGCAGTTAGCTGGTTTGATTTTACTTAACAGCTCACACCCTTTTTAGAGCGACTTTCAGTTTCTTCCTTCTGGACAGGCTTAGTGTAGAACAACACAGTGTAAAAATAACTTTGTTTCAGCAGACATCATTCAGAGGAACAAATCTTAGCTTGTACATCTTGTATGATTTCATTTTTTGGCAGAGTGTTGTATTTTATTTCTGTCTGTGTTTTGAAAATTGTGCATGTAAGGACAGATGACTCAACTCTGCAAACCAAATCTATCTACCGAAACACACAAAGTAACATGAATCTCAGTAGTATCAGTTCTATATTAAAATG
This sequence comes from Neolamprologus brichardi, assembly GCF_056152115.1. NCBI lineage: Eukaryota > Metazoa > Chordata > Actinopteri > Cichliformes > Cichlidae > Neolamprologus > Neolamprologus brichardi. The sequence goes on from NC_142122.1 coordinate 7,291,221, forward strand.
TTCACAAATTAATATTATAATTCTGTCTATGTAATATAGCTCAATGTCTTGTCAGTGAAAGTGTAAGGATATTCAAAGAAAGTATTACCTAGTGTAACATGTAACTGTAAAATACTGTAAAACAACTTCTTACTTGTGAAATTTTATTCCCCGTTTCTTTCTTGTAGTGTTCCCTTCATTGGAATATCCAAAAGCAGAACAGAGTTTGTCATTTAATATAAGAATGACGCAAAACCCATACTCAGTTCCCTGAACAAGACGGCAGCAATAGAGATGTGCAATGTATGGGACTTCTATGGTAGGAACTAAAATAAGTTAAAGGGAAATTGTTTGTCTTTGCGCAGGAAATGGACATTTGTAAAAGTCCATGAACTTTAGGAACCCCACTGAGGCATTTTAGACAGTCCATGCGAGTCATTTGGTTAATCCATATTCAATTTTAAAACAGCAAGACTGTAAAAAAGCCGGGGTGGTAGAGAAAGACTGAACATGAATAAATGAGAGGACTAGCGTTAACTACAACAAAGGAATTGGAAAAATAATCTTATTTTCTCACTTTTCGCAGTGGACTTATTAAGTCCCTAAAAGCGTGAGTCTTTTAGGCTGTGTGTAAATGGAAACAAACAACAGTATGAAGTTAACATAATTTCCTTAGGGATTCTGAACCTGTTATTTCCTTGAAAAAAAAAATCTACGAGTAAAAAACATGTAACAAGCAAAAACTTTGGTGCAAAAGCACATTTGATGTGATGGTCAAGAGGTAAAATAGTTTTAAATTATAATCTTTAATAAATAATTAATTGTATTATAGTTTTGTATTATATGTATGTTTTTATTTTTCTTTTGATTAACAATATTTTTTAATATTTTTAATATAAAAAAAAATCAAATTTCTAAATATTTAAAAAAAAAAATACACATTCGGACAGCGTGAAGTTAGGGTTTGGGAGATCACCAATGATGACTTAAATCTCACAGGATGAAACACAAACTAAAGAATTTCATGTGATAATATTAAAGTATGCTATAATCTCTAAAAATTATGTTGAAGCTTATTTTTTTTAAATGATTGAATTAAGTGATCAAAGATATCATGATGATATTCATCCATCCACCTATTTTCTACCACTTGTCTGTGTAATGGGGACAGCGGTCTAAGCAGAGATGCCTAAGGCAGACACGTCGGCATCAGCCGAAAAACATAATCTCTATTATTATTATTATTATTATTATTATTATTATTATTATTATTATTATTATTCAAAATGATCTATTATTAAAATACTATTTTATTTTATATTTTTATATAAAATATTTCATTTTTATTTTATGTAGATAACACTCCATTTACATTAAAACTAAAGCCATTTCCTTGATATTGTTATTTAATTTCGCATCATTTCTAATTACACTATAATTTGAGGGTTTTTTTTTGTTTTGTTTTGTTACCTGTTACAAACATGATCTGAATCTCTGATATTTGGTTGTTTTTTAAAAAATATATTTTTATTACTCATCACTTCCTTGAATAGCTAAACGCATGATATTGATTTTATAGACATTTTAAACACGAAAGTGCCACTTTCAGCCTCACCTACCACTTCGCCTCTCATAGATGTTTTTAATATCCTCACCGTTTTCAACAGAAATTGCTCCCCGTGTGGAAAGGCTCAAAGTTAAACACATAACTGTCCACAAATCTTATTGTGTGGACATCACAGATGCATATGTAGTGAAATTCAAGTCTAAAACTGACACCACAGTTTAAAATAACTTTTTTTTAGTTCAAGTTAATCCCCTTTTTGTGCCAGGGAAACAAAGAAATCTTCCCTATATAAAGTTTTTCATCTCTTCATTGCAAAATATTTGAACTCACAAAATATACATACTGGCCATGAACATTGGTAAAAGGCATCCTTTATCATTTGATATCAGCTGATAGATCTTTGCGTTCCTGGTGGATACTCGGGAGGGCTTGATGCTGTTGTTCGTCCAAGTGTTTTTATGACTATAAACAGGTGTTATAGCAGTAGTGACTCAGTGGGCTGAGCTGTCCTGTGTGTGTATTACAAAAAAAACAGTGCACTCACAGGCCCGCATGCACTCTAGGCTGTACATACAGGAGGCCATGCGAGCGAGGCTGTAGGTTAGCGGTAGAATTTACCTGCATCGTCGACAGTGATGGAGGCAGCTCCTGTGACTGCATCAGAGCTCTGCTTCACAAATTCTGCAACAGAGAATGAAAGTATTTGTTTGTTCCTGCAAAATGGAATATTCACCATACATACCTCTGGCAAGTAAAATGTTAAAATAGAAACCCTACTAACTGTCAGAACTCAGAGCAGAACTTCAGTAGCTTCAGTATTAACAAAGCCAAATGATTTAACAATAGGGAGAACTTGCCAGTGTAACCAAAAAACCTTGAAAAGAATTGGCAAAATGCAGACTGAAAAAGGTTTGCTCTGAATGTGAACTTCTTGCAATGCACCATGAAAATGGAAACCAATTTGGCAGGCAACGTGAAAAACCCTCTTTCTTACCTGTGTGGACGCCGTTGTCCTTGAAATTCTGGATGTAATTGTCTCCAAAGAAGTCTTTTCCAACCTAGAAAAGATTGAAGGCAAAACGATTACAACAAAGAGAGTGTCAAGCTGGGTCAGACTTGGTTAGCGGCAACTTTTGAAAAGTGGTATACTCAAATCTCTGTTGGGCTGGATTTTCGTGTGCCCTGCCAGCATACTGGCATGGTGCCGCCGCCGAAAATGTGCAAAAACGAACACACAAAAGTCAACAAATGCACACACGCGCAAACACACGACCAGCTGCGCCAAGCCTTGAAGACACGATAACCCCGCCTTCACGCCTCTTCATGCCCACCTCGCTTTCGTTTTCTTTCCCTCCTGCCCCTCTTCCCCTGATCCGCTCTGGGATGTCCACATCTGTAGCTACTTTGGGTTGTGGAAGGGGTCCCCACCTTGCCCCGAGGCGCTTACTTCGAACCCACGCTTTCCAAAAAACGTGCCAAAATGCGGGCACTTCTAACTGCCTGTGATGATGGGTTGGGATGGTATTGGCTGCTTGGCCCCATTCTCTTTGAAGAGCGGCCTTCCATCTTGGCTGTTTTTGACAAGCCCGGGTGTCTATTTTTGGGTTCTCCCCATGCCCGGAGAGCTCCTCCCGCACTGGGTTGTTATCGATCGGGCCTCTTTGTTCTGACAGAGGTGGGGCTTTGGTGCTTTAGTGCTCAGGTTGAAAGGCCATGCTGAGCTTACTGATTGGAGACTCAGGGTTGCACGATATGGGAATAAGCTTGTTTGAAGGCGCGCAAGCGTAGGTGGGCGTATGCATGTGGTACGGTATTGATCAAGAGAAAATGAAGGATGGAGAGTCGATGGAGTGAAATGACTGAAGTGTGAACGAAGCTAAAAGGTTTTGAAGAGTTGTTAAATAGTTGGTGGGCTTTGGTAGCTGATGGCTGATTATCTGCACTGAGTAAGACGTGGACCAGCCAAAGGGTGGACAAGAAAAAGTGTTTCTTTTTAAAAAGAGAGAACACATATTAATGCTAAAATCCAACAAAAACTCCAAACTTTGACTGGGGTGCCATACCTTGCAGACCATAGCAGTTTTGACTCCAAGTCTGGCAGCCTGTATGCACTGGTTGGCCCCCTTTCCTCCAAAACCGATGAAGAACTTGTGACCATGGATGGTTTCCCCTGCTTTGGGTAGCCTTGGCGCCTTGCTGAGAGAAAACACAGTGTGTAACTACAGTATTTACAAAGAGAAACCCCTCATGGGATTGGGAAAATAAAAAATGAAGGATTCCTCTACTTGAAGGAATGCTTTGGTTGGTTTTTTTCATCTCTTCATACTGCACATAACAGTTGGAAAACCTTCCATCAAAGTTAGAAAAACTGTTTTGTTTGGCACTGCGAGTGTCAAAATGTGAATAAAACCCTTCAGGGCTCAAATCCTTCCCTAGTTAAGCTATTTATTTATCACTGCAAAGTGTGCAAAACCACACAAACAAAAGTTTTTTTTGTAGAGTCTGCTGAGGATTATATCTTTTGAAGGTCTTTCACTGAGAGGTCAACTTAATGCAAACATTGCTGGAATGAATGGAAACTTGTTTCCTTCAGTGTTTTTTCCCTGTCTTGTTTTCAAAAAGAAACTTGCTTTATAGATTTAAAATGTACTTTTGTACCTAGACATTCAGCCAGATGTGCCAATACAAGTGTCTCCAAATTTGCAAATGATGCAACCATCGAATCCCACAGATGTCTCAACTTGACACTGGCTGTGCACGTAACGCCTGAGTCATGAGATTTGGTCAAGTCCAGCCCCTGCCCTCGAGGTTGATATGCCACAGGTGGGTGCCCTCAGGAGGAGCTGTCTGTGCCCTAATTCTTCCAATCACAGAGCCAGAATGGGTAATGAGTAACAGTGCATAGACAGCAGGCAGCTTTATGTTGTATGTCAGGACTCTGCGGTTTGGCTCTGGGCAGTGCTGGACTGAGGCCAAAGGGTTTGCGGGTGGCAAAATGTTGTCATAAACTTGTTTTCCTCCCTGTTGTTGCTCTTTTTTGTGCCTTTGTGCGCATTTGTGTGTGTATGTCAGCGTGTTTGTGGCAGGTGTGCTGTTACAGTAAGTTCACTCAATCCCAGGATTTCCAGTAACCGAGAAGCCGGTGGTAAACACTAGAGGTTGTTCTAAATGCTGCTGTTTTTGCACAACCATGTGAAAACAACTGACATACCCCAGGCTATAACAGGATGTAAGGTCAGTCAGGCTAAAACGTGGTAAGAAGGAAACAGAACAAAGGTTTAACACATAAAACACACACATTTACACACACACACACACATAAATCTTTTTTTAAAAAGTTTCCCACCTGTGTCACCACCATGCGACTCTTGAATAAGAACAGCACTGACACTCACATATTTTAATCACGTGTCAAAAACCCAGAAGAAGAAATCTGAAAAGTGATTTTTTTGTGCCTAAAGGCAAAAAAGGCAGAAAGAAGAAAATCACAAAGTCAGCATTATAATACAGAAGCTAGAAAGAAAAGGGAGGCAGTCATGTCATCTGCCATCAAGACAGTTTGTTTTGGTAGCACAGAGGCTCACCGCGAGGTTTCACAGCTCACAGTGGCAAAAGACAATCCCAGAAACAGTTTGACAGAAAACCACCTCTGAACCGCAATGTGCCATTCAGAGACTTTGTTTTCTTTGCACAGATTACCAAACCAAAACACACCTTAAGCCCAGGCAAGCTGTCTCCTGATGTCAGACAGCCAAGCTAACTTGTTGCTTGCAAAACCTTGCAATATCTATATACCTATATCCATATTTATATAATGTATCACAGATGATAAGGATAAGCAGAAGTGTACAGTTCTACTACTGTTTACATTCAGGGGTGCCATCATTCCTAACTTGATGCATTGTCAGTCTGCTCTGACTGTCCGAGTGGGAAACCTGAGTTCAGGGGGCGTTCCACAAAATAATTTCAACTGGGAACATGGAATTTCAGACTAATTCAGGAATGCACCATTAATTTCACACAGTTTTTTTCCCCTCCTGGCTCTGTACACTGTCACTGGGAACATTGCCCTTATAAGGTCATCTAAGGCACACAGATGCCCCACCCACCTCCTGTTCAAATGTTGCACATACCAGGGGCAGCCAATCAGAAGACATCTGGCTTAAAGGGAGAGTGACCTTCAAAGGGAGAGGATCTAAAAGGGCTTTTTTCAGACTGGATGAACTGAGGTGCTGTAGCAAGATGCATTAATAGAACAATAAGGATTATTTCAAAGTGTGAATCACTCAAAGCTACTCTAATTAGAACACAGGAATAAAAATAAGGAGCTGGAAGTGAGCAAAAATAAAAGTCCACTCTAAATTCTAGTGCCAAAGCAATGCAAGAGTCATCATAGGGTGCTTTAAAACATAATTGAAACTCAGTGATACTGTAGGAGCAGCACCTGGTGACAGTGGTGAGAGAGAAAACTTAACCTAACAGATGTAACCTATAAAAGAACTAGGCTCTGGAGCCAGTTGGAGTGAGGGGAAAGCATCAATAAAAAGTGTCCAAAGAGGCATTTGTGGAAGACCAGAGTAACATAAAAAATACAGAAATCCCCATAGTTTTATTTAGCCAGTTTCATGGAGATTTGATGCAAATATTTACAGAGACCGAGACGTCTAAATGACTGTGAGTCAGCCTCCTTTACAGTGTTTTGTTTTTGCTGTATTACCAGTTGGAATTTCTTAAACTTTGCCCCTGATAAATAACCACCTATAATTATTCTAAATTACCAAAAAACAGATATGTATGGTATGCATGGCAAAACTACAACACAAAACACAACACTTTAAAATAAATGTAATAACTCCATAGTGAAATAGCTGCATTGAAAGCGCATTTTGTGCAAGTCTTACAATAGAGTTACAACAATAATATTTAAAGGGATGGCACAAGATGGTAGAGGCAAATAAAAATGTCAGATTGTAGTAAATAAACAAACATACCAGACTTTTTCTGAATTTTGTTGACTAAAACTTAACATGTTTAAAGCCTGCTACAAAAGTAGTTTTGGTCTCTACAGTTCATTTCTTCCTTCATAAAAAGTCCATGATTGATGGTTTCTTTCAATAACTCGTGCATTTACATTTTATTAAGGTTTGCATTTTTAGGATTAGGACTTTTACTTATCGCTTCGGACTCTGTAAGGCTTCACCTCTGTTAACTAGAGTCACTGAACTGGTCCGCTATACCATGACTGTAGTGTTGGTGCATTTTGGATGCAGTTGCCTGACAAATAATATTACTTTCTAACTGTACTAACAGATGTCTAAGATTTCCAGTTTTGCTGGGCGAAATCTTTGGTTTTTATTAATCCGTTATATAGCACTAATTAACAGGTATCCATGTCTCTCTGTTGACCCTGTGTTGTTGTGTTGAGATGGTGATGGTTACAAAGCTAAAGTCAAAGCTTAAACAGATGGATGACTTAACAGTGGCAACAGGCATCTATAACATACAGTTATTTTTGCAATAATACTGAGTCATACTGTGGTGTAGCTAGTGAAATGGCTAACATTTCTTGTTGTGTTGAACGGTTTAAAGGATGTGTGGAAGAGCATTAATCCGCATCCTTCCTACAAAGGTCCCTTATCAATGCTCAAATTTCCTTTTTAATCAAAACATTCAGGAAACTGATGTTAGTGACAAAGTGCCAGTTTGGCTTTCCAAAAACTGTTTAAAAAATGAATAAATAAGTAATGAGCCTAACTATTGTGGATGACGGTCTTACTCCACATTTGGCCGACAGCCACCTGAAGCCGGATGAGTGACAGGTAAGATAAACAGATTTCCAAATTCCTAAATAAACCCACCCACGCCTGTTCAAGCCCAGAGAGACACTTAGCTATTGTTGTCTGCGGTGAGTGTACCAAACAAACAGGGCGGTTATGTGCTAAAGTGCAACCTTAGTGCATTTTCTCCCACGGAACCAAGAGGCCAAAAGCAGGTGTGCAGTGACGTGAAGTGTTTGCTTTCAGGCTGGCCCTCATTTCCCTCTCCCTCCATCTCCATTAAAGTCATTTCTCAGCTGCTGGTGAGCAACAGGGGGGAAGCAGACATGGACAAAAACAAGCTGATATGCTGTTTTTGTTTAGATTTTTCTGGGGGTTTTTCTGGGAAAAGTTAGAAATGTCTTTCCAGTTCCAAGCACAACTTCCAAAGTGAACTTGCAAAATAGGATGAGGGAGGTCATGCTTTCATTTTTATTAATTGAAACTTTATTAAACTACAGAACAGTGGATATTGGGTGGTTGTACTAAACTTAATAAAGATTTTAACTGAAGTGTAATGACCTTCAGCTCTTATTATGACTCAGACAAGTGGTTGTTTTTCCAAGTTCACGCATGGCTCAGAGGATACTATTATGTGCTCATCTTATATAATTCTCCTTGTCCACAAAGGCCCTTTTAGCTGACGTTCCAGTAAATCAGAACAAGGTGAGCAGATTTAACAAAGAACAGGCTGAGTAAGGACAGCATACCTTACATGGACATGGCGAAATGTTCCACTAACAAGAGGTGCAGTGTGTGAGTATACGTGGGTGTTTATATTTGTGTGGTCGCACCATTTGTTGGAGTCACATGTGTGATGCCATTTTTTACGTGGTGGTCTATATCAGGGGCTATAACGAGCCACTTATCAGGCTTGGCAAACCAACAATTTCAGAACACGGGAAATACAAATAATAAAATTATCATGTTAGTAATAACCTTTAGACATTCTAGCAAATCATCATAAAGTTTAGCAATACATATGTTTTTCCTCATCTCATATACTTAGCTTAAACCTTAAATGTACATCCTTTTATTCCTGTGTAGGCCTTACCCAGCTCTCATTTCGTTATATTTGGCTTCCAAGAAGCGACACTATTTTAAAGCAAGAACTCTCCAGGGTTTCTGAAGGTCTTTCAATTGTTATCCTTTGAATTTTGACATTTTAAATGGCATCTTTAAGCAATTTGTTACTAGCAGAATATCACAAAAAACATATATGTTGTTCCCATTCCTTTAGTTGTATCTACAGCTACTAAGAACTATAGCTGAACATTTGGCATTCCTCTGCCTGGTGTGCAATGTGTTCTTAAAAAGTTCAGGGAAGTGGAGAAGTGGAGGGCATAATAAGTAGCAGTACTAAAAAATATCTACAGCAGATGAACAGTATTGAAAAAATGTGCTCAAGGCCTGACACAGACCTGAGAGATTCCTATGGCACTGAAGCCTCATAAGAAATGGTTTCAGTGGAGAATGTCTATCAAGAACCCATCCTTAAGGAGGGGAAACAGGCAAAGCTGGCTGAGGTAGTACGGCTCTTTAATTTCTCCTATTATTTAAGCAAAATTAAAGACATGAAGGTTGGCTCGAGCCTTTTGCACAGAGTGATGAGTGATGTTAAAAGCTGAGTGCTTGCTAACCTCCAGCCCAGTGGAGCCTGTTCTTCAGCAAGTAACAAAAGCAGCAATAAGCACTCAGGTTTGTTGTAAAGAAGCATCCGTTTCTACCATTAAAAGCTAGAGCGATCAATTTGAAGCGTCTTTGGGCTTTCAACTTTGCTGTGTGTTACAGCTTTGTGTTAATGCTTAAACACTCCAAGAAAGATTGTATGCATGTCTTCATTAAGGTAGAGATTTGTGATTTTATTAACTGTTAACAATGCATCTGAGTAGGGTATCAGTGAGAAGTGTGACAAATGACTTTCTTCAGGGAGTCATTAAGTATTACTTACAAAAAACAGTAATGTAATATATATTATTTCTCAGTAACTCCAAGACTGCTAAGAAATGAAGTACATTCTTACTGTTTTCACAGAAATGTATTAAGTGTTGCAGGTCTGGTGTTTTCAAGGAGGAAGATATCACCAATGGTCTTCAGTTGCTGCTGCCCATCAAGAAATAAGGCAAAGGTTACAAAATGGTAAAATGGCCTGCATTTGTATAGCGCTTTTACTCAGTCCCTAAGGACCCCAAAGCGCTTTACACTACATTCAGTCATTCACCCATTCACACACACATTCACACACTGGCAATGGCAAGCTACATTGTAGCCACAGCTGCCCTGAGGCGCACTGACAGAGGCGAGGCTGCCGGACACTGGCGCCACCGGGCCCTCTGACCACCACCAGGCTATGCCAAACAATGTAACATCCATCGGTCTATGTGAAAAAGATTATTTACAGGAAGAAAACATTCAGGACAGCTGCTGATCTTCCCCAGAGTGGATGCTCAGAGTAACAAAAAATCTAAAGAGCTATATCTTAGAGTTTACAGGCCTCTGTTAGCATGTTAAATGTTAAAGTTTATGAGACTATGACAGTACATTTATAGAAAGACTGAACAATTATGGCTTGTTTGAAAGGGTTGCCAGTAGAAAACCTCCTCTCTGTAAAAGAACACGGCAAGGCAGCTTAAGTTTAAAAAGTTGCATCTAAACAAACCACAAAACCTCTGGAATAATGTCCTTTGGACATATGAGACCAAAATGGAGATGTTTGGCCATAAAGTCCAATGGCACATTTGCAAAAACAAATAGCACAGCTTATCAGCACAAACACCTCATACTATCTGTCAAGCACAGTGGTGGTGGGGTGATAATTTGGTGTTGTTTTGCAGCCACGGGACCTGGGCAGAAATTGAATCGACAGCAGCAAATCTATAACAGAACAGCTGGAAAAAGAGAATCAAGTTGTTGCCATGGCCCAATTAAAAGTGCAAACCTCAACCCAACTAAAGTGCTGTGATGGGACTTTATAGGAGCTGTGAATGGAAAAATACCCAGACATCTTTTTAACTAAAGTAGCATTGAGAGGTGTTGGCCAAACGTCCCCCAAAATGATGTGAGAACAATAATAAAGTCATACATAAAAAGATATGTTATTGTACTATATACAGTTTTTTAGGACATCTTCTTTAAATTCCTACTATCAAGAAAGCAACAGAGTTATTGCATTACACATCTAAGTTTCTACTACATTTATTAAACAGTTTTTATTCATTTACTTCGAGTCATTCTATGTTTTTTTTAGTTATTTTATTGTATTCAGTTCTTTCAGCTTTAACTTGAGTATTTCCCCCTTTTTGCTTTACTTTTTGCTCATATTGTATTTTATAGTGCTACCCTATTTTTATTAAGGTTTTTTTTGTTGTTGTTTTACTGTTTTGGCTGCAGTGAACAGGGATTTTCCAACTTTTGAGATAAAGTGTATCCTGTCATATCTTAGACAATGATCACCAAAACCTTTTGTCAGACCAATTTGGCAGTTAACTGACTGAATGAGTCATTTAAAAAACAAAAAAGATAACCCAACTTATTACAGTTGTATTCTGAAATTGGATTTTAATTCAGTTTTTGGTGCTGTTTTGGTTTTATTTTCTTTTTTTTTTAAATAATATAAATAGACGCTACTTATCCGGGCAAAAATGTAAGAAGTTCAGCATAAAATTTACAATACAACACATGAGCCCTTGTAAAAACAATAAAGAAACCATGTAATTTGTTTTGACAGGACGAGACATGTGGTGTATTTTGGATTTAATCCATGAAAATGTTAGGATACTCAGGCTCCTGTCTCCTTAGAATAACTCCTAAAAAAAAAGCTCCTTTCCTGCCGATAATTGTTTTTGGTGATATCATTTTTACAGAGTGTTGATTCAGTCTACTGTGAATCTCTTTTTTCCTTTACAACTGTTTCTTACTTAGTCAGGCATTAGTGACTGCTCACAGGAAAAAGCACTGTTACATTTTTATCCATAAAGCAATGCTGGGTAAGTTAGCAGTCTAACATGCTTTTTATTCCAGGTTATGATATTTAAGGGAAAACAGCATTTTCTTATTACTCACCTTGCACGTGCAATATTTTTCATAAAAATCTAAGCTTGGATTTGAACCTTGGATTATGGTTACTTGTGTTGTTAAATTTAAAAGAATCATAATAAATGTACTGAAGAGGGCATATTGTGTATTTTTCTTAAGAGGCCACTAGTATCTCTTTTGGCAGGCTTTAGACCATCATGTTGTATATCTTGCATCTTACATTATATTTGCTTCTAATATGTTTTGAATTTGTATGGTTTCTACCTTGGCCACTTCACCCTTATGAAAGGAATTTGATCTCAATAGCCTAAAAATGAAAGCTAAAATAAAAAATAATAACAATACCTCAGTGAGCTGCAGGGGGCACTGTATGGCTTTGACAATGGGTTCAAAACCTGAACTGCTCTGCACCTCTTCTCTGTGCGCTGCAGATTGCAGACAATCAAACACAACCTTTTACTGCCTAACAACATGCACAGCCTGATGGATGCATTTGAAACGAAACACTGCAGAAATCTGCCTTACATTTGGGTGTTTATATGGCAGAAGCAAAAAGAAAAGGAGCATGTGTGTGTGCGTGTGCGCCTCTGCTGTCTGTCAGTTAATTGTACTGCCACCCAAACACTGACTGTTCAAGACAACTGGATTTCTAACTTCAAAGTCATGCATATCACTTTGAAAGGCTGCAAATGTATTCCCCTATCCACATTCTGATCTCCATCCAAAAAAGCCCCACCACACACACACTCACACACACACACGCACACACACACACACACACACGCACACACACACACACACACACGCCCTGCCACCAAAAACAGGCCATTTCCCATTAGCTTATTAGAGCCTTAATTGACATCTCCTGCCCTTCAAAGCAGAAAGTCACTGCTTGAATTGCTAATGAGCCACCAAAAAGTGCCTTTCCTTTCCCAAAAAAACTCGCAGTAGGAGAAGGCATGTTTCTGATAAGTGTGGACAGTCAAGCGACAACTTTGTGCAAAGCTGCTATGAAACTTTTTCTGCAGCTCATATTTTGTTTGTTGTTTATTCAGAGCTTCAGTCGCTGGCATGCAGGTGACAGTCATGACAGTTATTGCTCCCCTCACCTGTCAGTCATGTTTTTCACATAAAAATATAAAAGACGCAGCATGACACAAACTGTTGCGCGACCTCCACACTTCTTCACGCTGAGAGGAAGACGTTTAGTTGGCTGGAGCCCACTGAGACTTTTGCCATCACAGCTGATTTATATGCCTTTTGAGATTGTGTCATTTGCTTGCAAAGGTTCTGGTAAAAGAGGATGACAAATTGTTTCAAACTAACCCATTGTGCTGCAGTTGATGACTAATGATTGTGGGAATGGATCCTACTTGGCTCAACAAATTTCACCACGTACGAGGATGATGCAACGCTGACATTTTAGCAAGCAGGAATTATACCAGATCATCTGCACAGTTTGACTTGAATTTACCATCAGATGGTCCCACCTTTTAGACCAGGAATTAAGTGGACATACTCTGATTTTCTTTATTTTTGGTCACATATGTATTATTACAGTAATGAATGCTCCTAATAAACATGAGCATACTGTATGTACATGTGAACCTAGGATTCAGAGTGCTCTAAAAGCCTTCATTTGTTTGTAAAATGATGCCAATTAGAGGAAGGGATAAATAGCGATTTTGATTCATGGAAACTCATAATTTGGTTGACCATCAAGTTTGTAATGCATAATTCAGGCTAATACATGCATCCATAATTTCTGTCTGCTTCTTTATGATCCAAGTTGTATGAAACTAAGTCATCATAAACATTATTAATCTAATTTACTACACACATTTCAACCAATCTGTCATTTGTGTTTGCAGGTCTATACGACACAGCATGATTTGGTCCTCTCCATGGAACTTCAGGCTTTAACCCAGAGTTTTCTCTGTTATGCAGGTGGTTCACATCGCCATGGTAACTTACACTGCAGACCTAACCTGCTCAAGGGGAGATTGTGCTCGAGGTAAAAGATCGACAAGCATGTAATCACTGCCTAATGAATAATTCAGATCACTGCAAAATAGAGTCACTACTCCTGGAAGATCACCCGGACTTCAGTGTGTGGATATTAAAAGATTAAATCAAGTTTTTGTCCTTCAAAAAGAGCATCAGTAGGAAATATAGATTCACTTAAGCATTAACTTACAAAGTCGACATTTTTTTCCAACTTTTCTTTTGTCGTCAAGTGCTCACACGTTCATAGAGCATTTTTATTTCCATACTTTTCTCCTTTCTCACGCTCTCTCGCACAGCACACTCTGCTGCTTTGTCTGCAGCAGCTTTGTTGCTTTCAGTACAATATGTTTAATCTTGTCATATTTTTCAGCATTTTAGTTTCCTTTCTGTTGTAAAACCAGAGGCAGGCCTGAGGTGGACCCTATGTTCACTTATTGAGGTGGTAAAATTTAGCTTTTTATGATCGCTTAACCTGATTGGTTCGAGTAAGTGAAGCCAGATAAGCAAAAGATATTCTGGGTATGCTGAACGTGCTTCACAGCACAGGGCCCAGTTAGATGCTCTCTTTTCTAGCTGATCTTGTTGCTTCACCCCTACAGCATTTTTTTTACTGCAAACAATTAAAGAGAATGACTTTAAAACTCATCAGAATATATAATGATGAGATAAAGCATTTGTGTGAGACTCTTTGGATGTGCCAGGGAGTTTTTAATTTTGATAAAGCTGGAAAGATATTCATCAATTACAAATCACTGTAAAAGCACAAATGACACTTCTTGCCACACATTGTCTCATTTAAATTAGACAAGTTCCAACCGATTTTTCATGAAAACAGGCTGTCCTCTGTGCTGAAGAAAATGCAAGAGATGCTACAAGAATATTGCGTTTACACAATCTAGTGCCTCCATAAGACTTTATACATAGCCGGTCTCTTGTTGGTTATACTACATGACTTAGATTTGGAATGTAAAGGCCTTTGGATTCTCTAAGGAAGCACCATACAATAAATAAGGATTATTTTGAACTGTGAATCATTCAAAGCTGGACTTGTAAAGTCCAAGATTTTAAAAAAAATCTACTTACAAATAACAGTAACATAAAACGTGCGCTTTAATAATTTATATATCTTAGACTAATAGATTCGCTTTTTATGTACCAACTGACAAGGTAAGAATCAAGAGCTAAACAAACTGAGGTATGATAACCATTGTTTACTGAACATTTGTTTTTATCTTGTTTATTTCCTTATTTTTAATTTATTACTTTTACTGGTCTTTTCGAAAATTGTAGTTACAAAAATGCTGGGAAAGGGTGGGCGTAAAAAACTAAAGCGTCAGCCTACAACTTTTTGCTCAATAATTTTAATTATTTCCATTTAATTCAGTTCTTTGCTGTCTATTTTTTTTTTTAAATTTGATTCACTTAAAAAAATATCATGTGTTTTTAAAAATGCCATGAAAGCTGATGGCAGCATTCTTCAGTCCAATATGAACGTGTTTTGTAATCTAGTAGACGGATTAGAACCTGGAGCCTGCCCTTTATTACTGCCTAATGGTCTGAAAGCCGTTGAGCCAAACACACGCACACTGCTGATGTTTCCTGTAACTCAGGGGGCTTTTAGGACAAATACTGAAAATGCAGCAGCATTGTCTAACTTTAGAACACTTCCTCTATTCCAGTGTAGGCAGACTTTGCAGACCATTTCAGGCTGATGGAAAACACCCCTCAGCCCTTATGCCATATTTTCCATCAGGCGTGCATGTCAAAATAAAATCCCTGGAGGAAAAGGCTGGCTGCAGTGGTTAATAATAATAAAGGGAAACAAGCAAAGACAATTGACTGTTTGCTGAGGTGCATCCTCTGAGTTACTGTTGCTAAGCCTGAGCTTTTACGGTTTACACTGATAATGGTGGCAGATTTACAGCTTCAAAACGAATTTATATAAACAGTTATCTGCATTTAAATATGCACAATCTGTAGGAAACCTGGGTCTTGGTTTCCATTTGTTGATGGAGTAGCACTGACGTTTGAACAGGCTGCAGGCAGATTAACCGTGGAAAACAGGAATGCAATGGATGAAACACAATCTTGAAATCTTTGGCTATAATCTGATACAACTCAGTTTTTCAGACTTCGTTTGGAATCATAATCAGACTGCACTAAAAGACTTGCATGCAGAACAGGAAGTCCTGCTTTCAAAGTCTTTGTTTTGTCTTGGCTTTTTATATGAGACCATTGCTGTGACCTACCAATACTGGCTGTTGCCCTCAGAAGTTATTTACATTATGCTGTCATGAAATCAGCTTGAAGTCTGCCCAGAAGACAAATGTGAAGCTGATACACCGACATCTGCACAAAGTCCACACTCATTATCTGATGACGAAATTTATGTCATCCAAAGCAGACTTATGGGCAAGAAAGCCAAAACTCACCTTAGCATATCATTCTGAAGTCTGAAGTGCTTCACTCTTCACAATGATATTACCTTTACATCTGTTTACCTAATTATTTGACCTGTTGCCCTTGTTTAATATGAACATATAAATTAGGTTGACAGCACCCATTTGACTGACTCAGAACAATGGGAAAGTCCAGTCATAAAGTCAAGTTGTAGATTTACACAAGTTGGGAATGTCTCTTGTAGCTGTTTCTATTCAACCGCAGATTTCAAGGTCATCAGTTCAACCAAGTTTCATAAGTACAAGTTACAGATGTGTCACCACTTTGCCAAAGTCTAGAACAAGACCCAAATTGTCACATTTAGGTGAGAGGAAATTGGTTAGGATGTTCAGGAACAACCCAGAAACCACCACAGCTTAAGCCTGCCATGAACTGGAAACTGCTGAAACACCAGCATTACTGTCCACAGTGAAACAAGTTGATTAAGCAGGCTAGCATTAAGCTTCTGGAATGGTCTTCCTAAAGCCATATATATTTATTGATTGTGTACTGTGCCTAAATGCTGGGTCCATGCCAGGAAACCAAGCAATTTACATGATCAGTTCTGCCAAGAAGAGTGGTCAGATATCCAGCCAGAATTATACCAGAAGCTTGTTGATAGCTATAAAAAAATAAATTATATTCTAACCATGTGAGCCTGTATATATATTTTTATACTTGTTTTTCTTTTCAGACATTAAAGAGTATGCTCTTTATTAATTCCACCCTGGAAAAGTTCAAAGAAATCATCAAAAGACCAAAATTCAATGATGTTCATCCATGAGATACACTTACATAAACCTCTGACCACAATTCTAACTATTAAGCAATGCCACATAGGGACTTGATACAAATTTGATAAAGTCTTCTCTACATTTTTGAAATTAGTTTCCTAACATGGTAATGTGCTGTTTCCTGTTGGGTCCACCTGAGGAAGCAGAGGCGTTTCCTGCTCCCAGATTTAGCCTTCTCACAAAATTTTAAGATGATTTATAATCATTGTCAGTGGAACAACTTGTTTCACATGCTATCATTGATTTACCAGATTTAAAGTTAAACAATGGACTAAATCTACTTACCTCACCAAGTCAGTCATACAGGAGCCAACCACCACAACATCAAAGACCTTCTCGGTCATGATCTGATGATTAAAAGCCACACAAACACAAACGGTTGTATTATTACAACAGGAACAATTGCCCTTTCTCCATTTAAATTAACTGTTCAATGAATTTCACAACATTCAAAAAACAGACAGAAGGACTTTAGCTGCAGCTTGATGGGGGCATTTCAGGCAAAATATGTAAACTAGTTTCTCAACAGCCTCCAAACAAAAATCACTTGATTTTATTTATCTCTCACATTAGCATCAGCTTGAGTGAAACAAGGAAGAAGGTAAAAATAGAGCATTCATGGCTGGCTGAGTTGGACAAATTCCAATCTTACTGGGGGTGGGGTGGCGACAGTTTCAATGCTACACCATGTGAATGCACCGCAGCACAGCAAAGTCTTTAATTAATTCAATCCTCTGCTTGTATCGGAGCTAATGCTAGTGTGTTAATCTCTTCAAATCTCTTCCTAGGCAGTGGAAGACTTGGAAAGCTTGGCCGCTGGCTGTAGGATGGCTCAATTCTCTCTCCCACATCTTGCAGAATAGTGTCTTCTCTCTGCAGGCATCAAGAACTTCACTACAGTGAAGAACTGCATTGTTTGACCACTTGAATTAGCAGGGATCCCCCTTCAAAATTCTCACTTGCTAACTAACTTGAGCTGAGCTATGATGCTCAGCAGACCAATGTGAGAAACTTCATTTATAATAAGCGTTTGCTATAAAAAGGTGTTGCAAAATGTGTTAAAAAATGCACATTAAGGAAAGGGCATGTTAAACACTACAAACAGTGTAATTAAAGTTGCATGTACAATGTGATACAATTTAAGACCTGCAGTTTAAATTTTTTTTTATGAGTGATACTTTAGCGTGTAGCCAGCATGTGATTGAGGTTCACACATATTAAACTTTTTTTTTTAAATAATATGATGCATGCTGTTTTAAGCGCAGACTGTGTTTGAAAGAAGGATGTAGATTGTTATTTTTCTGGAAGCAGTGTTAGCATTTTTGCAGCCACCATGTTGGTTTATTGCATCTTGGAATGACAATATGTGGACAAGAAGGTGGGATACAAAGCAATATGCTGATGCTTGCTAGCTTGGTTTACAAACTGCATCTACAGATACAGACAAATGCTAATTTGTCAAATGCTAATAAGTAACATCCAAATAAAATCCTAGAACTTCATTTACCAAAACAAGAGAATAGACCAGGGGTCAGCAACCTTTAACACCCAAAGAGCCATTTGGACCTGGTTTCCACGCAAAAGAAAACACTGGGAGCCGCAAATACTTTTTGACATCTAAAATGAAGATAACACTGTATATATTGTTTTTTACCTTTATGCTTTGTGTGAACAACTAAAGTGTGTTGCTTATGAAATCCATGAAATGTTATAGAGAAAATTATTTATGTAATTAACACATTTTGAACTCTTAAAGAAATATAACAAAAGGAAAGAGACCCAGCTGAACTAAAATGATGTAGCAAACAAAAACTGTTGTGAGCCGCCACCCTTAAGTGGTAGTGAAACTGTGGAAAGTATAACACAGAATGGTCAGTATTCACCTTCAAAATAAAAGCTGCACATTTTGTACACTTCAGAGAGTAAATGGCAATATTTGCAGAAAGATCTGCATCTTGCATGCAAACTATGGGTGATCTGTTAGCAACCAAAGCAATCACAACAAGTGCTCCTCTTTTGAAACCGATTTTATTTGGCATATGCCAACAACCTCCAGGGACCACTAGGCAAACAGTTGAATAATACATATTTTCTCTAGAAACTGGTGGTTGCTGACTGGTCTTGGCCTGTGTGACTGGGGCCTTAGCAGATACAGCCACCTCTCAGTGACAGACCACACCCTCAATTTTAAGCATTACCAAAATCTGAACGGGTGAGTTATAAAAAAAAAATCACTCTAAGTACAGCTGCCATGAAGAAGGAAATTAGCTATAGAGATAACAACTGCTTTTTGTAGTAGGCTATAAATTTGTTATTTCTCCTTTAAAATCGCATATGTGAGTCTATGGAGATTAACTAAGCTTTAAATTCAGCTTCCAGTAACCATTAGAAGAAACTTCAGCTTTTGGTGTTTCTGTGTTGGCTTCAGTTTTCAGCTATGGAGGACTATGGTTTGTGTTTTGCGGGTAATATTCCATTTTTTTGCTAGTTAATAGTTTAGAAATCCAAGCTAATATAAGAGATAAAACTGAAAGTTCTGTCTGTTTTGCTATATTATTAACACACTACATGAACCTATAGATGATTAAAGGTATAATATTGCACTCTTGTCTTGTAACTGTGTGTCAGGTTGCATAAAATGATACAAAGTCTGCACTTTGTTAACTCTGGTTTTAGATTGAACTGCAAACAAAATCCCAAAGAAAAAACTTTTGGATCAATTGTAAAAACCCTTGTGAGCCTGCATTCTTCCCAGTGTCTGGCTTAACTGGAAAATATTTTTATGGCAATGATACGACCATATCTGTATAACAAATGTTCAGATACGTTCAGATTATACACACTCCACCTCTACCCACACACAAATGCTAGCTTCCTTTGTTTTACTTCAATTCCCGGTGTCATAATCTCCTAACCACTTAAGTTAGACCAACTTCAAGCTGAGAGTTGAACTAGTAAACAATTTCACCAGAGTACTTTGGCTCAACATATTTCTTGGGGGGGCTGTTTTTCCTGGATGCTTTGAGACTGACTGTGAATCACTCCCAGGAAGGTGGAAATTCCCAGTGGTGAATCAGACAAAACTGCCCTCATACGGTCTCGCCCGGTGCACTGATATAATTTCTATGCCTTTGTGCTCACCTTTCATTTTTATTTTGCAAGTTAGGGTTGTTCTGTTTGCACAAGAAATGACATATTTCAGGTCTTTCCCATGTTCACTCCATGCTAAATACACTCTCAGAAACCAAAAACCTTTACTACACTTTTAGTGTTACAACAGCTTGTCACTAAAGCTAAAATAAAGGCCTGTACCCTTGAAGAGAGGTACTTATTAGCCAACCTTGAACCTTAGTATTAATATTTGTAATTTTTTTTTTGTTGAGGCTTCCATATAATATAATGACCTGCTGATCAGAATGCTTTTCTTTTCTTTTTTTTTTAGCTAGCAGTAGTTGGAACTTGGTTGGAGTCACTGTTGGAGCTTGATGGTAAATTAATAGTCATGCATTGATCAATGCAGATTTGGAAAGGGGCCAGGATGACCCACCATATGTGGTGTCATTTCTACTGCGGCAGGAGTGCTGGCAGTGAATTTCTATTTTTATTTTACTGCTGTTTGCAAAACAGACCATTTAAAGTTGCCCTGCTAAAAATCAGTAAGTGTAGGGTAAAAAAAATGCAGGAGCAGCAAGCTCCTATTGTGATAGGCTAGAAATTCCTCCAATCCATCCCCAGCAAATTACACCAGGTTATACAGTTGTGGTCAGAAGTTCATGGTTCATGAGCATGGATATCATGGTAACTTTATGAAGTCCGTGAAGATCTAAGAAGAGGAATTGTAAATTTACACGAGTTGGAAAGGTCTCTTGGAGCCATTTCTAGAAAAAAAAAATGCAGATTACAAAATTGTAGAAAATTGTACAAAATTTAGAGGTTGCCAACCAAAAATGAAGCCTTGAGGATTATCTTCAAATTATGCCAGAAGCTTGTTGATGGCTACCAAAAGCATTTGGTTGAGGTGCAACTTGCTAAAGCATATTTAACCAAATATTAGTGGGGGTGTATGTAGTGTAATTTTTACCATATCATTCAAGCTTGCGATAAAGGTCAACTTCAAAGACAATAATCAACCAATATATCAAATGACTAATATTATCAGCCAATGGTAGCCTGTTACATATATAGAAGTATTGCAGTCGGCTTTGTTTAAGAAGCAACAAAACAAACATTTTCTTTAAAGACTGTAATTCAGAGTAGGTCTGCTTGTTTGTTGCGGAGAACACGCACAATGGTGCTGTAAGTGGATTGTGAAATACACTGCTGGAAATGTATTAAAAAAGATTGACTGTGTTTGATTATACTTTGCCCTGATCCAATATTTAAATTGCATATCAGTGACAATAAGATGGACTATGACTGATCCATTTAATTGAGTTCTATATTGTTCTGTGTTTAATTCACCATCTGATGGAAGCAGTGCACTGGTAACTGGTGGGAAGACTAACATAGCGTGGAGGAAGATGACAACAAAGCCTCAGCAGCTTTGAAGCATTGGACTCTACCTACATCAACATTTTTTATCTTGATATTTGCAAAAGCTTTTAGTTTAACCACACACTTTGGTCAAGAGAGCAGAAATTACTGAAAACTTCCAAGAATGTTTTCTTAGCTTACTCGCTGTCACTGTTGTTATCTTCTGTTGTTGTTTGGAAGCTTTTACTGCACTTACAGTAACACCGGTGACATTTTGTTTCACTCCATTAATATATTTTCACATCGCATGTTTCTTCTCAGCCCAATGTGTGTGTAAGGAGCAGTTGAAGGAGGTGGACTCAGTGAAACTGTGAGACCAGGAAAGGATAAACTAGAGTACATTGAATATAAATGACAGCAGCCTGAAGAAATAGTTCTCACAATGAACTGATAGGAGACTAGATATGAATATTTTATTTTTTTTATCCTGCTGTAATGTATTATCTTTGGTACATTTCTTACATTTTATTTTATAAAGTTAGGAAATCAGTGTGTACTTGCATATAAAAAAGGATAATTTCCAGCGTCAGTCAAAGTGATGATTACTCAGTGGAACATCTCTGACTTGATCAGTGTCTAAAACCTTGTTAGACATCTCAGGACATCTTTTAATGGTTCCCTGAATTATTAATATTATGATTATTGTTACTGTAATCCTGCTCTTTGTAACTAGCTTCCTGCTAAACTGAGATCAATTATATCTGTGTCTACACTGAAAAACATACTTAAAACTTTTTTATTCTTATAGGTTTACACTTGACAGCTGTGTCTGTGTGTGTATATGCGCACGTTTGTGTTAACAAGTATTTTATTTTGTTGTTTTTATCCCCTCAAGACATTGTAGATTTACATAGTTTTTAGCTTTTATGGTAAATATATTGAGTTTATGTGTAATAAAATTTCCTATATTAAAAAAAGCAGAAATCATTTTTATTTTAACAATGGTATCACTGCCTTAAGTCAAAGTATCTGCATCGGACTGGAACTGGAACAAGTTGAATCCATCCCTAGGAGTTTAGCAAAACCTGCTCAAGAACTGCTGGAGGAACACAAAAGGTTCTGAAGGGCTTGACAAAATCTGCAGCTCCCACGATCCAGAGCCCCCAAACTAAAAACCCTACAATTTGTTCCCAAGTCTCAATCTCAAAAATTGTAGGAGCCGTCCAGAGATCCTATATCTAGGCCTCGGTGATGATGGCAGTTGTAATGGTGGTGGAGAGGGAGGATAATTTTTAGGTAGGTGATTTTTAATAGTTGTAGCTGATCAAAGTATATCATGAATAATGGTTTAAAACTGGTATCAAATTCAATGATCCAGTATAACTCAAGCTTAGGAAAATAACTAAAAGAACCATTAAGTCAACCTTAATCTTTTAAAAGCTCAGTATCAGAAAATCTTTTCTTTTATGGTAATGTATTCACATATTAGAAATGCACGTACTTTACTGTACTTACTTGTTAATTGTTCTCTTTATCCATTTTAGCATATGGTAATGTCGTGTACAAGCCCAAATATCTTGTATTATTGGTGTACTGTAAACTCTTAGTACATGTCATTACATATGCAGCCAAATACTCTGACACCTCAAGTATTTGAGGAATAAACCGATCAAAAATCTAAAAGATCATGACCCGGATGAATTAGACAACCTCCAAAGTAAAATGAAGTGTGTTAAATTACCTGGAATTCAAATAATCTCCTGCGGATTGTAAAACTGAATACCCACTACTTGAAGTCCAAGGTCAAAGTGCACAGTGACAGGTCCCTGGCGTTATCGCTATTGCCAGATCAACCACTGTCATTTTATTAATGAATAAACGTTTAGATTTATTTGACAGTGTTAAGGTATAAAAATACCAAACAAAAACGCGCCATAGGTAATATATCACGAGGAAATACGGCTCCTGCAAGAGAATGAAAGTAAATTTACCCACAGGCATTATGAGAGGCACCTAACTGTGGGGCTATCACAAGGACCCAACAACAATATGAACCGGGAAATTGATCAGAGTATGAAGTAAACATTGGACTTTACCCTGAAATTTAAAGACTTCCATCTCTCTCAGGTACTCACACACCCGCCACAGGCTGTATTGAAATGGACGGAAATGGGCAGGGGAGGTTTTGAGGACGTTATACGTTTAAATCGTGTTAATTTGACGCATAAGTATGAGCTAAGCTAACAGTGGCTAACGATGCCAAACCTATGAGCGTCTGAATTACAAACTGTGGCATAAACACTAATTTACCCTTAACGCATTCAATGTATCACCAAATTAGAACGTTAAAATGTTCCAACATTATATGTAATATGTGTTTTCCATGCGTGCTTATAGTGCGAAAGGAAGCTTCCAGTGTTGCAACTAAACCAGCTTCCTTCTAATGTTTTTATATTAACACTAAAGTTTTAAGAAATGTTTTGTGGCTATTGTGTTAATGTGCCTTATTCTTCTCTTAAAATCTGTATTTTTCAGAAAAAGTTGGATAGAAAGGTAGCAATTTTAAAACAGGAAGGGGAAAACATTTCAATAATACCAGGAAATGATAGCTGAAAAGTAAAGCCAGCGATATTGCATTTTTGGAAAGCTATGGGGAGTGAAAAAATACTTTCGATATATGCATTTATTGCCTTTGACTTATATGGAAAGGGGAAAATAGAGGGTTTTTTTTAATTATTATGAAAAAATGCGTATTCAATCATAGTTAAAGTTTGTAGTTTAAAACTGATAATAATGAAACAACTTTATTTATACTACTTCGTTGGTTATAAGGCTCAATTTTACTTTATAGATGTTTCCGATTTGTTACAAAATGTCCCAGATAAATCAGGGCCTGTTGCCACTGTAACTGTTCTTTAATGTTTTTCAAAAATGATTTCCTTTGAAGAAAATGAGAGAAAGAGAAAGACAAATGAAGGACAGTTGGTAATCGGGAAGTGCAGAGAAATAATAAGGAGGAAGTGAGGTTAGCTATGAAAAGAATGAAGTGTTGAAAGTGGCTAGTCTGGATGACATACCTGTGGAGGTATGGCTATATCTATGAGAGAGGGCAGTAGACTTGTTAACTAGACGGCTGAACACAGTCTTGGATGGTGAGAGACATCTGAGTATACTGGTACAGAACAAGAGTATTGTGCAGATCTGTAGCAACTACAGAGGCATAAAGCCAATGTCTCTGTAGCTTCATACCATGAGAGCTTCATACCTCTGTAGCTTCATACCATGAAGCTATGGGAAAATGTTGTTAAACCTAGGTTAAGAAGAAAGGTGGTAATCAGTGAGTAGCACTATGGCTTTATGGGGAGAAAGCGCAGATGTAGAAGATCAGAAGGAGATTCACTGTGTTTTGGTGGATCTAAAGAAAAGTAGGGAGCAGGTTGAAGAGACTGGATGAGGTTTGGCTGACCTAAGGTTAATCATTGAAAAACAAATTCTGACCTATGTTTTGTTAGAATTCTAACAGGGTAAAACAACTGGCAGCAGATCGATACCAAACACTAATATTTCATCTTTCTACTGTGTTAATTAGCTTTTTAATAAAATAATTCAAAGCATTTCTATACTGTTATCGTGTCTCTACAGACTGCTCACAGTGGGTAAAATGAACAATATGTCCCCTGAAGTCGCACTGCACCGGATCTCACCTGAGCTGCGTCCCCTGCTGTGCAGTGTGGTGAGGAATGGCCGTGTGGGACTTGATTCCACAAACTGCCTCCGTGTCACAGATCTCAAAACTGGGTGAGGACTAATCACATGTTACACAAATGATGTCTGTAAGCAAAAAGTTAACTGGAGCTAAATGACAAATATTGTTACAGTACTGTGCAAAGGTTTTGGACCAACCCACAAGGTTTTTGCTAAATTTTTTTCGCCACTATACTTTTTTTAATATGCTGCTCATAAAATGGGAAATGGTTGCAGTGATTTATTAAAGCATCTCATGGAAATACAGTCTATAAGGGGGAAAACTGTCTGTGATGTTTGAATGAGTTTGAAAGTCAATATTTGGTATGACCAGCTCTATTCTGAAATCTCTTGGGCAAGCTTTCTCGTAATTTCTATAAGCAGTTCCCAAGAATAGTTCTCTGGGCTTCTTGAAAGACATTCAAAGCTCTTCTCTGGATGTTGGCTACCTTTTTGTTTTCTGTCAAGATGATCCAGCACTGCTTCAACAATGTTGAAGTCTGAGCTCTTGGGTTGCAAATCCATGACTGAGCTTTCCATTTTCCAGGTGTGCTTATCCTGCCTTGGCAGTGTGTTAAATATCATTGCCAGGATCAAATTTAGATACATTACACCATAGGACCTGTTATCACTGATATTCAGTTCAGCTTTTGTGTAATTTGGCATACCTCAGCATTTTCTCACTGTTTGCCTTGCTTTTGAACATATTCTTTACAACCACCCTTCCACTGAGACCAGATACTGTTCAACTTTGGAAGATCTTCAGAAAGCTTGGAGAACTAAGTGAACATTGATTATTTCATGGGAATGCACAGGGTCTATTTTAGGTCCGGTGAGCCAAAAAGAGTGCCTAAGATTCTATGTTTTGTGTCACAAACAGCCCCAAATCCAAGGAGATTTGCTTTACTAAAAGAAAAGTATTAAATACTGTTTTGTGGAGTTTTCACTGCAGAATAATTGTCTGCTTAACTTATACTAATGAGTTTTTAATACTAGACTTAGCATAATATGTAATTTCAGAATTGTTCTGTATTCATTTTAATTTGAGATCTGCATGTGCACATATGCACTATATTGGCAAAAGTATTTGCTTGCCTGCCTTCATACGCATATGAACTTGCGTGGCATCCCTTTCCTAATCCATAGTTTTTAATATGATTTCGGCCCACCCTTTAGAGCTTCAACTCTTCTGGGAAGGCTTTCCACATGGTTTAGGAGTGTGTTTATGGGAGTTTTTGACCATTTTTCCAGAAGTATATTTGTGAGGTTAGACACTGATGTTGAATGAGAATGCCTGGCTCACAGTCTCTGCTCTAATTGATGCCAAAGGTGTTCTATCAGGTTTTGGTCAGGACTGGCAGGTTGATCAAGTTCTTCCCCAACAAACTCGCTCATCCATGTCATTA
Organism: Neolamprologus brichardi; assembly: GCF_056152115.1. Lineage (NCBI taxonomy): Eukaryota > Metazoa > Chordata > Actinopteri > Cichliformes > Cichlidae > Neolamprologus > Neolamprologus brichardi. The sequence continues at coordinate 7,317,481 of NC_142122.1, forward strand.
TGGACATGGAGGTGTGTAGTCATGTTGGAACAGGAAGAGGCCATTTCCAAACTGGTTCCCACAAAGCTGTGAGCATGAAAATGTCTTGGTATGCGGAAGTATAAGAGTTTCTTTTATTTGAACTAAGGGGCCAAGCTGAACTCCTTGTTACGGCCGAGAGGCCCAGGCTGGGAGTATGGGCTCAAATGCAGAAACAGAGGGAGGCAAAGCTGGCGTGAATACAGTGCTTTATTTACAGTGCTTAGTTCAATTACATAATAGGAAATAATCTAGGCTATGTACTGTGAAGGCTATGTGGCCAAACTATGGAACATGAAGCTCAAACAGTGCGCTATGATTCGATGCTCGATCTAAGTAGAAATGGAAATGTTCAGAGATCGCACCAAAGCTTGGCAGCCTAGCACTGACGTGGGTTAGCTGTAGATCTGACAGAGGTCTGTTGTGAGCGCTGGTCTTATATGCTGGTGACTTGATTGCAATCAGGTGAGAAGGCTGATTGGAGTCTCCGCCTGAAGGTGGAGCCCAGCAGAGTGGAAAAACCACACACTTACCTGGACCAAGACACTCCTGAAAAACAACCTTACACAATAACAACAACTGTTCTCATACAAAAAAATAGGATAGTTTACCATGAAGTGTCCACTCTAAGATTCATTTATACAGTCCCGATCAAAAGTTTAAGACCACTTGAAAAATGGCAAAAATCATATTTTCCATGGTTGGATCTTAACAAGGTCCCAAGTAGAGTTTCAACACGCAACAAGAAGAAATGAGAGATTTTTCCTTTTAAAGCATGTGGTCCTAAACTTTTGATTGCCTGTAAAACGGCCTGTTTCATTTTAAGCGTTGTTTTCAATAAATTGCATGCTCAAAAAATGTTTTGTCTTCCTTCCTTTTCTTCTTGTTGCATATTGAAGCTCTACTTGGAACTTTGATAAGATCCAACCATGAAAAATATGATTTTTGCCATTTTTCAAGTGGTCTTAAACTTTTGATCAAGACTGTGTAAAAATGTGAATAATGTATTCCATAATTAGATTCATAAGACTGTCAAAATGTTGTTTTTATAAAGATAAAGTGTCAAAAAAATATCCAACTCTTCCTAAACAGCAATATATTTGTTTTATCTCTATACTGATCCTAAAAAAAATCCCTGATGTTAACTGATTACTTGATTTGAATGTCTGTGTTTTCATCTTCCCTCATGTTCAGATGTACATCTCTGACGCCTGGTCCCTGTTGTGATCGCTTTAAACTCCATATTCCCTATGCTGGAGAAACCCTTAAATGTAAGTAAATGATTCACAGTCATATTTGGTCATTTTCAGATTAGTCACAAGAATTCAGTCTCTGCTTCTGACAGTAAGCTGATAGGTTGTTCTTATTGTTGGGTTTTGATAAATTCATTTTAGGAAAGCAAACATTGCTTTGCCATATTAAGTCATAAAGCAGTAGCAGTGAGATAAAGAACTTGGAGTCAGCTAAGGTTCTTCAGCAGCTTAAAATCTTGCTTAATTTTTGGCCTGTGTGAAAGTGATGAACTAATAGCAAACAAAGTTTGTTTTTTTTTTAAGTAAAAAAAAATTTACTTTAAAAAAAAGTAAAGATTATGAAGGTTTCATTACATTCCAAAAAACTGCATTTATGTCAGTACTGCTTTGTTTAGATTTTATGTTATAAAATTAATTAGAGATTGGAGGGGAAACATTTACTTTCATCCAATATGGGTCAGAGTAAGTTCAACGAGATCTGTCTTGACAATGACGCTTTTGTGTTTGCATGCAAGGTTATTTTGGTCAAGTAAATTAAACAGAACTTGAAATAGCTGAAATTGTTGTGCTCATAAAAGGTTAACATAGTCATCAACAATATTCAAGTGTGCTTTGGAGCTGGATTGTTGCTCAATTGGTTCTAAGATGTGCCAAAAAACTACACCTATACCATTATATCACCACTACATGCCCAAACTGAATGCAGAATGGACGTTAAAACGTGTTTATGTAAAATTCTGACTTTATCATCTGAATGTTGTAGCAGAAAATAAGACTCATCGGACCAGGCAACATATTTCCAACCTTCTGTTGTACTATTTTGGTGCGCCTGTGTGAATTCTAGCCTCAGTTTGCTGTTCTTAGCAAAAGTGGCACCCGGTGTGGTCTTCTGCTGCTGTAGCCCATCTGGTTGAAGGTTGACAAGGTGCTCTTGTACTTCAATTTGAGTTTGAGTAGCAGGAACCATGCCATCTTCAAACTCATCCTAAGTTTGTAACTTTACCAGGTCTTCTACACCATTTCTGCATGCTTAAATGCATTGAGCTGCTGATATTTATGCTAACAAACAGGTGTACCTAATGAAGTGGCTGGTGTGTTTACTTTTTATTTTAGTCTTTGATCATAATGATTAGATTTGTCAACACAACCAGCCTGAGGAGGCATTAGTGCAGATGTTTGAGACTGGGAACTATGAGTCAGTTGCCTTCACAAATGGATGTTTGTACAGTGAGTTTAAAAAAAGACAATGAAATTTAAACACAAATTGAAAAAATAAAAATGTTAAAGTATAGGTTGTGATTCACAGTTAAAGTTCCAATAATCCTCACAATCATCTGCTACTGCTAAGTTACAGCACCGTAATAGTGCTCTATTTCATCAGCGACTAGCATGCAAAGTTTCCCCATTACACTTAACTGTTAAATAATAATTTGTCACTTTGTTGCTGTAACGTAAAGTTAAAGGTAAGCTAAGGCTACACCTCGGTGCCTTGCAGTCAAGCTATCTGGAGTAGTAGTAACGTCTAAACTAACAGGAAAAACTAGCCGTCTGCTTTACAGAGGCTCTGTAACAGATGCCGCTGTCCTCCATAAAGTAAGAAGAAGAAACACAAACTATCAGCACACTGGAAAATAGACCAAGCTAATGGTAACAGGGCAAGAAACAAAGAAAATTAGCAGGCGTAAACTAGCAGTTCTGCCTCTCAATAAACGTAGGAGGGTCACGAGATGCTCTGATGCTGTCACGTTAATTGCTGCTGTTTGTTGATTTTAATTAAGGGCCAGGGCTCCTTATTTATTATGCATAGTGATCTGTCATGTGAAAGTGACAGATTCAGCATCTGTAGATAATGGCTTAAAAAGTCACATGAAAGCTTATAGCATTGAAAAATAATTGAATAGGAACAGTGCGGTTTGTGAACACATAAAAATGCAGTGTACAAAAGCACACATTCCAAGACAAATACAATAATAACGTGATCAATGATCCAGGTTATTTACCACTAAGATATAGAAATCAATAGGAATGAAGCAGGATAGGAATGACAGCAAATTTAATTTTTTATTGTGGGTATTGGCCCTGAACACGCTATAATACGTGATCCCTAAAGAAGACATCTATCGGTCATTATGACAGTTATATTGAGACAATACTAGACCTGTACTTTAACAGTGACACTCAAAACCATTACAGCAATGAACCCAGCACAAAAACAAATTAACAAAGTTGATTTTCCTGCATTTGTGTTGAGCTATTTTGGCCCTTACAAAACTAATCTAGTCACTGAATCTTACATACACCAGTCATTTAGACTTTTTGCACAATACTGACTGTATAATTACTACTCGAAAAAAACATTTCATCAGTCGAGTGGTTGCAAGAGGGTGTCATTTGGGGAATAATTATAATTATCAGGTCTGTTCCTTGCAATCAACGTTAAAAACAAAAGGAAAAAAAAAATTAAATAAAAAGTGAGAGTTGTTTTGTGTACAAAATGGAGTTAGAATTAACAAACTGGATGTGAAATGGATTGAAAGTTGCATTCACAATGTCTTAAATTCAGCAGATTAAAGTCTAATCTCTTTGATTGCATGATTTAGCCCATTTTTACTTCATTTCTTAAAACATTTAAGTGTTCTTTATACTCTAAACCACTGGCATGATTTCAATTTGCAGGCCACCATCTGTGCGAAGGTTAATATATTCAGTGTCTAGAGCAATTGGCCTGCACTTTGGAAAGAGAACATCTTCACTGGAACAGTTTTATTTAAAAGAAAAAGATGTAATTCAACCGTTATTAGAGTTGAAAGCTGCACTTTTGTCTAACAGGCAGTGAAACATCATTTAAGGCCATATGTGATATCATATCAATATCATTTTCAAAGTAACCATATCTATGCACATAAGCTAAATAAAGGTACTGTAAAACTGCTATATGCTTAGCAGGGAGACTTCCCATGATTCACTCAGCATTTTTTTTTCAAATTTAGACTGTAAGTACAAAGCAAGGTCAAAAAACCCAGGACATCTCTTCCTTATCTGGATTCACTTGTTGGAAGATCAGCAATCAGGGCAAGCAGTCACACAAGGGTGGTTATCACTTCAACAAGTCAGCCCAGGGTTTCCCAGTGTAACTGTGAGTTATGAGCAGTGTTTGCATGAAAAAGGCAGAATTGGCAGCGTATGACCAATCAAAAACATGGAGAAGTCTCTTGGCAGCAGAGCAGCAAGTTTTACAAAGAAAGAGAGAAGCAGTGAATTTTACAAAAGGAAAAAAATGTTAGAAAAATCTGGAGAGGTTAAACACATAACACCAGCTATTCAAAGCAGCAGTGTGAGACTGTGTGTTAGGAAAGGCTGCACAGTTTGTAAGCTATATTCTGATATAAAACATCCCATAGGAATGTGTGTGCAGTTTAAGTGCTAAAGTACTAAACACTGGAAGATCTGACTATAATTGCATTTTTTTTGCATTGAGAATTGAATACTAATTAATGTAATGTCTAATTACATTAAATTAATGTGTTGCTTATATATTCTAATGCCGTGCAAGATGGGTTCAGCTGCAACTCTGGCACAGCAAATTTCCCTGTAAAGTAAACCCCCATTTAATTGACTGTTGTGGTGAAGTGCTTCCATATGAATAAAGCTTTTACCAGTAAAATTATTCCTAAGCATCTGCACTTACTGTTTACTTTAGGTACACCTCGCTTGTACTGGGACAGATTCAATAAGGAGCTGGACACATTCTTTGACAGTGACAATGGCTGCAAATTCATGGTGTGAATCTCCTGTGCCACCACATTCCAAAAATGGGATTGAGTTCTGGTGACTGTGGAGGCCGTTTAAGTACAGTAATGGCAAGGAGCCATCACAAAGATGGGTACACTTTGGCCACAAGGAGATGAGCAATAATACTCAGATTGTGATATTTAAGTAACGTTCACCTGGTACTAAGAGGCCCAAACGTGTGCCAAAATCTATCCCTCACACCATTAGACAACCAGCACCATCCTGAACTGTTGATTTAAGGCAGGATGGAGCCATACTGTAATGTTTACACAAATTATTTGGACCCTGCTGTTCCAATGTTGCAGCAGAAATAAAGATTCATTAGACCAGGCAAGAGTTTCTTCTACTGTCCAATTTTGTTGAGCCAATATGAATTGTTGCCTCAGTTTCCTGTTTTTAGCTGACAGGAGTGTGGTTGTCTGCTGTTGTAGACCATCTGATTCAAGGTTCGATGCATTGAGAGGTGCTCTTCTGCATACCTTGGTTGTAATGAGTGGTTATTTGAGTTACTTACTGTCAGCTCAAAGCAGTCTGCCCATTCTTCTTTGAACTGTGTCATCAAGAAGGTATTTTTGCACAGAATCTTTCTGCTCACTGGATATTTTTTCTCTTTTCTGAATCCAATATAAAACCTAGTGATGGTTATGTGGAAAAAGCTCAGTAACATTTTGTGAAATATTCAGATGAGCCTCTGTCGCATTGAAAGTCACCTAAAAGATTTTTCGTTGCCATTCTGATGCTTATTTGCAATTCAGAATGCAATCTCAACTATGCCTACAAGTTGTTGCCTTGATTGGCTCATTAGACATTTTAGTTGGCGAGCAGTTGAACAGATGCAACATGAAAGCTAAGTGCGTATTTTGATGTAGTGATTTTGTACATCTTGGTCTCTTATCTTGAGTATAAGCTGCTCCAGAAGAGAACTGGTCTGTACCTAAGTTATCCTGGCCCAAAAGGAAGTGAACCCCCTTCATAATCCAGTAAACCCAGAGTTACCTGAAGTTACATTGGGAGATTCCAAATCCTACTCATTAGTTTCTCTTCTCTCTCAAAGTTTGCTGTTTGTCTCTTTATGCTCCTTAATTTTCCCTTCTTTTCCTTCCCATTCCTCCGATGAGAGGAAAAGGAGTCTGATGGCTGATTCTCCCTGAGTCCGGTTCTGCCATAGGTCTCTAACTGTTAGAAGGGAGTTTGTCCTCCTCACTATCAAGTCACTGGGGTTCTCTCTTTTAGTGATATTTAGCCCCTGTTGTGAACTGACATTATATAAAACCAAAAATCAAATTGAAATTAAAATGATGTGGAAGACTTTTAGTCAGTTTGGTTGGGCTTGCAAGTAAAAATGCCTCGTAAACATTGTGTGTCACTTTAATACACAGTGCCATAGGTGGGTTTTGTAATTGCGGCTACTGAGCAGGCACTAAGACCAAAGGCAACCACAGGAATTTCTTAACTACAAAAACAAGATGGCAATTTTTCTCATGATGGTAATGAAATAACACCAATAAAACATGCTGCTATTTGTGCCACTGAGCTTTTACTGGAAGAGCCGCTCACTCCTCAATCAAATTGCCACATCACAAGCTTTCTCTCCAGAGCCCGAGGGAGAAAATCAGTCAGTGTGATAGTAATAGTAAATTCAAAACGTATTGGTGCTTGCTTGCATTGACTGTGACTGGAGCCTAACAAATTAAATGTGTTGAAGTAACAGAACTTGTAAAAAACATAGTTATCAGGATAACTTGAATATTTTTTGCATTCACATTGATCTAAATCTCTCAACAGGTTTTACAGCTGATATTCTCACCCACTTCAAAGATACAGACATAACACAAGCCAGATATGTCAGCTTGATTGGTGAAGCTGTGGCTGATGACTTATCAACATTTTCTTTGAACAGATGCCTACACATTTTAGAGTTGTTTTCAAAGCATTATTAGGAGTCCCCTTATTGTAAAACTCCTAGTAATAAATAAAAGGGTTCCACATTTGTGGAAAGACTGATATTGTATTTATCAATTTGTCAAGATTTCATGTACAAAAAGTTCCGCAGTGCGCATCTTAAGTTTGATCATAGTTACTATTTTGTTCTCCTGGCAAGGCCACATTTTCTCCAGACAGAGGAAGTAGGTTTTTCTTATTTTGCATAATCTGCAAAAAAAGAACTGTTCTGGCAGAAATGGTTATGAGCTATATAAAGATGTTGTGGCTAGACTCATGGATTGTGTTGCTTTAACTTATATTTTAGTGACGTTAAAGGATTGTCTCTCGAGAAACAGAAGTTTAAAAAAAAACATGACATATCCGCACCCCCAACAAGCCAGCAATAAAGGCACATAGTGGTACAAGATATAGACTTCTTCAAAGTTAAATAAAGTCATAGGAGGAACCTTGAACATGAATCCTTTGGCATGACAAGGTTTTCTGCATTACTCCTTTTTAAAATGTGATTTAAAATGTTATCTTCATTTAAGCCCCAAGTATACACAAACACACCCATAATTATGCATTTGTGTTTTTATTGAACACACCCTTTAACCCTCAGATGGATAGATTACGCTACTTACTTACTAACTGAAATAACTTGAGGTCATTTGTATTTTATACAGGTATGCTTTATTTTAATGTCTATGTTTGTGTTTGTTATACCTAGACTGTTTTGTTTGTATAGTCTAATATTCTGAAATGCTGAAATGTCATTAATTATGATTTTTAATCATTTTTATTCAGAAAAGTCAGGGTTAGCCTCGAGGCTTGTGCAGCTATATATCTTGCTATTCTAGCTCTGTTAGCTGTGGTTCACTGCAAAACATGTTGTAACGAGAATCACAAGTTAAAAACATACATATATTTCAGAGGTAAAAAAAAAATTTAAAAGCTGTAGGAGCAGCAGATTGACAAGTTCCTTGTAGAAACATATATAAATATACAGCTCAGCTCTTAAATAACCCTACTCTGTTGCTTGAAAGTTTAAACAGTCCCAGTGCAGGTGGAAAAAAAACTAAATGAGCCCTTTCTTTTCCTTATTTTCTCTGATATTTATTCGGTTCCAGTGTTGGTTGCTCAAATTAAACATGTCCAAAGTTAAAGATAATCAGGTCAAAGTATATACAAGTAACCTGTGCATTAAACACTGTGTTTAAACTGTTCTAGACAGACTGTTTAGACTGTTTTCTCCGCATTCGGTTCTGTATGATGTCATAAAGATGGGGTATTCCTTTCAGACAAACTAAGTGGCTGTGCGAAGGCCCAGTATGAAATAATGATTATTTTGAACTAGGACTCATGCAAAGCTACTCTAGTGGAGTAAGGAATAAAACTGTGGGGCTATAAATAAGCAGAAGAGGTCCCCTTTCTATGATGATTTCTGGCATAAATGTCAGATATCTGGGGATTTGTTTTCTAGCTGATGGTGGGGAGTTAACGATATCCAGAGCCAGCTAAGCAGCCTGGAACCATACTTTGCTGTCATAATGATGTTTTCATAGCGGTATGTAGTGATATGTTTAGATCATACATGTTGTTGGCTTCCTTCCCAGGTTATTTAATGTCAGCTTCGTTAGTCCACAAAACATTTTTTCACCAGAATTCCCCCAAAATGCTGTGCCATGGACCCAATTCGCCATAACAGAGTAATCACTGATTGACTGATGAAGTAACCCTCTGGTGATTATGTGCATGACGTGAAATGTATGAAAGGTTTTATTTAAACCCAAACTCCTTCTTGAACCTCCTAAAGTAAAAATGTGTGTAAAAATGAAACTTATAGTATGAAAATGAAGGAAAAAATGTCTATGTTGTGAAAAAACGACATCTTTTTTGAGCGGACAGCAAAGCATTCACAAATCAGCTGAGAGACGTTATGTCACCACTGTGTCTCTGGTCTGGCTCAGTCTCCCATGAAATGCACATGCCTGATGCATGTCACTAAGGAGGCATCCAGAGGGCATCCGAGTCAGATATCAGACCCACCAGTTGACTTCTTTCAGTATGGAGGAGCAGCAGCTCGTCTGTTTTGAGGTCTTCCTACATGACTGAGCTCTTCAATAGAAAGCTCCTTTTTCCTTTGATTATATCTTCAGTCATCATGTTCTTTTTTTCACTAGCCATAGTTGGTGGCCATAGGTGATGACAGGAATGTAGACTGACCAGTATTTGCCATAGTTCAGCAGACAGTACAGCTTTCGCATTACTGCAGACACTACACCAATCCAGTCCCCGCTTCACTCTCCTCCTCCGCTCACGAACAAGACCCGGAGATCCTCCAACTTAATTTTTTTTAAGTCGACCTTATTCTCTCATGGATGACCCCGTGTCCCCTAACACCTTCACCACTTTGTTCATTTATATTTCATTTTCGTTTGAATTGTATTTAAAGTTAAACAGAAATTAATGGAGACAGAAAGCAGCAATCTGAACAAAGAAAAAGAAAACTGGCACGGGTATTCTGGCGTGGCACGCAGCTGTTATACTTTCCTGTGTTTTGGCCTCAGGAAAGAGGTTTGTCTAATCAAGGATGCAGAGCTGCAGATTGGTCGATGGATCTGCTTGGCATGGCACACTCTGTACACAGCTAATCACTATCAATATAAACCCAGCCTCTTCCACGTGACCGACATGGCTGGTACTGCTTTGTAGTTGTACACATTGTACCCTTCTGACTTCAATAAAACATCTGTCTGAATAAGATTTGGAGAGAAGGTGCATTATGCAGTCACGTTTGAGTGAAGCTTCTTCTTGCTGTCTAAGGATGTATGAAGAAAACATCATACAAAAGCCTCTATAACCTGTGAAGTCTGCTCTTCCAAGACCCTCATTTCCCTCTGGAACCACGCCAGCAGTTTTTCTGTCAAGCTTCCAGTGGTTTGGAGCTGGTTTACGACACAACCTCTCGTTTCCTCGTTTGACTCTTCTCCACTGGAAAAATACTTCCACATGTGTGTGTTTGCCTCTTCTTGCTGTTGCTGCGTGGAACAAAAAAAAAAAAAAAGCAGAACAGGACGTCTTGCAGCACACAAATAGAGTTGTGTAACGTAATTTAAGAACATTGTGAACCAAGCTTTGTTATGTGAGCCCTCAGTGAGGGCCATTTCCAGTGTGCGCTTATATTTTTATATTTTTATCTCAATATGTTAGTAATAATTTTAAATAAAGTTATTAAACAGAAAATGGGCGAGTACATGTATAAGACGTAATGAACCCAAAGAGTCTGAATATGCTAATGTCGTTTACAGTAAATATGTGGGGTCAACCATCCAAAGCAGTGGTCAGGCCATGAGAGGTGAAGAAGAGTACAGGCAGGGTGGAGTGGACAGTGTGACAGAAGGATTGCTGCAAGACTGAAAGGGAAGCTTTACAAGACAGAAGCAAAACTTGCAGTGATGTATGGTTTGGAGTTGGTGGCAGTGACAAAGGCTACGTTCACACTGCAGGCGAAAGCGCATCAAATCCGATTTTTTTTTGTCCCTATGCGACCCATATCCGATCATGGTATGACAGTGTGAACGGCACAAATCCGATATTTTCAAATCCGACCTGGGTCACTTTCGCACGTGGTACTGAATCTGATACATATCTGATGTTTTAGAAAGCGACTGCTGTTTGAACGGTCATGTCGCATTAAATCTGTCTTTTACGTCACTGACACGAGACAGACGCCAATTATCAGCGCCGGAGAAGACATCGCGAACGCTTCCTGGCCATCCAGCGTAGATGTCAGTGAAACTGTTGGGAAGACAACGTGAACATTTTATTTGTACTGTATAATCTGCAGATTCTGACAGAAATCTGCAACTATCCTTTGAAGCTCCTCTCTAAAACAGCAATAAGGATCGTTATTAGGTTATTTACATTATTATGTAAATAACAAAATAACTTAAAGCAAAAATTGGGAAAGAGTAAAGTCCGAAGTCTTTATATTAACGGCCATCTGTCAAACAATACTGTTTAGTCTGGGTCTGAACAGAGCGCGTTGTGTTTGACGTCTTCTTTTGCGCATGCGGGCCGCTTTGAGCGTTCACACTAGAGCGCGTTTGCTGTCGCATTTTATTTGTAGTGTGAACACGCAGACAAAAAAATTGGATTTGATCAAAAAATCGGAATTGAGCATTAAGACCTGCAGTGTGAACGTAGCCAAAAAGACAGGAAGCTGGAGCTGGAAGAGATGAAGATGCTTAGAGTTTCATTTGGAGTTACCAGGAGAAACAGCAAGATTTGTATGTCAGATGGACGTCAGCTTGGGTGGAGCAAGTTTGCATGCAAAGTTAGAAATGGAGCAGGCAAAAGAAGATGAATATAACACTATAAGTTCAGAAAAATTAAACATAATGTTTTCTACTGAAATATTTTGTTTTTCTCCCTTTTTACTTTAAGCAAAAATAATCTTTTTTTTTAAATCTAGAATTTATTGCTGTTGTGTGCACCTACATTTATTCTACTGGTTATATGAGTAATATTTAAAGTTTTTTTTAAGTTCATGTGTCTAAAGGTTAATTGCATACTTGTAGGTGTTTTATGTAGCTTCATGGTAGAATAGCAAAGCTGTGACACAATGAGTGCAGTGGGTATCTGAGTTAATCATTGTAATAGGACAGGAGTGTGCAGAGTGATTCTTTGCTTACTGTACATTTGAAAGTTGCCTTGCCTTTGCTCATTAAGAGTGGTAATCACCAAAGAACATGCATAGAAGAAGAATGCCACTCACCAGAACTGAAATACCAACTACATTAATGATGTGTTACTACAAGTGCCAGAAGAGTAAACTGCTTTCAGATAGTTGCATTAAAATTATTTGAAGGCTCAAACACAAAAGCTATCCGCTACAGCTGGCCATACCAACACACCTGTCAATCAAAGCTGCTATGCCCAATTTTAAATTTAAGGAAAATCCCATATAAATGGGTAAACTAACCGTAAAGTTCAAAATAGTGTTTTGCAGCAGGCTGTGAAGATGTTTATTCTTATTTGTCCTGTAAAATTGATCATTTTAACATGAGAGTTTCTAGGGATTGGCTCATCAAGTCAGTCCCCATAGGAATTAAGGGAACTGCATATTTTAGCATCAGGGTTGCAGGTTGCTAATCACTCACCAAAACATGTCTAATATAGAGTTATTATTACAAGTAATTGCTATTTTTAATATGGGATGTGTCATTCAGCTTGCACTGTCATTCAGCTGGTTGTCATTTACCAAAAGAAAAAAAAACTTAAGATGATGTATTGCCTGAAGTTTTTTTTAGTGTGTGGTTTATCATATGGGGTACATGATATGGAATTTAAATTAAATATGCAATTAAAATGCATAATCTTAAAACTTTTGTTAATGTGCTGGTGTGCCAAGGTTTTTAATGGTTGCAAGGGTGCATGTGAAGTGTTTTTAAGGCACTTCACATGCACATGTATTTAAGGCACTTAAACTGCAAGACACTAGAGCTTAAATGCACACTGTGTGCTTAGTGCAACTAGTAAAACCACACAACCACCACAATTTCCTGGTTTCAGTAATGCTTCAAAAATACTTTCATTTCATAATACCAGACAGAATATAGAAGATTGATGCATTGTTTTTTTTTCTTTTTTAATTATTTGTTTAGAGCAAGTCAACTTTGATTAAAACTGAATGGAAATGATCTTATATGTGATCAAAGCTCAGTCACTTCCTTGGTAAATTGTGGCTGTTTACAACACTTACTGCAATACAAGCAAACATTTCAGATTTGTTGTAATAAAACGAGTAATAATGCGTTCTTCTCTTTTCTTCCAGGGGATATCATATTCAATGCACGCTATCCAGAATTGCCTCCAGATTTTATTTTTGGAGAAGATGTTGAGTTTCTCCCTGAACCCTCTGAACTACCAGTGAGTAGAATGGAAGAATGTGAAGTGTTTAATTAATAGACGGAAAGGTTGTTTTTATAATTTTCCAGTGAGTACAGTCTTTATCACCACATCTGCTCCACACCACAACATGCATTTGCTAAATCCACCTCTGATTCATTTTTATTAATTCTGCATGTCAAATATAGGACCCATTTTCTTCAAATGGTGGATGGTCACAACCTTATTGACTGAAGTGGCCAGGAGAGGTTTAGTTCATAGTACATCTAAATTTTAGAAAAGCAAACAAACACTATGTATTTTCTGTGGATCTTGAGCCTTAGCTGTTGTAGTGATTACACGTCTTATAATTGTTTTGACTTGCTGTTTATCTGTACATCTGATCATCTCTGTGAATCTGTGATTCACTGGAAGGCTAGTCTGAACAAATGAAAATGTACTGTCCATGTTTATAATGTGCCCTTTTTCATAAAGAGGGTACTTCTTTTTAGATGGACAGATTTAAAGTTTTATTAGATTCATGTGAATGCTCTTCTTCCTGGAAATTTACCTGGAAATTCTTGGTATTTGTTCAGTCATGTTTTGTTTAATTGTCAGTAATTTTCCTCTTTGAAAATGGTTCCAAGAAGTCATTTTTTGTTTTTTAACCATAAAATGTCAACACAGAAGTATGTGGACAGCTGCAAACGGTTTTGAGCCTAGCAGGAAAACTGGTTTTCAAGGACAGATTGCATCAGCATTGTGGAGTTTCAGATGAGGTGTGGTTGTTTGTTTTGCATATTAATAAAAGCTGTTGCACCACAAAATTGCATCATCACTGTAAGTTCCAGTGAATCCCAAAGGATTTTGAAAGATACAAATGAATACTTGGTCAGACTTACTGTCATGGGGTAACTTTACAGAAAGAGTGCTTTACAGCACATGTATTCTAAAAGGTTTCACAATTAAACCAGAAAGTTTAAAATTTCTGTCGCCCAAACATTAAAAGATTTCTCAGAAACTAAAATACAAGCGACAAAAGCTGCTTATGTCTTCCCAAAGATCGCTGGCTTGGAGCAAAGAATGGGCAATGATGGTAAAGAATCACTGTACTGCACTAATCTGCAAAAATCCTGATAATGCTTATAAAGGCTCTATTTTCTCAGTTATGGCAATGGCAGCTGCAGTGTTTACAGTTGTCTTGATCTGTGCTCAATCAGCCAAGTAAGGAAATCCCAAAAAGTTGATTCAGTGGGAGAAAAGTTTCATCACTTCTTAGGTCACTTGGATGAGTGATAAAATGTTTCTCCCACTGAAATCGCTATGTGCAGATGAACAGAATAAAATTATGGAATAAAGTTTAAAAGTTTTAAAGTTTAAAGAATAAAGTTTAAACTTTTTTAACTTGAGGAGCTTGAGTTACAGTTCAAAATAATATTTCATCATACCATACTGCCCTTGGTGCAGTTTCTCAATTTGTGCTCTGTCTGAAACCCATTTCCTTGCTTTTTTAATGGCATTGTCACTTAAAACCAGCTTTCTTCTCATTGGCTGTTCCTTCCAAACAGAAGTGTTGCAGCTAATTTCCCATAGAGCACACTGTACAGTCTACTCTGTATAATTAGCATACTTTTGAGTGAATGTCTGTAGTATTTTTTTCTGTAGGTTTTTTTTTCTGACACAAACTTATAACAGCCAACTTAGTTGTAAACAAATGAAAATGTATGTTAAACATGGCAAAAAGAGAAATTTTCATATTTACATAGTTAAGCAGTTAGTTCTATCTCAGCTCGATTGGTCACTGGTTTAGCATGTCATTCCTGAATTACATTGTGGAATAATTACACCAATCTAATTTCCTGTGTTTGATAGTCTAATATTTTGTCTTTTTATGTTATTTTCTAATATATATATATATATATATATATATATATATATATATATATATATATATATATATATATATATATATATATATATATATATATATATATATATATATATATAATCACAAAGTTACATTCAGTTTTTTAGTGTGCAAAATCACACACTTACACAATCAAGATTTGAACCGACTGGTTGCCCCTTACAAATAGAATACTTGAACAGGAGTAGGGTGGGTGGGATGCAGGAGGTTTACCTACTATGTTTGTAATTGTGTGTTACACAAGTTCTGTACAAATAAAGTTTATTATTAGTAGTAATATTATTATTACCTAGCCAGGTAGAGCATGGAATGTCTACTACCAAACAGCTGTTATAGCTACAGAGCAGTTTGAGACAAGCAAATGCCTTGATATGTGGGCTGAGCTTCACAGGTGCCAGGGCATGCCGTGAAGTATTATGGTCAGTGTACTAATTTTCCACTGTGCCACTGTTATCAGAGCCCATGGCTCTGAGATGAAGAGGGTTTGTTGGGTCAGGAGCGCAGTCGGGGGCATGCTCCTTGTTTACAGGGTTGTGCATTTCATCCCCCAGGGTCAAACTATTGGAGCCTAGTTTTACTGTTACTTCCTGAGGCAACTAGAGGAAAATATTAGGCCAAACGACTCGCACTGTGGCAAGATGGCAAAAGGGTGCCTCATTGTGACAATGTGCCTGAACGGCCACAGCAAATTTGGCAGCGCGGTTACATCTACGCAGCTACAGATACACTCTCTGATGATTAAATTTACATCATTCTGACCTTAGGGTCTCTAGTGGACAGTAAATCACATTGTATAGTGCATGTCATCATGTTTTTGCATGGCTAAAGCAGGCTACAATACACTAGTAGAAAATCTTTATCATTAAGCTTTTCACTGTAGTGTAGCGTTGTTCTTTCTGGGGCATTCAACAATTCAAGATCTAATTTGTACTCAGATATTACTGTCCCAGTTTATGTATGTGACATTCAAAAATATATTTTCTGTTTAAAAATATTTAACCAACTGAGTAATCATGTCTCAATTTCAAGGCACCCATATGCCTTTTGTGCTGCTTTATTGTTTTTAATTTAAAAATGATTACAGAACCCAGCAACAATTTGCCAAAACACACCGGATGAATTGATTTTGTGATCAAAACCAATGTGTGATCCAAACATAGGATGCAATCAACGCAATCACACCTAATACATTAACAAAAGGTAATGGAGGAGGCCAAGGAGAAGGACCTAAAACTGGGGTGGGCAATTCCAGGCCTCGAGGGCCGGTGTCCTGCAGGTTTTAGATCTCACCTTGGGTCATCACATCTGAATCACATGATTAGTTCGTTACCAGGCCTCTGGAGAACTTCAGGACATGTTGAGGAGCTAATTTAGCCATTTAAACAGCTGTGTTGGTTCAAGGACACATCTAAAACCTGCAGGGACACCGGCCCTTGAGGCCTGGAGTTGCCCACCCCTGACCTAAAAGGAAGAAGCCAAACAGGGATCCAGTACCTACATAAGGCCCATGCTCAGCTACTGTGCAGCATCCGTTTTTTTTTTTTTGTTTTTTTTATGTGTTCTGAAATAAATGAATATGACTATAATTCTGTCATCTCCACAGCCTTTGGTAATTGCTACTAATCAAACCATTGACCTTGTACAATGATTCCAGTAAAAGTAATGTCTATTGGCATGTTTGCGTTGGGTTATTAGATGATGGTAAACACAACACAGACATGCCAATAGGGCTAGCTGGAAATGTGCAAACATTTCTGTAGCTACTACTGGGTAGTTATCCATTGCTATTTTTGAAGCAGACTAGCATGGAGCTGCTAAATTCCCCTGCTTGTGTCAGAGTCTGGGAGAAGTGAGGGGAGTATTGCTCACTGTCTCATAAATCCAGCTGTGCACATAAGGGGAAGTACCTCCGCAGAGCCAGTGCTTGGCAGCCCACTGCTTGTTTATTTTCTCACTTATAGTCTTGCTGCGTTTTGCACTTCATGCTTTCATAATCCTCCTTCGTCTGTTTCTCTGCCTGAGATTCCCACTCCCTCCTTTTTCCTCTATATTTTCAGTAAGTACATCCCCCTCTCGGTGTTAAAAAACTCTCGATTCTGTGGAGTTCATTAATTTCCCCCTCATATCTCTTGTGAATATTTACCGTCTGGCCGTGGGAATTTAGATTGTTATAACTGATTGTTATCTGAAAAATATTATTTTGATATATAAAACTGTGACTTATCATTAGAGTAACATGTTTTTATGAAAATAAATAACTTTTCACTTATACTAAGGAGCTAAACATTTTTGTGTGACACTGTCTCTTAATATTTCTTGGTGCTTGTGAGTTCTACTTCAAGTGGACTATGTTTCTAGCCATTGCTATCCAGGGGGTAAACATTAGGCTAATTTTAGGTTCTCTGTCAGTGGCTGGTTGAATTCCTGATGTCTCAGCAACACATTGCTCTTGTTTACAGCCAGTCAAGGGTATCATTAGCTTCTCTGTTTAGGCTTGTGTTTTTCCCTGCTGTCACCAGGCCTTGAGTAGGTTTATTATCCATGTTTCTGTTTAGACAGAGAAATGTATTGTTGTTGCAAAAGAAAAGGGAGGACTAAAACATAATGCATGTGCTACACAGTAGATGATCAGTAAGGTTTGGTAATATTATATGCACGTTAGAAACTGCATAACATATTCTAAAATCTTGAGTGAAAATGTTTCCTTTTAGACAATTAGGCTCCTACTTAACTACGGTTTTAGCCTGATCACATCATTGTGAAAGCATGCCTAAGATAACCTATCACCACAATTTCATGTATTAAAACTTCCTTTTGGAGGTGATGATAATACATGCTTAAATCATTGCCTGCTCTCTGGTTAATGTGAAGTGCTAGCAAGTCTCAAAATGTCCACTCACCCAAAGATGTTTTTATGGAAAAGAAATTTAACTCTTATTAAAGGCTTGTCCCATTTCGTCGTCTTGCTTTTAACCTTTCATCTAAAAACCTAAGGGGTAAAGTTGTATCTAAATAGATTAAATGAATCAACCATTTCAAAAGCTGCATGTACATAGACTCACCAGTGAAATCTCGTAAAAACATTTGAAAAGTTTGGTGACTTTATCCAAAAACATAATTTTGCAATCATTTTTCTTGACAGGTTGTACTTCTCTTACGACTGAGGGTCAAGTCTGAGAGAAGTTTCCACCTGACCTCCTTAGAAATGCTTTTTTTTTCTTTTGTACAATAACACATCTCTTGGACCAATATACATTTATCCTCTTAAGCTACAGACCCTTGAAGCATGAGGTTTGGGGCTTTTTAATTTGTGCTGTTTTCACCAGTGCTTTTGATCCTTCATGCATTCAAAATTAGATGGGTGGATTAACTTTTCACTCTGTTAAAAACAGCAAAAAGTCACATGAAGTACTCACAAAAACTGATGGCGAAACGTCTCAAATTATTTTCTAGCCAAAACGTGTCAGTTTTATCCACATGGCAGTGCTGACTTATTGCTATGGACAGCACATTATCGTTAACTTTTGTCCTAGTTTTCATCTCAACATTCAAAGAGGAGTCTCAAATTATTAACCTCGTCAATTTGGAAGCTGATCTGATATCTATAGCTTTAAGGTAACCTAAAACTTTTAAATTTTAGACTTAGATCCCCAGTGGCCAAGCAATCCATTGCAAGCAGCACTTTGAGTTCCGTTTGAACAAAAAGAGACCTCTGGCAGAGGTTAGTGACTGTTGTACTTACTTGAGGAAACTCTAGGAGCCTTGCCACCTTTAGAAGGTATAGCAAGTCAAACATGGACTACAAAGGCAGCAATAACAAAGTAATCCTAAAACCTCTGCAATTGTTAAGAAAGGCCCTTCCAAGAGTTTTAACCACAATGGATGATGAATGAAAGAGACTTTAAATATCCCTGCTGGATGATGAGAGGCCACATGTCCCACAAATAAACCATTTATAGCCGAACAGTTCCATGAGCCATGGAATATGAGAAAAGTCTGTCACAAATTTATTGAGGTTCGCTGTTATATTGTTGTTAGGGTGCAAGGGTTGACTGGAAACTACAGATGTAGGCTAAATAGCATCCAGACCATTGCTAATTGGCCACCAGGGCTGCTCCCTGCCTCAGCGTGCTTTGAAACTCTTAGTGGGTTGTTTTTTAACTGGTCAGTCATGTTAGCTATACTAGTTTCATGACTCTAATTACTGTATGTCAAAGCAATGGAAAGTCATCTGCCAGTCTAATGGGTTTTATTTTGGACTCAGAGGGAGCCATTGTTCCTTTCAACATGGAGATAAATCTTAAGTCGGCCTATGATTGCCACCGCAACACTTAACCACACTGACACATTCATGACTGTTTAACCTAAAGATTTAATTGGGAAGGAGGCTTATCGGAGATTACTGAAACTATGGCGAGCATGTCGAGACTGTATAACACACCACTTTGACTTTACTATGGAGATGACTAAAACACCCTAAAATAGCCTTAACTGAAGTGGCTTATTTGGGTGGCCTCAATACACTGCAATATAGATATAAACGAAAGTAAGACACTTGAATACAACTAACATTTAATGCAGCCAGCAATCTGGACTGAAGCGTTGTCTGACCTCCATCAAGAGGTGAAGGGGTTTTTTATTGGAATTATGTGTATTTGTTACTAGATTTGCATATTTTGTACTTTGTATGTTCATTTTGACATATGGTCTGACAAAATAATGCCCTGTTGGTTTCTGGCTTTTCATTGGATATTAGATATTAGATTCATTGCATTAACCTGTAATCGTTTGTAATGGTTTAAGGTGACTGGCCAATAATTTGCCCTCTCCCAATAATAATTATTATTACTATTATTATTGTTGTTTTTGTTGTTCCTAAGGACCTCAGATGATTGAGATTGCTCTGAGCAATCTCAACATTGTGAGACCAATTTGGCATTGTGTATCCTGATTCAGTTTACTTAGCGCAAAAGTCCATCTACAGTCACAATAATTGAGTCCCTTTACTGACCAAAGATGGACAAACTTAACTGCTTGACCCTTGTAAGAGATTGCACCAAAACAGGAAAGGAATGCTCTGTTATTTATATTTAGAAGCACATTTACTGCCTTTCCACAAAATGCAGTGCAAGTGCCCCAACTATTTTAAATTATTTTTTCTTAACAGAAAGTTCCATTAAAATCAACATGTCATTAATACGAATTATCATGAAAGAACATGATATTGAATAAAGAAAATAAACTTGCAAAACCAAAGATAATTATAATTCCTTCAAAGACTAAATTCTCGTAGAAAAGCCAGCAAGTCATAAGTGTGCCATAACTAAGTGCAGTCATTTGAGAATGGGTTAGTCCTGGGGGCAGTCTTCAGAGAATACTTGAATAGTTCCTAGTGTTTGTCTTGAGATGCCCATTCTGAATTTGGGGGCTCTAATTTACTGGCCTAGAGTTGGAACCGTTAACATCAGCAACTTTACAAGTGACAACAATGGAAAGTTCACCAATGATTGTCAGAAGCAGCCCAAAGATTTTGTCTGATTTTCTTCTGACTGAAATGACCTCATCTTCTTAGCAATGGTGCCTAATAATCAGTTCTCTAAGACTGGCGAGATCAGAACGGAGAGTAGTTCCAAAAAAAAGATCTAAACGCTGCTGTTATGATATGATATGATCATGTTCACCTTAAGATTAAACATAAAAGCACTTAAAATAAATTTCTTATCAAGATTTCAAGAGAAGATCAGTTTCTGGCTTATCTGTGATAGCGGATCGTGTTTAGAGCAGGGGTGGAGAGCTCAGAGAAGTGGAGTTTGGAAAGACGTGTTAACCTAACATGGTGACAGGAATACAGCGGAATAGGTCTGCCCACGGGTTGCTGGGAAAAATGACCAGAAAGGAGGAAATGACAAAGACAGAGGGCGGAAGGGAGGGAAGGTGGAGAGCAATACCATTTTAATTCCTTACGTAGGTTATGTTGCATCATACATTTTTTCTTCCCTAATTCACCAAGTGATGGCAACACACTGGACTTCAGTGTTTGTACAAATGTTTGTATGGAATACCCCCCCCCCCCCCCCACCTCCCCTTTCTGAAAAAACAAAAGATAAAGAAAAAACCTTTAAAAGCATTGAAGCTGATTGGGTAAGAGTTTGAAGTTGTGTATTCAGTGCGCATGCTGTAGCATGTCTGGGTATGATTGTCGTGATGGTGCATTTTGCTTGTGGCTGATCTGTGATTGTGGTGCACTGTTCTGTAATCTTGAATTCTTTACCACCCATTCCCTTCACATAATTTGTTGTACATAGTCAGCATGCACACCCACATCTAGAGTGAGTTATAGGTATTATAATAATAATATTGCAACATGAGAAGCCTTAAAAGGTTTTCTGTGTTTTGGCCCCAGAAAATATAAATCATGGTCTTCTCAGATCACTGACAGTGATTTGAATAAACAGCACAAAATGTTCCCGTTCACTCATACTGACATCAGATGGAACAAGACAACCCACTGTGGGGCAAAAATGTTTTGGTGTGTTTCACCACTGATGGCTGCAGACAGTATTGTTAGACTCTGCATCTGTTAACCCATTCAGCTACATGAGTAATCGGCTTCCCTACTCTGTACATTTACGACAGCAAAAACAAATTTGAAGGTGTCTTTGGCCAATGAAATCACAAAACTCTTGATCTTCTTTAACCTATTGTGATACGGGGAGTGAGCTTGCACCATGTAAGAACAGTCATCTCTAATGGTTCCTCTCTTTTTTACTCAACTAATGCTACCATTTGTTGGCCCCTGTTTCCCCCTTTCTTTGTGTGTAATAATTTCTCTGGTCTAAACTTGTCCAGTGATGCGTGCAGGTACGAAACTTTTGGGAGTTCCCCTGCATTCTGAATCTTTCCCATTCTGCATATGCCTGAGAGCGTGGGTTAGCCGTGATAGCCTCTCTGCACACGGCTTCAACATGTTTCCACTTAACCTTTTTGCAGTACTCTGCTGTGCGGTTCAAAGGTTGGCTCTTTCTTGTTTCTCTGGAAATCCCACATATTTTGGAACTGTTGAAGTGTAAGGATATCTCGTTTGGCTCTGTTTCCTCTAATTGGACTGGACTGTGTCACCTGTAACTGCGAAAATATATTTAAAAAAAAAACAAATAGGCTATTCTGGTCAGGAAATAAATATAGCTATTTAGTGTATTCATCTGTCCCCTTAGCTCCAGTTGTAATGATAGTTCAGCTAATGATAGTGCTGGTGGAAGTCTAGCTGCCCTCAATTACCCCAGTTGAGTAAGATATTTAATTTTTGATAAACCTCATCTTGTATTCATGCAGGGCAAGAAAGACAGACGTATTGTCTGACAAACCCATACTTAAACTAATTTCTGTTGGTCTCTTTTGGTAAAACAGGTAACTCACCAGTGTATTACTGTTGTTTTCCACCCTTTTAATTTGGAGCAAGCATTTAACTGTTTACGCTGCGGGCATTGTACAGATTCAAGAGAGATGCCTGAGTAGAATCTGGGGTTGTGGACCTGAAAGGCTGAAGGCACAAGTGTTTAAAATATTCTATATTTTTTGATTTCTCAATAAATATCGTGAAAACACCAAAGTGGACAAGGAACTCACCCAAAGATCTAAATAAAAATGGATGTAGCCACATTACACATTGATTTTTGTACTCCTTGTTTTGAAGCCTCATTGTTAGCATTTTGGTCACTGTCATGTTGATTTCTAAAGGCTAAAGGGACCGTATTTGGATTATAGGGTGTAGTGTCACCTTTATATCAATTAAAGCTTGCAAACCTGGCTAGTGTGCTACACTTATAGATACCAGATAATTATTGCTAATTAACAGGACTAATCAAATGCTCAAATTTCAGTCACCATAACTAGAGCGCAAACCTTTTTTTTTAGACAGTCTGTATTACATACCTTTCTATTTTATAGTTAATATCACCAAAACTCTTCAAAAGGCTTGAATGGATGCATTATTTGTTTAATTAAAATAAAGTAACCAGTGTTTTTCCAGCTGGGATCGGGTCAGTACTCTGTATCAGAAAATTGCATCCCTAAAAATAGGACATTTTATGATTACATTGTATTTTTGTGCTCAGGGAAAAGTGCAGAATAGGTTAGCCTTGGTTTTAATCTTTTTACTTTATTTAGTAGTAATAAGAAACATGTACACAAACGTGTGTAAACGTGTGTGCCCCCCCGGCCACCTTCCCAACAAATTAAGACTCCAGAGAGAAGATGAGGACTTACACAATGAGGCATTGTATCAGGACAACTCCCATACAAAATGGAGTGTGAAGCCAATCTAAGTGTTCTCCCATCTAGGAAAAGGAAACATTCCCAGCATCACGTTACCCTCTGGTAATACTGCATGCCAAGCATTGATGAGCGCTTCCTATCTGCTGCTCCAACTCGTCCCCTGTTACTGTTTTAACAAAGAAACTCAGATGGCCCATAAAGCTACATTATGTCAACTTGTGCATAGTGTACCAACTGTTGCTCCCGCTTCCTTCCTGCTTTTGGGAATAATGGGTTCCAGCTTTTATTGGAGTTTATTATCGGCAGTGCTCACTGACAGGTCTGGGAATGCTTTTCATGTGCAGGGTATTGTTTGCAACCAGAGACTGATGAAGGAAAGGGGTGCTGGCGATTCCTAAACACTAGCTGATGTATGAAACAAATGCCAAGACTTAGATGGGACAGCGCTCTCAGCCCTCAAGAGTCTTGGTGAACCACATTAAAAGTAGTCAGAAAAGTGCTATTTCTGTCAACAAGTTGCTCTGTGTTGGACACAAACCGCACAGATCACAGTGAAGGAAAATACACTGGGCTGAGAATGCCAAGTGTCTTCAACACATGACAAGAGCAATTTAGCATGATCTTACACTTGGCACTCTCCGGGGGCGAAACAGGGTGTGAGCCCACACTTGAATTAGCGACTAACAGAGATTAATTTAATACTTGGGAGTTTTTTAATGCCTCACACTTTCAAGTCTACAGCGATTTATTGGATCAGGTTGCCAGCATCTATAAAAATCACATTTAAGACGTAAAAACAAATATCTTCTCTTGGCCTATATAATTATCTTGCATTTTCAGATGCCAGTCCCTCTCTTATTGGCCTAAGATAAATATTGGATCGAAGATGGTACAGACGGATGGCACAGGAAGACATAATTCTGTCAACTTGGGTCTATTCAGTGTGAAGATGCCCAATTTAGGTGCACATTTTGTTCTTAAAGGAAAACACTTATTTTTTGTTGAGTTCTTTCCTTATGCTCAACATATGTACTGTGCTACACAGGCAAATATACTCCGATTGCTGTTATTATATGAACTATGTTGTTTCTCTTGAGTAATATGTTACAACCCAGCTTGTAAGGTGCTGCATAAGATGGAGCCTGACACTAGAGTTTTTATAAAGGAGTTTTATTTAAATTGCTGGATAAATTAAAATGAAAACACTGGGTTTCCTAGCTCAGAATGAGCCTTCCTACGCTGAATTTAATCGGGCCACTTCATTTACAAAAAAATTGTGATTCTAAGTATCACATGTGAGTTATAGTTTTAGATTCCTTCTTGTCAGCCAAATTATTTCCATTTTTCTCACCAGGGAGAACCTTTTAACATTTGGTGAACTGTCCCTTTAAAGGGTCAGATTATTGGGGGGGGGGGGCTATCAGAACAAATTTACATGCTTTAAATATTAAAAGACACACTAGTTTTTAATATGGTATATTCCTACAGTGCTTCCTTTGCCCCCATTTCTGAAAGAATTCATTTTAGTTCAGGCACTGTGTGTGGATCAGGATTTTATCAGATTCTTGTTTTTGTTTTAAAATTGGGGAAATTAGCAGTAAACATGAGAGCTTTAAAGTAAAAGTGTGCTTAAATTAATCTTGATTGAATGGGAAGCATTTGATTTACTGTTTTGTAACCGTAGAGTCATCTGTCTACAGTCAATAGAAGCAGGAAAACATGAGAAAATGCTCTTTTATTTTTTTTTGTAAGCTTGGAAGTTTTAAAGTATAGTTTATGGGCTGTACAGAAAGCAGAAAATTTATGTTAGCGTCAGCAGTGCCAGTCATAATTTTATTAGCCAATTCAGATTATTTATTTTTTATTCTTTTCTAAATTTGACTTGCTTAAACTCATTATTCCACATTCCAGATTTCTTGTTTGTGATACATAAACAAAAGTCAACTTTTTATCCATTTTATTTTTATAATAAAAGAAGTTAGTGGACTTCAGTTTCCCCCAAACTGCTTTAAGTTACAAAATGTTCTCCCTTAAAAAAAAAAAGCTCTCCTGCTGAGGGAGGTACAAGAAAAAGGTAATTAACTGAAAATGACTTACAATACACTAGGGATGAGAACTGAGAATGTTCCCAGAAGTCCAGTTCCTTGGAATCTTTAGTCTGCCTGCCTGTCGATCCCGCTTATCGGTTCTTGCACTCTCGCTATGATCAGCTAATTTCAGTTCGTGTGTCAGAGGATGAAAATAGTGGTGCAGACTACAGGTTGGATATGAACATTACTTCTCTTTTTATTGCACAAAAAGAGTAACGTGGAGACTGCTGCAGGATGAAAACAACTCCATTATAATGCTAACACACCTTCAGTTCTTTGCAAGCACTTGCATAGACAACATGCGAACCCTAAGCTAGCCTAGAACCCAGAATGATGTTAAAGCTGAGTAAATGCTGAGTATGTGCTAGTTTTCATCTGAGACCATGTGTTTCAGATCATTTTAGAGAGTAACATGAAAGTAACATAACGAGTAGTATAACGAATGTCTTTCTCCTGGGTGTAATTAAGAAACGTACTGTGTTACTTTTAAGAAAAGTGTTCTGTGTAAAATGTGTAATAACTTTTTTACTTTACTTTGTTTGAGTAATGACCTCAACACTGACCACTACAAAGACAGGAAATACCTCTAACATTCACAAACATGTGACCACACAGCTTGTAATTATTTGCATGAATGTAATGTCTTTGATGTGCTGCTTAGAGATGATGGTGACAATGAGCCAAAGCGAATCGATAAGGGAATAGATAAGGAATCGAATGGATAAGTGATATTGATAATGGAATTGCTAAATTCTTATTAATTCCCATCCCTACAGTACAACCCCCTTTACCTAAAATATCTATGTTCAGCAAGGTGAAGGTGTCTTAAGTGTATAATTATGTTCGTTGTTACAAACATTTAGCAAGCACTGTCTGCATGTGACTATTTCCTGTGCTGCTCTGCGCATGTTGCAGATCCATGAGAAGACTGGCTAATAATTGGATATACATGAGACTGAATGGCCAGTCACTGATTCGAGCCAAAAACCGGAAATCATGTAATCCTGGTCCCCGGCCAGTCATTCAGCTCTTAAAACCTGTTGGTTTCCATAATGTTGTGGATAGATTGTTATTGGAAGTAAAAGACGATTCACTGAGCCCTCAGTTCCTTAGATACTAAATCAAATCATCAAGTTTTACAGCTAACAAGGCAGCCTGTCAAAAAGCTGACAAATAGATTTATAGTGAGAATTTATCATAGCCACGACTGTCCAACCACGCTGATGTTACAACCTTCCTCTGAAGGCCACAATACCGAAACATTAGAGTACTTGTTGACATTCCAGGAAAGGACATTGGTCAACTTTTATCTTATTTTTTGTGTAAATGCCGCTTGTTAACTCTGGAAGTCTGATAATTTGATACTATATTTGAAACTTTCTCAAATTACCGTTCTTTGCCAGAGAGATCAAAGTTACTGGTCCTCCTGCTGAGACGTTAGATTTCAGAGAACAGAAGCTCCGTTTGCAGAGCAACTATTTTAAAAGTAGGCCCCGTGGATTGCAAGTTCTCTTTATGGACTCTTTGATTTAATTTAAGGACAAGCTGTTCTTTTCATTTTTTTTCATGCGTAAACCCACACACTGCCCATTTAATTTAAAATGCTGTAATTTGAGTAAATTAATCAATAGGCAGAAAGAAGTAGCATTTTCTTTTAAAAGGCGTAGTGTTCTATAATATTTATGTCTAAGCTATTTTGACTGTATTTTCAGCATTGACTTGGACACGCTGACACATGAATACCTCCAAAATGCTAAATCCTAATGCTAATCCAATATATTTTTAATCTGCAGTTTTTAACATTGATATTGAATCAAATCCTAATATCTTAAGGTAATACGATTATAAATTGCTTTCTTTACAGATATGAGCTCTTTTCAAAAATGGAAGGGATCAATTTTTATTTATTGAGGGTGACTGGTTTTATCATCAGCCAAGGTTAGGCTTAATCTTTTGACACAGGTTTAGCCACTGTGTTGTGACAAAATAATTGGATTATAAGGTCCAGATTGAACTGGGGACTATTGTTGAGACCATGATAGCTACCCCCTGTGGTTAAAGCCCTAAGAAAGATGTGTGACTTCCATACAGACTGATCTAGAGGGCATATAGAGGGATTTTTCCCCCCACTTCATCTCATCAGATGTTCAATCTTAGCTTTCAAATAGCCTAGATTGTGACTATTGCATCTTTTGTTTTTTGCTGTTTTTTTTCATGTATCAAATCTGTACATTTTCCGCAGGGCTTATCCTATTCATGAAAAAAAAAATACACATAGATTTCTTTTGGCACACACAGCCTTCAGCAGAGCGTGTAAAATCAATTCAGTGAAGAGTCTGTACAGACTCTCATGTCTACACACACAGACACACACATTGCAACACATGAACATTGCTTTTTGGCTCAGTGCTTTTCATTCTGCTTGCGTCTATGTTTGACCAATGTTTTTCTGCAGCATTCAAGCTCTACCTTGTTAACTCAAAGTCAGAACATTCGAACAATATGAGACAAAGACAAGTGCACTCACTGTTTTTAACTATACATTTTTTATCCGCCCTAACAGCCGGGTTCAGAAGCAGTGCTGGATGCTTTGTTGGTCAGACCATAAGTTAGTTTAACACTTTGATTCAGTCTAAATTATCTCAACTATAGTACCTCGGTTAAATATATTTCTGCTCATTGCATAAATAATATTTTGTTGAGATTTTGAATGCCATGAATGTGAAAAATTTTGAAAAATATGCTACAGCTTTTCCCCAGAACATAAGAATAGAATGTTTAGATTCCCTGAGTATTCATTTGCACCACCAGCAGCTTAAAGCTTTTATGAAGCATCAACTGAAAGGTTTGCCACTGAAATTGGTGATCTTTTGACATTCGACTTCAATGAAATGTATAACAAAGCAGCGTGGTCACCAGTGAAATATCTTAGCATCTTTCAATGTGTTTTGTAAGGTTAGAAGATGTCATTGAAAATGTCATTTCCAATGGCCTTCAGAGGATGAATCCTCTGGATGGAAAAACTAAATCTGGTTGTTTAGAAATCTATGGGAAAACAGTCCTCTGCTACCTTGATTTGTGACTTTGGTAAACACTTCTCTGATGAGGTTATTGGCTTCAATCACCAGTTTCAAGTGCTCATTTTGCAAATTATGGTCCCCACTGGAGTCAAAAAAGGAGCAGTGTATGCTTTAGAATTGAGAATGCAGAGTCCCTCAGTTTCTCAGTCACATCGATGCCTCGCTTGTGATACCTGGGCTCAAAAAACAGAGATGCCGACTACAATAATGCTCAATCTGAAGCATTTTCATCTTTTATATATTTCTATGATTTTCAAACATGCATACCAGGCGGAGCTGCTGGTGTGAACACAAACATCTGAGCCAGTCTGACTGGGCATTAAATGATTTTGTGCAAAAGGGCAACTATAAACAAAAACCCAAAGTGATTCGCTCAGAATGTGAAAGTGCGTGTGTTGGAACACTTTTAGGCTTTATGGGCAACAAATTTTGCACAGAAATTACAACAACAGGCTCCAGTAGGCTCTGCATATTGTAAGGTAAAGACCCTACAATAATACAAAGAAAACAGAAAAACCCAACAATCATATGATCATATTATGAGCAAGCACTTTGGCAACAGTGGGAAAGAAAAACTTCCTTTTAAGAAGAAGAAACCTCCAGCAGAACTGGGTTCAGGGAGACACAGCAATGTGCCGTGACCGTTTGGGGTGAGGCAGGAAGAAACGGAGACATATATTCATAATATTAACTGTAGCAGCTTTGTAGTATCCATGATCACTTTCACTTTGGAGTGTTCCTTACAAAGCCAGCTAAATGAATGCCTGAGCACAGAGCAGTTTTATGCAGGGCAAAGTTCAGCAGCAGTCTCTTTTACCTGGGAACCACCCAACAGAAGCTCAGCCCTTGTGTCATTGGCCAATGAATAGCTCCACTGAAGGAGAGGTTAAGTACTAAGCTTGAGGGCACCTTAACTGTAATTACTGAGGGAGTGTTTCTGTGAAGTAGCCTGTCTTATTGCTTTGCTTTTTCTCAACAGCAGTTCTGTGGTATGTTCATCACAGCTGTCTAATTTTAAGACTGATTAAAAAATACTTTTCTCTCACTGAGTTTACTTCACATGTTTATTATTACCTATCACAGGGAGTATAAATTCCTAGGCTCAGCCCAGTTTCTTTGGCCTTGGACTGCTTGCCTGAGCTCTTTAGCCTTCTTTTTTTCCCTCTTTCCCTACCCACTCACCTCCTATCCCTCCTCCCTCCCTCTCGCCCTCCTCAGTGGAGCTTCGCTGATATTCTGTGTCACAATCCTGACACAGCACTTCCTCAGTCTCTCCTCGGTTTCAGCTCCCTCCTACCCCTAGGCACTGACTGCCTCTTTTGGACAATGCCCATCCTTGTTTTCATCTCCCCCTTATTTCGGGAATCCCGGCATTGCTGGTAACCACTGGTGGGTCAGGACGATGAGGTCACCGTCTCTGTTTAGCCTGCCCTTGCCATTCCTCCTCCCTTGACAAAAAGAGGCTGTGGTTTGCTGTGAAACAATGAAAGCCTTCTCCACTGGACTGCCAGGAGGGAGACAGACAGTTGAGGAGACAAGCTAATGCAAGTCAAATAGATCCTGATTTTGATACCTTAATATAATGCATGTTAATGGTTAGGGCATTCCCAGCACCTATTAATCCTTCCACCTACTCAGTGCTCACTGAAAAGTCATCCTTTTCCAGCTTTCTCATCATTTAGGTTAGGTTGGGGAAGTTTCACATTTACTTGGGCCAGTGTGGTTATGTCATCAAGTTGCATTACTTGGTTCTGACTTATCCACAATTTGAATCTGCCAGCAGTATTTCACTTTCAGAATGAGAATGAGTTTCAGAATGGACACTCACTTTCACTTTTCAGGACCAGGGGGCTGCACGAGACGGCCATCATCCTTAAACCAAAAGGTTCATTCGACCCCTTTCCCTCCCCTCCTCATCGTCTGCATGTTAAATATTTTGGGGAGAAAAAGTTTCCCCGCTGGCAGATTTAATCTTACCTTTTCCAAAATGACTTGTATCTAATCACCTTGGATGATTGTGAACAAGGCAGCAGTTGTGTAAAAACTAGAAGTAGCAAATAGCCACTCGTCAAAGAGCAATTTTAAATTATCATTTGAATCTCTTTAAACACGCACAGCCTTTTCCAGTCCAGACAATGAGGTAGACTCATTAAATCAGTAATTTATTTTTCTTTGCTTTGGTCTTGATTTGCATCTCTGTTATAAAGCTCTCACAACATTCATTGTCAAGAGCGCAGCCATCCATTTGTCTTGATTAGACCTGGCATGTTTTCTGCTGTTTATTTCTTGCACAGTGTTGTTCACATTAATTCTAATTGTTTTATTCCTTGCGCATCAGTGATTGGGTTCTTTTTCAGAGTGAGGGGGGAAAAGGGCAATTTATTTTATTTTATTTGGTAGAATTAGACCAGTTGGTCATGTTTGGTTGGTTCTGCTCACTCACATGTGGCAGATGGTTGTAGCTCCATCCTGTAAATTTGCATATTGGTCCCAAAGGGTCAAGTTCTGCTTGTGATGACTAAAACTGAGTTTGGTGAAAGAGAGATTCACAACAGAGCATTTAGACATGTACTAAATCTAATCTATTCAAACACCAGATATTTAATCGCTGTAGTAAAATCATATAAGTAAATTAAGCGGTTGGGCTCTTGCATGCATCCTGACAATACCAACTGCCTTGTTATCCAAAA
Organism: Neolamprologus brichardi; assembly: GCF_056152115.1. Taxonomy (NCBI): domain Eukaryota; kingdom Metazoa; phylum Chordata; class Actinopteri; order Cichliformes; family Cichlidae; genus Neolamprologus; species Neolamprologus brichardi. The sequence goes on from NC_142122.1 coordinate 7,348,420, forward strand.
TCTTCAATCATTGTGGCAACAGAGGTCAGAAATGTGGCACGTACATCAGTTCAGACTCAGTACTTTTCCATATCAGTTTAAATGTGGCCACAGGACATCCTTTAGCACAACCCTTTCCTCCTCAATCTGTAATGGGAAGTAGGGTCTTCAGAATTAGGCAACTAACCTTTTTCCAAGATGAACCAGTTTTTCCCCCACTACCATGTTCTTAAGGTCTGTCTTTACTGATACAAATAGTATTATTTTCTTTCTCTATGCAACTATTTTCAGTTGGGTAACAACATTTTACGCTGTTGTAACCAATTTGGAATATGTTGCTAAAATTGGAAATTAGCTGACAGCAATGCTTCACCCCAAATAGGGATTAAACTAGATGTCCACTTCTATATATGCTTGTAATACCATGAGCTCCAAAATACTTCCTGTTAGCCTTTAGAGAGAGAAGATATAGTGCACTACCTGATGCGCTCCATGATTGCTCCTTGCAAAATAACCTATACTCTAGTCTATAATTTTCCAACAGGTTGTGCTGATATATTTGAGGAGTGTGCAGATGAAATATGATGGATATGGGGATAAAGACATTATTATGCCTTGTCAGAGTTTTTGCTCAAAATTGGCATTACTTACAGCATTACTTAGTATACATAGTATAGAGGCAAAACATCTGTGTTACCTAAGAAGTTTATATGTTTTCTTATGTGTTATCCCAAGGTAATGGGAAATAGTTAGTTTTTCAAATGAAAAGACCACATTCTACAGTTTCAAAGTTTTTGTGATCAGAGAGTTTTGCAGCACAAAAACACCTTAACCAAACTGTCTTTGACAACAGATATTTTCTTTAAGTAACTGAAAATGAAAGATGCTTTAGTCTAAAAATAATAACTCCACATTTACTTTTGGTTTTACGTTGAACATGGATGACAGTCCCTTGTTTGATCCTTTCGTCCTCTACACTCTCACTTTTATTTGGGTTTCTTGAAAGGCGCTATACAAATCTAAGTTATTATTATTATATTATTTGGACTTTGTATACCACCACAGGATGATGCATGGCTATTTGGTCAGTTGCTTTGACGGTCTCAAGCAACCAAGTTGTTTTAGCTCATTTATCACCCCATTATATTTTATTCAAGAATTGTTTTTTAAATGGTCCTATTTGTGATCATGATGCTTGTACTGATTCCTTTATCTACAAAAGATTTTCTAAAATATGAATGTTGTTAACAATCATTTTCAATCATTTGTATCACAAAATAAACACATTTTAAATGTTTGTATGAACAAAATAGCATATACAGTGGTCCCTCGTTTATTGCAGGAGTTACGTTCCAAAAAGAACCCGCGATAGGTGAAATCCGCAAAGTAGCCAACTTTATTTTTTATAATTATTATAGATGTTTTAAGGCTGTAAAACCCCTCACCACACACTTCATGCCTGTCTGAGAACAGTGTATAAACGCTTTCTCACTTTTCTCTCTTGTCTAAACACTTTCAAAATTCAAACCTTTGTGGAAAAATAAGTCCAGTATCTTAGAATGAAACCAAAGGCACCTGCAGGTGACGACGTTTTGTCGACAGTGTTGTGTTTGTTAGGGAGAAAACATAAAGTGCAGCATTTCAGAGTCCCACTGCTAGCGATCAAAGATTTATGTAAATCTGACTTTGCATTCTGTACTGTACAGCAGACACGGCACGAGATTGGCTGTAGACCACTGTCAATCAATCAGGATGCAGAACACAATGCGTTGTTTAAAAAAAAGAAAGAAAGAAAGAAAAAACATGGAAAATTGCACACAAAAAAAAAATCAGTGAAACTGCGAGGCCGCGAAAGGTGAACCGCGTTATAGCGAGGGAACACTGTATTTAGACTACAGACTTCACATGTTAACATGGACTTGTTGATGGATGGGCCGTCTATTATCTTTACTGACATACCATCTCTGGTGTCTGCTTCAGCACTTGGTCCACTGGGATGCTGGGAATCCTGAATGTCTGCTCCAGCTGGTGAAGGAGCTCATCCAGCAGTACCATCACTACCAGTGCCTGCGTCTGCGCGAGAGCTCCAGACTGCTCTTTGAGTATGACAGCCTGCTGGAAGACCCCAACTACGGCCGCAACATGGAGATTTATGCTGGACGCAAGAACAGCTGGGTAAGCTCCTGTTTACGGATTTTGTGATTGTGAAGTTTTTGCATCTTAAGAAAACAACAGTTGCGTGGTAGCAGTTAAAAAGAAACACAGAGGAAAGGTTTCCACTGGTATATTCTTATTTACAACACAGTTGTTGGTCTGTATTAATTCTCTGTTTGGCCTAAGAGAGCTGTGACAGTTAACCCTTTCTGACTTTATTAGCACATTCTTAATTTTGAAGTTTAAAATCTGGATGTTTTGATCTTGTGTATTGATTTAAACTTATTTTGTGTCTTATGCACAAAATTATGTGTATTTGATTAAACTGCTGCCCATCTTGGCCATTATACTCTTGCACTGAGAAACTAAACCGTTGTGAATCTTAAATGGTGCAATATTCTAACTCCTTTTTCTTATATCTCTGTGAACTCATTCCTCCCACAGAATTAAACTATATTTTTGGCAGTGTGCATTTGTGTACACATGTTAGTGCGTGTGAAAGCAGGAACACCCATGCTTAAAAGGATTATAAAATTATACCTTTTTTTTAGGCACTCCTCAGCAAGTATTTTAATTGCAAGTAAATAAGTAAACAATATATGAAGCTGCCTGTCCAGCAAATCTCTTGTTAGGTGGACAGGCTCAGACTCCACCTTGGAGTGCAAGTGGAGAGGGTAGTCGTTATTCTGCCCGTCACTCTGAGGGACTGAGCTGGCTAGGCACGACAAGTACAATTAGGTCTTAAAGCAAATATATTTTATTTAACTCAAAAGCTCGTTATAAAGAAATGTAGAAAAAGTCAGATAATTGCTCTGGAATCTGAAGAAGGTCAAATAAACAGAACTACACTCAAGTTAAAATGCCAGCGTAACATAACACTAGCAATATAAACTCAGACCAGGCTGATCAAAACAGACCCAACAGACAAGAAACAGAGGGGAACTTTTACAGTGCCTGACTAGACTGAGTTTGACACACAAGGGAAGCAAATGCTAACAAATTACAGTTAGTTTAATAGTTGTTTTAACTTACACAATCAAACACGAAATAACCAAATAGCTAATGCAAATGTCAAGTGAAACAAACAAGATATTTCGACATTTCCTGTATTTAAGAGTTCTGCATTCCAGGGCCTATCTTTTGTTCATTTGACGTCACATGACCTCAGCAGCCAACAGACCGCTCCCAGCGGTACACTTACACAAGATTTTATTTAACAATACTGAATAATCAAAAGCCGCTTAAGTGCACACGCCATTAGTGGAACTGATGGCCGTTCAGCAAAGAGCAAATACAAATGAGGATATTACAAGAAATTAAAGATCATATTCTCACGTGTGCCTCAGACTGTAGGCAACACGTGTGGAAAAAGTAACTAAAATATGTTGGTCAATGAGTAAACACAAGACCGGAAGACAGAAATGTTTGCAATTTTTGTTACCATCATCTTGGTCACAATTACAGGCAAACACAACCTGAAAACACGTAAAAAAAAAAAAAAGGTCAGAACTGTGTGCTTTTTGTGCTATTACAGATTTTCAGGTAATTATCTGAAAGTACAGTGGAAATAACCAAACCAGTTATCTGCTTAAACCACAGGTTGTACATTTAGATTCAGTGTTTGGCCTTGGAACATCATACTGCATAAATTTGCATATAACATATAACACTTCAAATACAGTGTTGGTATTATTTTAAATAAAATGTAGTGTGATGAAGCCAGTGAAAGAAATAAGCCAAACAAGTGTTGTATTGTTGCGGTCACTATGTCACAGCGACACATCAGATAATTCAGGTAAGATATTTTAATTCGTTTGGAACTTTAAAGAACAAGAGTGCGTCAGTGTCCCGTGTTTTCAAAAGTTTATTTTTTAAAACATGGTTACAGATGCAAACATCATTAGTTTAATTTTGTGTGGGGAACATGTCTTATTCCAAGAAATGGAAAAAGAGAAAATATGGACTGAATTTTATCATCTGTGAGGCCGTGTAATGGGGGAAAAATGTACAAATTAGAGCAAATGAGGAAGAAAAAAAACCTCCCAACTTAGAGGTCTACAGTCCCAGGAAAAACTACATAGCCCCCATAATTTAGCAACTTGTTAAACTGCTATTGGCAGCAATATCCTGAAGTGATTTTTTCCTGTATGACTTGTCTAGTCTTTCGCATTGTTACAGAGAAACTTTCCCATCACAGCCCTTTAGTCAAGTTGCGGTCTCGTCTTTGACTGGGTTGCTTTAAAAGCTTTAGCTTTCACAAAACGACTAAGAGCCGCTTACATTTGACTCTAGAATACTTAAGTATACAAAGGAGTATGTGGTCGATTCATTAACAGGTCCAGGGGCTGCAAAATAATCCCAAATCAACACCTCTGCTCTCTCACCTCTCTGCACTGTGCTTGAGAGTTCATATGAGATGTTTTTGCTGACATGCTGTGTCAGATATTCACCAAATGTGGCAAATGGCCATTCTTGTTCATTGTTTTTTGTTTTTAGCATTTAACTCACTGACTGAGGTCTCTAGAGTTGGAGTTCTTGGATCTTTTGCAATTTTCCTGAGTATTTTACAGTCAGACCTTGAGGTGAATTTGCTGGGAGGTCTGCTCTTAGGAAAACTGTGGCATTTCTTTAACACACATCTGAATGCTCAAGACCAGCAAGCTCCTAAAACCTCTGCTTTTGTACAGATGCTTACTTTCATTTAATCAGTTCATCTAGTTCATATCAGTACCTGGCTGCTTCTTACCCTCTAATTCCTATAGAAGCAGTAAGTGTGTACTTAGTTTTTCAGGACTGTATTCATCTGAAAACTTTATTTTTTGTTGTATTTAAGTCACATGTCACATCTGTTAAACCATAGCAAGAGTACTAAAAGTCAGTATTAGTCCATTCAGTACTGATATAAAAAAGCGAGCATTATAAAATATCTACTCCATGAAATACAATTGACCTTTTTTTCACCCCCCAGACAGGAGAGTTTTCTGCTCGTTTCCTTCTTAAACTCCCCGTGGACTTCAGCAACATCCCCATCTATCTCCTTAAGGTAATTAATTCTGAAGGATATTGTTTAATGACTTTCTTCACTGTTGTCTCCATTGTCTCCTCTGTTCTTTTCATGGTCTTGCTATTCATGCACCTTATATTTTACAATTGAGCTCCTTTTATTGCTGTGAGTGACTGAAATGTGTTTTTAGACTGTTGCCTCACCTTTTACCTGATAACGCTGAGGGTGAAGGTTAATAACATCAATTTCATAAGGATTGTCATTTCTAATTTTGATGATAACACACCGATTAAAGAAGGTGGTCTTAAGAATTGTTTAGCAGGTGAATTAAACAACATATTTGTGTCAGAAATTACTCCACAGCTCAAAGTTGATGGCATCCAGAGTATGTCTCAGCTTCTTAAATTTGAGATTTTTGCGGATGGTAGCAAGATGCCTAGAAACAGCAGATGGACCTTACAGGCTTTGTAGGCAGTGCACAAGGTGTTTTCCAGGACGGATATCAGTCTACCTCTGCAGCACTTCTGGGCAGTCATCATAATTATGTTTATATGTTAGGCTAGAGAATTTTATGTGTGCAGGAATCAGTCGTAAAATATGAAATACCCACAATCTTGCACTGAAATTCAAGCCCTGCATACACAGACTCAAGGTTACTGCATGAGCCTCCTTCAGGTGTCATGAGTATCCATTTGTTTAGGTGTGTGCGCATGTGTTTTGAGTACTGATAAAAGCTGGATTTATTTAAATGAACTCCAGTGCAGCTCTGCATGTGTGTGCGTGCACGCAGACTTCAGTCTTGGGGGCTGCGAGTTGACTAATCAGCCAGCCGTCACTGTCGATCTGCTCTGAGCCGCGTGGTGTCTGCAGGCAGCTTAGCTCTCTCTCGCTCTCTCTCACTCTCTCTCTCTCTGATTGCCTTTACCCCTCTCTCACTCTCCCTCATCTTAGTTCTCTTTTCACTCTGTCCCCTGATTTTGAACCGCCTGCCGGCTGAGGAGGCTGAGGCTCTCTGGCCTTTTTCAACCCGGCCTCTGTTTGCGTGGCGAAATGACTGTAAACATAAGGGAAACAGCAACCATCATCATCCTTTGTCATCCCCCCCCCCCCCCCCCCCCCCATATGTCTGTCAGACCTGAAGCCCTGAGACTGGTCTCATCCAAAGTCATATTTCACATTACCAGTGATGGTGGATTTTTTTTTTTTTTTGGTCCCCGCATGTCTTGAGGCAGGAAAGCTTCTAGATTCAGCCCTTGAGAGAGCACTGTTGGTGACATTTTTTTTAACAACATGCTTTCTGTCATTTACAGAAGCTGGGCACACACTGACACCTTTCACCAGTGGGTGGTGGTAGCTCTGTAGCAGAGAAACAATATTGTCAAAGAAGAACTCTCTTTCATATTTACATATATTATTATAGACCAAATCTTGGATGTAGATGAGTATTCCTGTCACCCTCATCTTATCATTTTCTCTTCTCTACATGTGAGAGCACACACACACACACAGACAGACACACACACACTTGGTATAATGCTGTATTTGGCAGCTAGGGTATACATAGCATCACCGAGGGAGCACTTGAAGACTAAGGAAGAGTATCGACTCGCAGAGAGGAAAGTAATGAACATCAGCCCACACCTTGTCCACCTACGCATTAAAAAAGAGGAACGGGATTATGCAGCGTATAGGCTGGACTCTAAGAACATCAGTGTACTGTACGCCAAATAGATGACCTGAATTTTCAGTTTGGCAGTTGTTGTGCGATTAGTTCAAGTTGATTGCTTTTTGTGCAATGCACGTTCATGCACTTGATGTAATTTTGTGCTTTTACAGAGGAGACAGACATGGCCTATGTATTCCTCACAAGAAGAAGCATTGAAACCACAAATTAGTTAAACTGAACTTCACCCATGCTCTTTTTTCACTGGATAACTCTTTGTTTACATCATTCTGTGTGTAAATATAGTACACCAACACAACATTTCCAGCTATCTTCGGCTTGTGGGTCGCTGACTGTGATTGCATGCATGCATTTTTGTCCATGATTGAATATTTTGGAGTACACGGTTTATATTGGGTGTGATTTAATGGATTCATTTGTTTACATGTGCAGATGCTCTAAATAACTTCAAGAGAAAAAAACGTGATAATTAACTCTGCGGAAGTCAGCGTTTCTTTCATGTTTGTGTGAAGCTTCCAGACTTCCAGCTCGTCTACAGCATCTGAGAGTCCAGGGTATATTGTGTGTCTGAGTGTCGTTATCGTGACACCAAAGCAGACTTGGACATGGCAAAGCTACCAGTACTCGATACATGTTTCATTACAGTGAGCTGGCTGACCTCCCCTAAGTTAGCTGTTACTAATATTTTACACCTATTGCTTTGTGCCATTACATGATTCACTGATTGTTAAAATCAGTAATGTTTGAACCAAGATATAATTTAGTGTTATGGATTTCACTGACTTCTGTAATAATTTCATACGTTGTACTTCTGTATATGTTTTTCAGTTGTTAGTCTGCTAGCTGTAGCTTATCTACACTGTATGTATCTCGTTAGCTGATTCAGAAATGCCTAGGTCACCATATCAGTTCTTGGAGTTGGGGTGAATTAGCTGAGCCTTAGACCAGGGGTGGGCAATCTCAGTCCATGAGTGCCGGTGTCCCTGCAGGTTTTAGATGTGTCCTCGAACTAACACAGCTGATTTAAATGGCTAAATTAGCTCCTCAACATGTCCTGAAGTTCTCCAGAGGCCTGGTAACGAACTAATCATGTGATTCAGGTGTGTTGATCCAAGGTGAGATCTAAAACCTGCAGGGACACCGGCCCTGGTGGACTGAGATTGCCCACCCCTGGCTTAGACACTCAATACTTCCATGTATCAAAGACCGTATTTTCTACCTGCTGGGCAAGATGGCTTCTTTAGGTAAAGCAGGCTTTCTTATTGCTAGTACTAACTAACATTAGCTTATTTGCTAATGGTTCATTCACCCTAATGTAAAAATAACTAGGAAAAATTTGGTTGCTTGGTGATTGCATTTTGGTTTTATAATATCCATAGGGAGATTGCAAGTAATTTTGGTGACCAGTTGATAAATCTAGTCTGGATCCTTTTGAATCACACAGTTCACCTGGTGTGCAGGCAACCAGCCTGCAATCACAGTCTGAGGGTTTAAAAAAAATTGGCATCTTGTTTATAAACGCAGACTGAAGAGCAATGTTTAGACTTTCAGGAGCTGGCCTAAATGTCGCATCTTTTGGATTTTCATGTCAAAATCGAATGAGTAGTTGCCGTGATTGTGTTGCTCTTCTGAATTCCTTAAGATTTTGCTTTAAAAACACGAAGAGGACACAGACAGTATAAAGGATTTATGTAGCTTCCATGTTGTCACCCAGTAGCTGGTCAAGTCCAGTGAAGCTTCGAGCTGATCTGGATATGACAAGCCTGATTGGTTATCAGCATATTAATCACAAGTCGTTAGCCAATAATCCTGGATAATCCTCCTTTTTGTATAGCAAACTCGACAAAATTAACTTAATGTGTTATACAGGATCACCTGTAATTGACTTAGAGATCTCTGTTTGATTTGAGCTTCTGGCACGATGGTTCTCAGGTGTGGTGATTGCCGCAGAAATCTCATACTGTAGTAATAATGTCCACGTTGGAGCGTTTTGCTCTCTCATTATTGTTCAGAGCCAATCAGGATGTGTCACTAAAACTGCAGTTTCTCACTAGATATTGTGCTCCAGTGTCTCAGCGTTAGCTGAAGCAACCTTTTCTCATCAGCTCTGCCCCTTGCATTATTTTATCGCAGGGCCGTTTTCATCTGAACACCCACTAAGCCTTCAAGATGAATTCCAACCTGTCTAATAGAAAGCCTTTACAAAAAAAGTCGGCACTTCAGAAGTCAAAAAGGTGACGCTTTCCAGACAGAATACACGCCATCAGCCAGGTGCTGTAGGTAGAGGTAAGACTGTTGACCCTGATTTGAATCAACCTCCCCGTCAAATCCGTGGATGTCCTTGCTTGAGGAGAGACGGTTTGGCAGTGAAGTGGAAATCTGTTCAGACATAGGCTAGTGTGCACTGCTAGTGGATGCTGAGATGTTGCTGGTGGGCACAGAGCTGTGGAGGACGACTATTACCTGCAGCAATGCATCCGCGTGGTCTGAGCTCACCACAGTGGACATGTTTACCTTCCTGCATGGGCTGCCCACCCTCAGGGAGGGGGGAGGAATGCTACTTTATTTATTTCATTCTTTTAAAGGGGGCAGCCCGTCATAGTCAAAACGAAAGGAGTGGGAAGGACGCTGAGCGCTGAGATGAAGGGGAGTGAAATGCACACAGATGGATGTTGGCAGTTTTCTCCCCCTTTAAAGGCCACGGAGTCCTCTTGGGCACCGTTTTAGTGTCTCATCCTTTGATCGTACCTTGACCTCTTGCTTGTCACCCATTTGAAGCTGCTTTTACTCATCCCCTCTCATTTAGCGCTAGCCTCTGACCTCGAACTGCACAGCACGTTTATGCATGTTGGTTAGGTTGCACAACATGGGTGGTGTCAACGTTTATTTTTCAACCATGAATATTTTCCTTTAAAGGCTTCGAGTTTTTCTTTAAATGAGCTACCTTTTGCCCCCGACCGTCCTCTGTCCACGCTGTTTATATGCAGGGGCAGCTTGCTTCTAAATATCCACGCTGATCAGTGTGGAGTGATGCCGCATTCGTGACTGAACCTGCCATTATCGCCTCACTTGACTTTTGTTTCCCACACAAGCACTGACCCATCTCACCAGCTCCAAACTGACTGTGGTCTGCGTTTTGGATGTGTGGTTAGCATTGATCTAATAGGTTGTCTCAGGTTACCCAAGCCTAGTGAGCTAACTGGTATCTGCTCTGTTGTGTAGCTTTGTGTGCACTGAAAAATGAAAGCTTCACTGAGCAATTTCTCCTCCTCAGCCACAATCTCTGCCATTTCAATCAGTGTCAAGGACAGATGACTTACTCAAGTTTTGGTACGTCTAGTTTACTTTAGTTTTATTATATTCAGCAATAGCTTTATTTATTTATTTAGTATTTCATTTGCTTGTGTTAACATTTAATTTTTTTAAACTGAAGTAGTTGTCAGAAAAAACTAAATTAGACAGTTTCCTAGAATTGTTTGCCCTAATTATGAACTGTTACTAAAAGCTTTAATGCACACTTATTAAATATTTTATGTATTCTTTAAACCAGGATTGTGTTAAAATAAACACACAAAAAACTAAAGACACACCCTGTATTAAAAAAAAAAAAAAAAAATCCCAAATATAAATTATTTTAGACAGTTTTATGTATGAAATGTTCCTGTTGGATAAAACAAAGTAACACCAGCTAGATTTACCTGTTTGTTTTTCATGTTAGTTTAAACTCTACCTGTTTTAAATATATAAGTGCTCAGTGCTATGTAAAATGTAATAGTTTCAGCTGTTATCGCCATAGACACTTTGTTACTGTAAAATCTGGGTCTGTGTGTCGTCCTGCATGTACCCCGAATTCAGTTTCATGTATACCTTAAACTGTAATGAGCAGGATTTCAGCGTCGTTGCAGTTGCCCTGCATTCCCTGCATTTTATAGTTACAGGCATTCAGCTTGTAGCGTTTTAACAAGCACTCTAAAGGTGATCCCTGGTTAGACATGACTATTTGCTATGGAATTTCACTCTGTCTCAAATTACTTACTTCCCTAGTTGCTCTATCAGCTCTATTCTTTCTCATGTAATAATACATTTTTCCTAGACTTTTATTTAAAAAGAAATCTTTCTGCAACCAGAGGAGTCTCCCCCTGCTGGCCTTTAAAAAATGGCAGATTTTAAAGCGCTTTTCCGTTAGCTTCACTTTTAAAAGCAAGCAGCTGCATCCATCTTACTTATACTGCCTGTATAAACATCCACAACAATCAGTCTAAACCCAGCAAAATGAAAATAATTATTATAATAATTCTAAAATGAGACTTTTCAGTGTTTGGGGAAAGAGAAAAAACCCAAAAACAATATTTTGCAGTAAAATGTACAAAAGATTTCTGTTATTGCAAAATTCTCTGTGGTTTTACAGCAGTGTGCTACAATGTGTAAATCTCTGCATTGTTTTTACAAAACATGCTAATTAGTGATTAGAAATTAATCAATAAATCATGTTTTGCAGAATGTTACCTTCCTTATTTAAGGCCAGATTTATCAGATTTTTATTTATACGGCTTAACTTATTTTTTTCCCTCCATTCCCAGCCTCTCCAATGTAAACCGTGGGCCCCCACCACCACCACTTTGCTTCTAGCCAAAATGACCAGAGGGTGGGTTGCATTGAGCCTCGAGCATCCCTCTATCCCCGTTTTTGTCTGTGCAAGCTGTGCACTCTTCAACAAGAGCGCTTGCATCTAATTATTTGTACTCTAATTATTTTTGGTCCTACATCCTCACACTCCTGCTCTCCCACACACACACACACACACACACACACACTTTAACCTTCGAAGCTCCACAGGCAGCAACTGACAGGGGGGGGTCAGGGTGAAGCAGAGCCGTGGGCCCTCGTTCTGTCTTCTAATTTGTTGTTCCAGCATCATTGACTTGATTATTTTTGTAATTCCTTTTCATTTCCCAACATGTTATTTTAAGTATTAAAGATCAGCTCAACAAAGGCAGGATTTGTGAAAGAATACAAACTTAAAATACAAGTCATGGTTTGCAGCTACATCTTGATTGTAATTAGTCAGCATTTAAAAAGCAAAGCAAGTAAAAAAAAATCACAGAGGGGAATTGGCTCGGTGGGTAGCACTGTCAAAATTGATCTAACATCACATTTTAATAACCCACATAAAATCAAATCATTCAAATATGTCATTATTTTCACAAGCAGACAAAATCTGTTTTTCTTCACAATACAAAAAAATGTAAATATTGATATTATATAAAATTAACATTTGATGCTGTGACAAAGGTGAAGTAATGAACTTTTTCTCAGCATGAAACAGGAAACAATCAAGCTGACAGAGAGCTGCTCTGTGTGAAGTTTAATCAGAAGCCAATTCATAAGACTGATTAAATATTTCTGTAGTCAGTGCAGTTAAGGTTTCACACGTTTACCGTCTACTGACCAAAATCCACAGTATTGCTAAATGAGAGTGGAAACTATTCTCTCTGGTTTGTGGACTCTGCCATTATTTAACCCTCACCAGGCATAAGCAGCAGAGAATTTTGTACATGGTGTAGTCCAAAAAAGTTGGGATGCTACATAACATGTGAATAGAAACAGAATGCAAATCTCATAAAACCATATTGTATATACGTCTTGATGCATTCTCAATCATCCAGGAAAGTAAATCTCCAAAAGTTGATTCTGTTCATCTGGACGTAGCGTTTTGTGGGAGAAACGTTTTGTTACTCCTCCAAGTGCTCCAGCCGACCCAGGAGAGAAGGACAACCGCTGCCCAAGCGAAAACCTGTAGTGATCCCATATGTGTCAGGAGTATCGGAGCAGTTGAGACGCATTTTTTCTAAACACCGGGTCTCTGTGGCTTTTAAACCCCAAAACACGCTGCGCCAAAAACTGGTCCACCCCAAGGATCGGGTCCCCCGACACAAACAGAGTAACATAGTGTACGCTGTTAAGTGCCAGGAGGATTGCCAGGATTTATACATCGGGGAAACCAAACAACCCCTGGCGAAGCGGATGGCACAACACAGAAGAGCTACCTGGTCAGGCCAGGACTCTGCACTCTATTTACACCTACAGGCCAGTGGACACTCTTTCAAGGATGAGGATGTACACATCCTGGACAGGGAGGAACGCTGGTTTGAGCGCGGAGTCAAGGAGGCCATTTACGTGAAAAGGGAAAGACCATCTCTGAATCGAGGAGGGGGCCTAAGGGTACATCTTTCACCATCTTACAATGCTGTGATTGCAGCCATTCCCCAACTCTCTGTGAATGGTACTCATGGCCATTGATCAGTGGGTTTTGGTCAGTGGTTGTTGATCAATGGTCATGAGAATTTGCATAATTAAGATTAAGGAACTGACCTCCCAGCCCTTTGTTCCTTCAGTGGGCTGGTTTCAGTTATTATTCAAATGTACTGTTTATAAGATTGGGGAAACCTGCAGTCAGCTGAGACTGAAGAAGTCACTTGGATGAGTGACGAAACGTTTCTCCCACAAAATGCTACGTCTAGATGAACAGAATCAACTTTTGGACATATTGTATTTACAATAAAGCATGGAAAAGATCAAATGTATAGATCAAATAGGTCAAGTCTAATCTGTTAAAAGAAATGTTTATATATATTTTGCGATTCAGAATATTTGAGAAATGTAAAACCTGATAGTAACTAAATGCATGCTGCAACTACTGTGAAAGGTCTGTGTAGTGCAAACATAAACTAATGTAACGCTAGTGTTGATCAGCACAAGGATAATGCCTCCATGAAAGAAAAGCAAAGCTTGTTTTCAGTGCTAATCCAAGTGTTCTTGCATTGTAGACATTTTCATGTCTTTTTTATAGCCGGTCTCAGGCTTCTCTTTCCTGTGTTTCAGAAGAAGTGATCGTTGTTCACTATTTATCTGCTCCAAGACCCGCATGATCAGCTCAGTCTGACTCGTGATGGCGCAGTGCAGACGTGCAGTATAACAGCAAACAACGATGTCAAACACTACCTAAAGGGATTCAACGCAGACTATAAATCACGTTTAATGGTCCTCCTAAAATGTGCTCCCGAGGGCTGTCTAACAATGGTGCTGACTTTCACCTCAGCAGCAGGAGGGTGAGAGTATGGCGATGGAGCCGAGGACAGATTGAGGCTATTGCTTGGGTTCGAAGCGGAGTGAGGGGCAAGCATGTGACAATGTGTCTGTTGTGTAAAGGACTCTTTGCGAGAGAGAAAAGAAAATCCAAAACACGCTAATGCAAGATCCAACTAGCAGAAAGAAGGAGACACAGGGGAACACGACACAAGTAATGCTAATGAGGGCAAACTAAAAAAAGGAGGGAAAGATTGTTAGAAAAGTGACATTTAAATAATATTTGATTATTGAGGAATGTTACCAATGCTGCAGAATGGCTCCTAAATATCATATTTTTCTCAATCAAATTGTGCACAGTTTTGTGTGTTTACATCCTTTTTCTCGCTCTCTCTTTTCTAACATAAAAACAGTAAATTGAATAAAAGCATGTGGAGGGGCACAGGGTCATCTCTTTGGGAGTTGAGCACAGACTAGATGAGGTTACTGATCATTAAACCCATCTTAACAGGGACTATCTCCGGCCCCTGCTTGCCTCCGGGGAGCCAAAGGAGTAGCATCAGAGAGCCAAAGCCACCAACCAACAACCCCTTAGTGGATCATTTAAGAGACCCTCAGCTAATGGAGACAGAGACAGCTGCAGGACACTGTTAATGATTCGTCCACATAGTCACCTAAGGAAACTTTAGAACTGAAGAAGCCGAAACTTAAAGAAGTCCAGTCGCTTTCTTTCCAAGGGCTTTACACTTTTTAGTGTGTACTCCCTGTAGATAAAATCTCCTTCTGTTGAGCTAAACATTGAGTGACTTTGAGCTAAAATTTCAGATGCAGTTTAAATGGGGCTACACTTCAATTATAATGCAAGACAAGTGAGGGATTTGTAGTGAAAATTGTTGCAAATAATTCATTGTTTTTAAACCGGATTATCTTGTTTTCCTAATTGTTGACACCCATAAACAGATTGAAATTAAGATCGGATTAATTGTCGTGGCAAATTCTGCCATGAACACCCTTAAATTAAATATATGCTAGTGTTCGACATTTATGCATCCAAATTTTTCCCAGCAGCCAACTTGGGCATGATCAGCTACTTCATTTAATTAAGGAAAATCTGGTACAGAGGGATGCAGGAGTTTCCTTTCAGCACAATCAAACATCCAAGGTTATATGTGATGAAAGTTCTATGTAAATGCAGCTGTCTTGTGACTTCAATTATTTTATTTTGAAATATATCTGAGCTGAACAGATACCCTGGAGACACTGTAGTGTTTCTTTTAAATATTAAATATAGCTTTTTTTAAATGCCCTTGTTATTTACAATGCTGAAATGCTCTAAGGTATAGAGCAGTGCTAGTTAAATGTCATTTGAATCATTAACCCCCACTCAAAGCTGTTGCCTCTTTTTTTCTGCATAATTTGGGTTTTGACTCCACAACCAAAAGCAGAACAATATCTGTATGACCTATAGCTTATAGCATGCTGAAGAGTTTTCCTTCTGCTGTGGTGTTAAATGGGTTGTGAAGGGATCAAACCGGAAGCATTACTGAAAGCACGAGGTCAGCTTTTGATTAATTCATGGGGCTGATTAAGTGGGTGTTATTTATTCAAAACAATTGATTTTTACCAACCCACTCGTCTTGTTCTCTCTGTATTTCTTTATCGACAAAGTGAGGTTTTAAAATAGATCAAGAATGTTAATAGCAGTCAGTCATTTCCAGGAAATGAACTCATTTACATCATACGATGGAGCCATTATCAGAGCATTTATCGGCAGAGCTGAACAATAGCGTTGATTGATGTTTGTCATTTGATTTTTATTCGGTTTACAGAAAGCCAATTATGAGTGGAAATCAAATGGAAAAACATTTTTATTTTTACCTGCAAGATTCACAAACACTCTTGAGTTGAACTTGAGTTTGTGCACTGAAATTGATTGTTTTATTTTACGGTGTTGAAAATGTGCAGCACTATCAGTCATGTGGAGAAGAAATAAAAGTAATTCTCGCCCTCTCGGTGTGCATGTGTGCAGGTATTGTTAGCACACAGCATTGTTTTTTCAAATAGTCATTAAAAGGGACCTTTTCTTTTCTCTTCCATCTCCCTATTTTAACTAAAGCAGCTTTCCTTTTTCACAGTTCAAAGTTATCCTTATTTATCTTTTTACTGGACTTTGGTGCAACCTCTCAGGTTGTCCTCTGCTGTAGCCTGTGTCCCTTAAAGCATTCTTTCTTCTTATTCTCTTCCTCATCTTTCATCTCTTTCTCCTTATGCTCCTTTTCCTGCTACTCTCTCCCCACCTGGTTTAAACAGCTTGCATCACTGATCAGGATTTCTTTTTCAGGAAAGACCTGCATGTAAAATTATAAGGAGTGCTGATGTTAAGGGTGTACTCTAAATCAGAGAACACAGAACAGAGAAGGCCAGCAGAGAATGAGATACAGAGTGAAGTCATTTAGAGCAGTATCTTTGTAAAAAGAAGTATAAAAAAAATACATTTGTTCAAAATTCTTCTTTTCTTTGACCATATTCACGTTGTTTTCCATTATGTATTGTTTTAGGTGTCACAGCTGTTAGTCAAAGGTCATCTCCTCTCCGTGATGGGCAATTCCCCTGATCTCTGACGTGTTGTCTTCCCAGATAGACATCAAAGGACAGTTGAGGATTTAAACTGAACATGCTTTCCAGTCAGATTTTTACATGAATGTAAAGGTGCCATAACTAAATGTATGATTCTGTAAGTTATAGAAGTAAATTGTCTGAAGCTCAAAAAAGAAAAACTTTACATTTTTCCTGCACTACTATTACAGAGGGGGGAGAAAGGAACAAAAAATAAACCAGTTTAACCCCACATCACTTCCTCAGAAAGCCCAGATTAACAGAGCTGGAGACTGACACAAAGCCCCTTACTGTGACCGCCTACACTGCTGAAACACCACTGGCGATGGAGCACCTTTTGAGGATGCCAGAACACCATTCATGATTGGTTTTTGTATTCGTCCAGTTTCTCACCTTTTTTTTTTTCCTCTCCTGGTGGACAAAGTGGAGATCAGCCTGCAGCGGCTGCAGCGGTTACCTTACCTCCCCAGTTGCCACATAATTGCCACTCCTTTCCCAACCCCTCATGAGGTTTTCGTTGTTGCGGTTTTGTGTTCGGGTCACGTCCCCCTACGCGCGGCAGTTGAGCTTTTGGAGAAGTCGTGGCTGAAGATGGCCCGGTGCGTCACATGATGAGTCTTTCACAATTCTTTGCAGAAACCTGGAAAACAACTTGCGTACACCCATGCACACAACACTTTCAGCAACATGTACACTTGTGAACATGTGAACAAAGCACCTGTTATTTTACCTCCGGCTGAGGTGTGTGTGGTGCTGGACGGCTAAAAATAGTTTTTCTTTAAAACTCTAGTGCTTTTACTGAGTACCAGAGTATGGTAATACTTCCCTCTTGTATCAGGGGAATAAAGAATACAAAACATTTTAATTTCAGAGACTGATTTTTGGGTCAGTATAATGCCACTTTTTGATGACATAGTTGTTAAGGATAGTGAACAGCTTATCTCTGTCTACATTTGGATATTTTCTTATAAAGTTTGTATTTAAAATTATTCTTTCATCACAGGAAAACAAGTTTTAGCTCTGAGTAATGTAAAGCAGGGTTAGGGGCTTATCAGTGTAATGTCAGCTCTAAACCTTTTCAGTGTGATGACCGTGATTCTCTTCTTAATGGGATAAATCGCCACTGTAACTTATACTGCACACCTAACTTCTCTAGGCAAGTTACATTGAAGATATCAACATATATCAAATATGACATATCAGTTTTCTGGGAAAAAAAGGCTTTAACATTTCTAGAAGATCCCTTGAATCTTTGTGTGTTGATAGTAAGAAAGAGCATCTAAAGTCTTTCTTTCCCTGATAAGCATCATGAGGAAACACAGATTCTTAGGAGAATCTTTATTCCTGTTAGCTTCAAGCAATTTTATGTTTGTTAAGCCTTATTATAGATATTCTTCTAAGCCTTGACCTTGTGGGTCAGCCTGCCTTACTCGTTGCTTACTCTCACACGTGCAACACCACTGGGGTTGCAGCTGAAAGTATATGGTTATAAACTGCCTTACACGCTTTTTGCTGATGTTTTGGCCTCCCCGCAAGCGAAATCACAGAGGTCGTATTAATTACCTTTTATTAAATTTACAATTTTTAAAAAATCGAACAGACAAAAATACTGGGAAAATACAGAGATTTCTGTTGAAGACTTAGCTATAGTATATACAGACTTATGCGCATAATCTGCCTGTAGATGTCTTATATTTGCACTTTTTAACCCACAGCTCTAATTATATAGTTAAAAAATAGATAATACAGCTTTACCCTTAATATGCACTCCTGGCAGTGAATATTATATTCAATTAAGCTCACTCTAATCTAACTTGAAACTCATGAAAAGCCAACTTTTGGCCTTTTTGTATGTTCAGAAGTGGTAATAATATAATAATTACATAAATTCATACTTTTTTTCTTGACTTTATTCTAAAGGTTGTTTGTATTTGGAGGAAGACTAGACAACTAGTAAACTTTACTGTTTATGTGTGGTATATTGGATAACAATTCATATTATTCATTAAGTTACGACCAGCGTACTTACTGCACCTGGCCACTGTTTCATCTGCTGTGTCATGACCCGAGCGCGGAAATCACTACCTCTTGCTCTCTATCTCCTTTATCTGCTGCCGTGTGGTTTTTACCACAGTTTCACACCAGGCCAGAATAGTTGTTTTCACTTAACTCACTGAATAGATTTCTTTCTTTTTTCTCCATTATCCAGCTTAAAAAAACTGCAGTGACACCATTTTTTGTCATCACATGACAAAAGGCAAAAACAGTAACATCAAAATATTACCTAATAGTCGCCTTCCCCTCCATTACCTGTTTGTCTGCCCAGTCTCAGCTGATCTAGAAAGGCCTGTGCGTGACTGTTGAGCATTTGGTACCAAAGCAAGTGGTTGTAATTTGTGGCCTTGCCGTGCCCTTGCACAGTAAACACTGACTAAGAGCTCAGGAATCTTAAGAGCTATAAAATAATTGCAGGTTACTCCCATAATGTTCAGAGAGTGCTGCTCTTGTGTCTCAACTCTGCTTCTTCAGTCTCATCTCTTTTTTTGTTCAACCTCTGCCAGTGGTACAAAAAAGTAGTGCTTTCCTGCTGAACCTGTATTATTGGGTGCTCATTACATTGATAACCCAGTGGGGCAAAGAAAATTATTTGTCCTAAAATAGATATAATGTGAAATAGATGGAAGATGGATATAATAATATTAAATTATTATTTTTGTTTGGAATGCTTAAAGAATAAATGTTGCACACACATGTGCAAAAAAAACCCAAACTTTTTTTAATAGCTACATGAATACTTGTATCATTCAAGAAGATTTAAATCGGGTTTGGACTCCTCTTACTTGTAATTGCTTGTGGTGAGGCTTGAAGCCAAGATGCCTTTTTCCAGAGACAGTTTGCTGCAGTTTGTGCTGTCATCATCTTTGACCTAAGCATGTGTATTTATTCATTAATGATTTTTTTTTCATTGCACATTTATCACTTCCAGTGCTGGAATTACATAGCCACTTTTCAGCTGTGCCTTGAGTAAAATGAGGGTAAACCAAAGCATATCCAGATGCATTCATTTTATTTTCAGCATGTTTTTTGAAAGCGCTGTTGCTGAGTGATGGCGTATTCGTATAGCACTGAGACATGGCATTTACTGGGAAAGCAAGTTGCCCAAAAGACATTGTCAAGTAATTGCCAGTTTGGGCTTCACTAATGTAGTGTACGACTGAAATCTGAAAAGGCCAGCCAATGCTTCCATGCAGATGAACAATTATGTGGCTTTTAAACGACAGGATGTATTATAGCTTGGTATGCGCTCCAAGATGAATTTAAATGTCAGGCATAAAAGGTGTAAAATAGAAGTGCAAAGAGTGTTTAGATACAGATTTTTTTTTATTCTCAGTGTATTAGTTAATATTCATCTTATAACTGATTTGAAACAACCTAGTGGAAATATACATCTAATGGGGAAAAAAAGAGCAGTGACAGTTTATATTACGAAATAATAGCAAGTGAGGATAAAACCTGCTCCTTGATGGGTCTGAGTCCAAAGTTAAGCCAGGAAATGCACACTGCTCTCCTGACTGTGCTGACACAGCAAACTGAAACTCCACTGTTGCAAGAAGCTGGATGCCGTTGCAAAAGAGGAGGTTACAGTGGGCTGGGAGGTTGTGGATTATTTTTGAGTGTAAGTGTTACATCAGCAGACCGTGGCCTCCCTGACACTAATAAAAAGATTGGTAATGTTGGCTGTCATATGTATATTCATACAAATATGCAATATTCAGAATCACCCGTTGACAAAAACATTAGTTTCCATTATTATGTAGCTAAACAGTTACAGGCTTTTACTTTTTTATTTAAATACATTTAGCTTTCCATACCTTCCCACTCCTGTGTAGTGATCTCATGCCGGAACAACACGAATAGAGCTGCATATTATTAAAACTTTGGGTCTACTGGGCTGCTTGGCTTGGTGGAAACTAATGAATAGAAAATTGCAGGTTTAATAACAAATATTTTTGAACTAAAGGAAAAATGATTATAACGCAACCTGCAAGGTTTATCGAAGTACTTTTAAACTGGCACCAGTGGGATATCATTTAGGGCAATACTGTTATTGCTTTTTGTATTTAAATGTTACGAAGCATATTTGAACACCAGAAATACAACTAAAAGACAAGATCTATAGACTCCCATTTTGAAAATGCCTAAAACTCTACCAGAAATAAACGTGTTTATATCCGGCCACAAAGAGAAAAAGTCAATTTGGGGCTTTGTGCATAGTTTCTCTTTTAATAACAACTCTAACTCATCCATCTGGACATTGAAGTGGGGGGCATGGCCGCTTTGATTGACAGATGTCCCAACATGGCGAGCTGTAGCTCCTAGCTGTCTGCTAGGCTTCACCTCCACTCTGCAGTGTCCATTAACTGACACTTAACTTGAGCTCTCTGCCTCTCTCTCTCTATGCTGTTGGTGCTTTGGAACTTCTTTTTTTTTCCAATATTCTGGTTTGCTGTGCGGTACATACCTACCAAGAAATGTGCTTCAGTTTTGATGCGCGATTGTGGTATTTTCTTACTCTGTTACTTAGGAGTAATTACTTGGTATGTCATATAGTCTAACCTGGTCAATACTGAACCACATGAGCCTTAGCTGGATAGATGTTGTTTTTACATAAATAGAAGTCTAGCCAGAATATCTCCTACAAAATAACAAATATATATGGAATTGATTGTAGTGAAGAAATTAAATTGTAGCTTGTTTGTTGCATGGGGACCTTAGGATGTCTCCAAGCACCATATGTCTGCCCCTGATGTCAGAATTATGAATGTTGCAATGTGAGTGTTTGAATTAGAAGAAGTCATGATTTGAAGTCACTCATGCAGTATACTTTTATTTCTTTCTAGAAAGTCTAAGAAGGACATTCAGAAAAGGTTCGAGAAGTACCTCGAGCTGACCAAGATGCTATCATGATCACTACTTTTATCTTTTGTATATAGTGTCATTTGTTAATTAAAGTGGCATGAATGTGAGAGTGCATTTTCATTTCTCGAGTAAGTTTGGTAAATGGACTCAATTGAGCAGTGATTTCAGATGTTCGTTGGATATAAAAGGTGTACACACCCATGTTAAAATGCAGGTTTTTCTGATGTTAAGCAATGAGATCACAATAAATCATTTGAATGCTACTCCCAGCTTTCATCTCACCTATAACCTGCACAATTTAATTGAAAAATAAACAAATCTGTGGAAAAAATATAAAAAGCATACAATAAGCTGGTTGCATAAGTGTGCACACCCTTAAACTAATACTTTATCAAGCACCTTTTAAATTTAATCACAGCATTCTTCTTGGGTACACACCTACATCAATTAAAGAGACTCTGATTAACCCCAAATAAAGTTCAGTTGTCCAAGTAGGATTTTCCTGACATTTACTCAGTTGCCTGTTACAGCAAAAGCTATTGTTTGCAGAGCGCTTACGAAGCATCAAAAGACTCTCATTGTTAAAAGGTATCAGTCAGGAGAAAGGTGTTTTAAAAAAAAAAAAAAAATTCCACAGCATTCGAGATATCATGTAACACGGTGAAAACCCCCACCCCCAAATTGACAAAAAGACTAGACGGGAACTGGTCCGGACGGCTGCCAAGAGACCTATAGCAACACTGGAGGACCTGCAGGAATTTCTGGCAGCTACTCGTTGTGTACTACATGTTGTGACTCCCATATTCTCCATTTGTCTAGACTATGGGTATAATTGCAAGATGGAAACCGTTTTTAAAAATGAAAAACCTTCAAATCTCAGCTATAATTTGTAAAAGAGTACACTGAGTCTATTCAAAAGTATGTGGGTGTGAGAAAATGTGTTATGGCCTGATTA
Organism: Neolamprologus brichardi; assembly: GCF_056152115.1. Taxonomy (NCBI): domain Eukaryota; kingdom Metazoa; phylum Chordata; class Actinopteri; order Cichliformes; family Cichlidae; genus Neolamprologus; species Neolamprologus brichardi. The sequence continues at coordinate 7,370,818 of NC_142122.1, forward strand.
GACAAAGGTTTTGCCCCTATTTCTAAAAAGGTACATTTTGGGCTCAAAAACAACACTGTGCATCACCCAAAAACCCTAAAACCATAATGAGGCATGGTGGTGGAAGTATTATGCTTTGGGGTTCCTTTAGTTCAGCTTTACCTTTGGTTTTAGTAAGGTGCAGGGCATTATGACCAGTCCAAAAGAGTAACAAAATCCATTGGGAAATAATTGACTTAAAGAGGGTTGAACACAAGAGATGCAGTCGAAGTCTGACAGATTTGGATTTCTTGTGCAAGGAAGAGTGGGCAAAAGTAAAGTTGTTCCATAATGATGCTCTCCTACCCATGTTGTGATTAAATCATAAGGTGCTTTAACAAAGCATTAGTTTCATACTGTGTACACTTATGCAACCAGCTCATTTTACTTTTAAAAAAAATAGATGTATTTCCCCAACAGATTTCTTTTTTAAACTGAATTGTGCAGGTTATGAGTCACATTAAAGATGGGAACATTTTTGAAAAGATTTATTGTTTAAAAAAAAATAATTATACCACCCTTGATCAGAAACTCGGACACTCAGAGTATCTGTAGTTTGTTTATTACAATCTGTAACTGATTGACAGACATTGTTTTGTCTGTGATTTCTCATGTTCCAAACGTCTGAGAACCCTGCTGTTATTACTGCCAGGTGCTTTAACATCTGGCACTCCAGAAAATGTCACACGATGCGAAAGTTTAAAGGGAGTCTGGATGAAGCTTCTCTTCTTAATAACATGCTTTCATCTAACTCGTGTTTTAGGCTGCCACGAAGAAAGTATAGCACAGACATACTGTGGCCAAAGTACAGAAATCAAAGGACACCTGCATACTAGCGTGTAAGCAAACGATGTTCAGACCTAGCTTCCACCGATAAAAATAATGGTTTTAATCATGGGTACATGTGAGTGATGTCTGATGCATCACTGAAAAAGCACCTGTTATGGGATTTGATACTTGCAGAGATGCAGTTGTACGGCATCCTGAAAAGAAGCAAATCATAGCTGTAAGTGTGTGATATAGAAGAAAGATGTGTGACCTTTAAAGTTGCCGAATTCCTAGAGTTGAACTTTGGAGCTTCTAAAATTGTTCCTTTTAAGCAGTAATTCTTTGGCTGTTACGCATAATGTCATAGAAATTTCAAAGATAAATTGATAGTTTTTTTTAGTTGATTATTTGCGACCACATCCCCAGGTAAAGATATCATTCTTTATTCTACGAAGACAGAGGTAATGAATATTATGATTATTTTTCTGGTGTCATTAATTTTGTCCTCATATGACAAGTGCTATTCTTGCTTACACCTAATAAGCTCAACAGCTGCTTTAAAATCACTGAATGGTAAATTGAAACCCATTAATTATCTCTGTAATATATTAAGCAACAAGTGAGCAGTCACTTCTTGAAGTCAGAAGTAGGAAAAATAGAGAGGATGAGTATGTGAGCAACTGGTAAGGTGTAACTGGTTTTGTGGGGTCTTCCTGGTATGCAGTGGTTAGTACCCACCAAAAGTGGTCCAAGAAAGTAGGATACGGCAGGATATGGATATGTAATCACAAAAGCGGACTCATGCGTTCTGGTCAAACTGAAGGGCTGCTGTAATACATAATAAAGCCTTAATAATCTCAGACATCTATAGCCTCAAGTAAATGTCTCCAGGTCACATATATTTACTTGATCCAGCTCATTCATGTTCACTTGATATTGATGCAAACAAAGCTGCAAACCTTTTTCCCATTTTAGTGCAAAATTCACGGACAAATGGAAGGAATAAGTCTTTGACAGAAGACGGATGGAGGAGATGGGGGAAGACTAAGCATAGCCTTGTAAATTAAGAGCACTGGTTTAGTCTATGAAGGGACAAAGCTGAATATCCACTCAGAAAAAACATAAAAGGACATGCATGCAAGATGATTTTTTTTTTTCAATTAAAAGGAGAACATGATTTCATTGAGCCCAAGCACAGGTGCACCTTCTCCTTGTTCTGGCACACAAAAAAATAAAATAGCTCTGAAAAGGGCTGACCAAAGCCTTCCAAGTTTTAAACAATACTAGGGCATATGTAAAAGAATCACAAGGTTCATAGTGCAGCACATAAACATTTGTGTTGGATTATAGCACGGCATACATACGACATTGCACAGATGAGCCTGTTACATCAATCTGAATATGACTCAGACATGGGCAGATGGAAGAGTGACTGCCCACCCCTCCTCTCCGAGTTAAGATCCCCGTTTTTGGTCTTGGTAACACTCATACTTTAAGTTGTGAGCAACAAGCGTCTTTCTTAAAGATTTAAATGATTTGAAAAAGCAGCCAAGTGAAGATTTTAAAAAGTGACAAATGTAAAAAAGATTAATAAAAGCCACAGCGAGGTAGAGTTTGAGCTATCCTGCACGACCTTATGTTTAGAACTAGCTGGGATTAGTCCATCATCAAAAAGACCGGATTTATAAATATTCATTTGTGGTTTCTTTTAGTTACCAAAAGCTGTGTTGTAACTTTTTTCAGTAAATTTCAGAGAGATTTCTTGATAAAGAGGTATTTCACTCACACCCTATGTTGCAGCAGCAAACCTCAGTGAATGAATTCATGATAAGGACCTAACAGGCATGTACAAAAGTCAGGGTGTGAGGTCATTTCAAATATTGCACATTATGACTTCAGCATATTGCTTGGAATAGATATGACCGCACATGTCGACAGCTGAAAACCTTGTAAGCTTCATCTTAATCCTAAAAATAGAAAGCCCATGGAAACCAGAAAGTATTTGGTCCATGTTCTTGTAAATATCAATTTGTGGTTAGTGATGCCCACACCCTGAAACACCCAGAGAGCCTATGTAAATATTTGAACTTATGACATAATCATTACTGTTAAACACTAGTAGCACTCTGCTGCTGGCTCAACTTGTTTTCGGTTTCTGGGAAGGTGGCTATGCAAAAATCCCAAGTCTATCCAACCAACATTTTGGCTTTAAAGTTTTAGAGCCTTTTAATGCATTTAGCCCTCAGGTAGCTTAAAGTTATTTTACGCCAGAACTCCAAGAAACAAGCAGGAAAAGAAACACAACAGCATAACACGTATACCATGTATACAAGAAGTGTGAAAACTGTGTGGGCATGTGGAGGCTGCGCTTGATGCACATCTTCCTCACTCTCCTGTTTTGTTGCACTTGTCAGGGCAGGGCAGCTTTCGCAGCAAAATAAGTCGTTAATCAGTCGGCATGCACAAGCTGCTAAGGTAGGTTGGCTAACAAGCTAATAATAGCCTCCCATAAGTCAGTGATGTACCTTTTTATAAAATGTGCAACTTTATTGTTATCCCCATACAATGGAGCTTTTGACCTCTAGTGACGCAGCTAAGCAGGGTTTGTGTGAATTGCTCCCTTTAATCTTTGTTGTTCGGGGTTTTATTTTTCATGACTCAGTTTAGAACTTTGAAGAATGACTCCATTCAAAGGAATAGCAATTGGTTTACTTATAGTCTGGCTGTGGATGGCAAAAACTTCCTATAATTCCACCTTCTGTTTGATAAATTATCAAAATCACTTGGAGAGGATATACATTACCATTCTCATATTTTCAAATTCATGTGATTTGGCTGCTGGTTTTTTAACCTTTAGTACTGTCTTAAACCTCTTTGGAAGGGTGCCCAAAATTCCTCACACGCACAAACCAGGAAGCGCTCGAATGTGTATCCCACCCAAAAATGCAACGCTGCACTGAAATAACTGATTAAAATCATTTATAAACAAACGTGTTTCAGCTTTTACTGGAATAGGCTGATGGCAGAACCAGATGTGGCACATCTATGAGGAATTGTATTTTTTTTTACACCTCTGCTTTTCCCGCTCCCTGGAATCAGAATGTCTAAAATGATGAAGAATATTTGGTGGGACATTGAAGAGGTCAGCCTTTGTCCCTCAGTGGAGCCATAAGCAAGCCAGAACTCCCACTAAACCAAAAGAACATATGATAGTATTCAGCATGCATTAAGGAGGGGGGCCATCACATTTTGCTTCAGTGACCACCTCAGGTAGTTCCTTGTGTATTTTTACTGTGCCTTTATAATACATACTTATATAGTGACAGTATGATTATAAATTTACAATTATTATTAGATCAGCAAATTTGATTTATTGGTAGAATTAAATTTTATTTTAATAATAAAGTTTTAAAGTAAATGCACTACAGTAATTCGTGAACCCTTTAGCATTCACTGCTTGTGTTGTAGGTATTACTTGTAGAAAGAGTTGGAGAAGGCTGCTGTTAAACTTATTTCTAAACAAGAAATATATAAATTAAAAAAAATTACAGCAATCTGATGGCTCAGACACACTAAATTAAAAATAGCACTGGGGATAACACAGGTTTCCTGGTGGGAAGCGACCTGTCTTGACTCAGACTCTACAATCACTCTCAGATAAAGATAAAGATGGTAAAGGCTTGCAAATAATTACCAGCTAATTTATAAATTTCGGCAATTTCAGGCAAGTGCAGTCAATCTGAGTCAGTCTGTGCCAATTACAGCAACTAATCTGCAATATGTCTCTCTGAAATAGCAACTGAAACTTGTTTTTGGCAGCTAAATTATCATTCTGCAGCAACTATGTCACTATTTGTGGAGGTCTTTCTGTTTCTAATCTTGCTGATGGACAGATGTAGCTAGCAACAGGTTTGCCACCTTGCCAGTTTATCACAGTTAATATCCATATTATCACAAATAGTTGGCTTGTAATTGCGAACTTAACTCCATTCAGTTGCAAACTGATAACAGTCACATTCAATGTTGTTGGCATTTTATCTCCATCTTGATGCACCAAAGTCACTTTGAAGGCAGCAACAGGCTGCGAGTTTTCACCTTGTTCTGGTCTTCAAAGCAACAAATTCAAAGACACCTGGATTGCAAGTTCAAGACAGCTTTCGCTGTTATGATGTTGCACTTTGGCCATGTGGAAGGGAGCAACTAAAAAGGTTGATTTTCTTCATGTTTAAGCTGTTTGAACAGGTGGTTTGATCACCTTTTTGATGTCAACTCTAAAAAGTTCCCTTCAATTTTTGTAAGTGTGTGTCAGAGGAGAGGCTGCAGCCCTGTCAGTAATAACACTGCTGATCTCAACATATTCTTCACTGCTGTTTTTTCCAACCATTTTCTTACAGAGAGCGCGCCGTCTTGGGCTGAATTGTTTAATAATTTCTATTTATGCTGTCCTGGACGAAAAGCATCACCTTCTGTATTTTGCCTCACTCATATTGTGCAATAAAAACCTGCCAAAAACAAACAAACAAAAATAATAGCGAGGGGTCACTCAGTCAGTGTGTTATGATTGGTGGAAATAGCTGACCTGTCTACGTGCCCTACACGGCGCCAGGGTGTTGAGCCATTAGTTATATCAAACCCTAGCAGACGGTTTGTTGGAAACATAATTCATGGTAGTTTTCCTTTTTGGGACCAAATTTATTGCCTTTGTTTATTTTTTGTTTTATCTTCCATTTAATTCTTTTTTGAGTTTAGTTTTAAGTAGCTGTTAAGCACTAAATTATTTAGTTATAGTGAAATTTATCAGACCAACTGTCATAAAAACAAGAAAACAGTAATATTTTAGAACTCTGCATCTGTCGACATACATCATGTCTGCATCGTATACTAAAAATGATATTGGTATTTATTTATCAAATAACAAGCTGAACTTTTAACTTTTAATATGCCCAAATTTTAGTCGGCACATTGGACTTTGGAATTTGGAATTTGTGTTGCTGTTTTGGGGATTTGCCTCTGGAACAGGTTCGTTTTGCAGCCACAGAGACATATAGTTACTTTTTCTCACCGGCTGCTTTAGACTTTGTTGGCTTTGATGAGGAGCAGAGGCAGGACTTGTAATGATATTTAGGCATTTGTAACTTTTACATTTTATCCCACCTTTTGTTTTTATTTATTGTGTATGTATTTAGTTTTGTGTATCAACTTTCTGGTTCAGGTTTAACTGTAGACTTAAAATAGCCAGCTGCCTAGCAGAGCCTCCAAAATATATATTTTTTCACATGTCAGTTTCTTTGTGTGTGTCTATTTATTCAGGAAGTGTAACGAAGCCAACAGTGTAAATGTGACAAGGTCAGAAGCTTTTGTTATTCATCCAAATACAGGTGGCAGTTCCTTTATGTAGTGCTGCACTGACCCATCACTCTGAGCATCAACCCTGGTGCTGCGTTTACACACGGCGCTGTCAGAAAGGTCGTGCCCCAAGGTGAAGAAGTCGGGCGTTCTCCATCAGTCCTCGTTGTGACATATTACTAGCGGCACAAGAGCTTTGCCGCACGATGAGGTGCTTAGCAACAACAGAAAATGTGAGCTCCTTGACCTTTTCTTTCTTTTTCTTTGTTTTAAAACGCCTCCCATCTTTTTCCTTCATGCGTTTTCATTTCCCAGATTAATTTTCTTTTATGGCTCAGCGCCAAAGTAAGCTGCATGTTCTTCATCAGAAGTGAGAATTCATCGGAAACACCTTGGCACACTGTCTCATCTCACTGATGATGACACACATTTGGCCTATTAAGTCTTCCCGTATCATATCATAACTAGGTGTGGGACCATATGCAGTGACTAATGCCACAGAATGCCTCTGACGCTGATGAATTGATAATTGTCTGCGCACGATAAACAAACATATTTCTCACTGCATCTGAGTCATCTGTGGCATCATGATGTCATAGCAGACATGCAGTCAGGGAACATATTTTCTGTGTGCGTGTCATCTTGGTGGTGATGACACTTGAGACCATTTGTTTGATTGTCACTGGTAATTAGCGTAAGGGTTTTTTCTGCTGAAAACATTCAGTATATGCAGTATCGTGGCATTAAAGAAAGGAAGAAAACATAAACCCAACCCCCGCTTTACTGATGTTCTTTACATCCGTACGAGTGTATATATAAATAGATAAGTGTTCATCTTCTATATCAGGAAATGATGAGATTTCACGTGCCTTCTAGAAGGCTTGTAACACTGGTTCATCACCTCTTTCTCAAGTGTGGAAACAAATGTCAGAATTGTATTTAAGGAGATGAAGGCGAGCACCTCAGCATCCATCACAGCCTTAGGAGGGGTGGTGAGAGGGCACACAGCTCACATCCACTCCCCACTGCTGCAGTGACCCCAGTATCACTCCTTGATACCAAAGGTCATGTCCGCCTCCCGTCTCCCTCTGCGAATCCCTGACTCCCCCTCCCCCATAAACACCCACACTGCGTCTCCAAACGAGCATTCCCACCCACCTGCTTGTACCCCCAGCTGAGCATCAGAGGTTTCCAACATTACAGTCTCAGGAGAATACCTCCACCACCCCCAGCACCCTCCCCCTCTTTCTCCTCCGTCCCCGCTCCACTGCTCCACGCCTCCATGGAATTACTTCCATTTGGCCTACTTTCCACCCTCGCTCCCCGTCAAGTTGTGCACCATCTATATGTTATTTTTCTGCAACACCTCCAGATGTTCTTCTTCCTAATCCTTTGTGTTTCTCTCATATGAATCCTGGTGTTGGGCAGCTTTTATTTAACTCTCAAATCCTTGGCCTTCTCAGCACTTCTCGTAACTTCAATGTAAAATTTTGTCCCTCTACATTACATGTCTGTGCTCATTTGTGAAACTCTGCTTTGGCTTACCCTTGACTTACCAATGACTTCAAAAAGACCCACAATAAATAAACACTGTCTCTGCCTGGCTTTGCCTTCCTTCCTCTCCCTTTATTTCACTAAAGCAATGCACCAAAGCACAAATCCATCATCATAATCTCAGAGAAGCAGAAAAAAATAACTGTATTCACAGACTGCAAATCAAATATCCAAGATTGAGTGTATTATTTTCCAATAATCCAATTTCCAAGGCTGTTATAAATGTGCTAATAAGCTCTTTAATGTCACATGTTAACGTTCCTAAGGTGAGGCACAGTGAGAATATCCCAGATGTTTTTGTCTCTTTTAGCTCAAACTTTGCAAACATTACAGCTGTGTATTGACCCAGGCAGTAAAGATGAATAGGATTGTCAACAGTTGTTTTCATGCAGCTTTGATCAAAAAGTATTTTCTGTAGTCCGTGTGAGGTTGCGTATAATTTAGCTCATGTTAGCAAGCCTTGTTTAAAAACAACAAGAGGCATCGAATGCGACCACATTTTATAAAATTGAGACTTCTGTTAATAATGAATGGAGACAGACGAAACTGCCATGATAAATCAAGCACTTCGCAGACAGAGGCAACAGAGGCAACCTGTTCTCACTCCCATGCCATGAGATACTGTTGGTAGCTCAAAGCGGTTGGTGAGATGGGCTCGCTGCCAATTTCTTACATATGGCCGCGTGTAAACGACCTCTTGGAGTTACTTTTAAACAAACTGGTAAAGTGTCATTTTCCAACACGAAGGTTAATGATGTAAAGAGGCCAACACGTTTTCATCCCGACGTGCTTTTTCAGATGCCTCCTACGTCTCCCCATTACTCACAAGGTGTCCTTTAGCGTCAGTGCTCAGATGCTTTGGCTGCAGTTGCACTGGCCTTTCACATGTAACAGCCCCGTTTGCAGATGTATGAAGGCCTCAAACGGAGGCTGGTAGAGGAGAGGTGGTGACATAATTTCCAGAGTTGAGAGTAGCCAGCAGAAAAGATTGTGGTTTGGGTTGAAATAAACCCCTTTACTTTGCATATCTATGCAATGCCACAGTATCAGACAGAATGACAACATTTGACACCCTAAGAAGAGAAATGGCATTGGGGTGATTTGATTGCCAAGGAGTGTTGAAACAACATATGAGTGCGTTCAGAGTCACCATCACCTTTAAAGACCAACAAAAGCCATATTTAGAGGTGGAATTAGTTTGCATTCACTCCGTGGTTCCGTTTATGCACCATAAAAAAGATCATGGATTTAGTTGGCATGAAGCACTTCACAATATTAACATGTTAAAAGGCAAGTGTTTCATTTCTACAACAGGCTTGTCCTCCACTTTCAGACACCATCATGACAACACCATCACCTTTCTGAAAAGGTCTGACATTTCATTTCCACTCACATGACTGGAAGTCACCCGCATGTTGTTTACACCACTCTTTCCACCAGCTCAGTGCTTTTCATATGAAGTAGCAGCAGTAGGAAATGTTCCTTTTTTCTTTTTCTTTTTCTTTTGCTAATTAATCCAGCTTGAATGTGGATGTAATGAGATTGAACACATACAGTAAGGTTGGTTCACTGGGTCAAAGTATAAAAAAAAAAAAACCCTGAAGAATTCTAACTTTAAATTGATAAATATCAATAATGCATTACAAGCAAAAAGAAAAATGAATTTCTTTTGTGTCTTTCTGCATTTTTTTTGCTGTGTCACCAGTGTAATTGCCATGAACTGCAGTTTATTAAAGGCTGTGTTTTCTGTCACAAAGAAATAACATTTTGTCAGGAACTAACAATTTTATAACTTGATGGTTATTTAGGCCAAAATTCCCTTTAAATGAGCATGGGGAGCTGCAGTGGTTCAAATGATCACAAAAATCTGAATAAACTCATTAATTAATGGTGCAGTGAAGCAACACTGTCAGTGAAGCACTATTAATGCAATTAGAATTGTCAGCCCTAGAAAATGTCACAATAACCAACTGCATTATTGTGACACAACTCTAGTCCAAGTAGATGATGTTTTTTTGTTAAAAATTTGGTATACCACATAATACCATCACCATGTAGTACGGTGGCAGCTGGCCTATAGATCACTCTGTATTGTGTTGTCATTGTGAACATACTGCATGCATTCACGGATTCCTAGAAACACAGCCGTGCGTTTGTCCACATGTGACTTGAGTCACCCTTGTGGCTTTTAGCCCCCGCTTCAATGTAGGCCAGATCATTGCAGTGACATGTTATCAGTGACACGCTATCGGTAACACTTGGCCACAGCCACACATATGACTTGTGTGTCAGAGCTCAAGTGTCTCAGTGGCAAAACTATTGCCCATGTGCCAGTTATCACCTCTAGAAAAGGCAAAGATTTTTAATGAGTACAGAAGATAGAAGAAGATAGAAAGAGAGCACTTGGTGCCACGTAGATGCATACATATAATGTTTTGGAGTCTTGACTGCACTGTTGACCATACTGGTTGTAATATTAAGTCGTATTTCATCCATGGTACTCTGGTGGAAGTATTGATCTAGGGATCTAATTTATTAGTCAACTATACAAGGAAAAGAAATGAGATGAACCCACTAGTCTAAAACTAACTAACTCAGATTTCAAGTTAAATTCGACAACCGTTTAATGTCAAAGACTCTCTAAACAAAGGCATTCAATACAATTAGTCATATTCTTCTATAAGAATCATGCCGCTTAACTATTCAGCTTCTCACATTGTGCATTTTGAAAATTGCACGTTATCCTTCAAACTGACAAAAATCACACCCCTCTCCATCTGAAAGAGAAACACCAAGGCGTTCCCAGGTCAGTTGGTAGATGTAATCTCTCCACCGTGTCCTGGGTCTACCCTGGCCCTCCTCGCAGTAGGACACACCTGGCTGAAATAGTAAGGTCTGGTCGAGTAGTCGCGCACATTTTTAGGTTGATCATATAATTATGAGTCGGTAATAGGTGATGCTGTGTTTTCTTTCTTTTGGGGTGGAGACATCATTGGTTAATTCTTTTGTAACATGATGTGCTTGTGATGTTTTTTCAGCTGCGTTTATGATAATTATGGGATTAAACAGACTTAATAAAAAGCCAAACCACAACACTGTTTGGTCTTTTTGCATTTTTAAGACTTATTTTAAATAGTGGTGACTAAGTGGTCATCCAGGCAGATTTCTTACGAGGGACTTACTTCTGACAACATTTGGATCACATGTCTCTCTCTCTCTCTCTAGACACTTAATAATCTGGTTTCAACTAATTGCCGTCCTTTGGTGAACAACAAGTCATTTTGTTCATAGATTTGAGGGTGTTTAGGTGTGATGATAGATGTTTCATCCAGTAACGTGTCAAGTAGTTGTCAAAAGTGACTGCCTGCTGCTTTTGTTTGTTATTGTCATGGGATTAAAGTGACTTAAAGAAAAGCCAGAATGAATACCACAGTAACTGAAAATCTCAGCCATATAGCTGACACTAAACCACATTTGGCCTTTTATATGAGCAGTGGAGACAGACAACAAGTACAGGGAAATACAGCAAGGCAACGAAATACAGTGACTGTCTGGCTGGCATTTCCCCTTAACACTCACCCTGTATGATGCCCCAGAAATGTAGATGCAGATTTTGTTCATCATATGCTTTGATGATGTTTATAAGACTGACTGACTGAATTTGTCTATGTTAAATCTAGGACCTCATCAACTACTGACTTTGCTTTTGGGACACTTTTTAGCACTTCTGGAGTAGCCACTAAATATCCAGGCCAAAATGTCCACGTCTATTTTGCCATTGTTTATGAATCTCAGTAAATTTAAAAAGGCAAAAATAAAAATATTAGACATTAAGTCTGCGCAAACTGCATCACTTGGACTATAAGCGAGCCACTTTAGGAAAACAGGCAGTTTCTAGTACTAAAAGGCTTGTCCCTTGTTTAAAAATTCAATATATTTATATGTAGCACAGTTCACTGTATTTTATGTGTGTACAAATGATAGATGGATGCTTCAACTAATAACCTGCTAATAATTTACTGAGGCTGACTGCCTGTGAACATCTTTCTACTCAGGAAGGCAACATGTTTTTTCCACTTTGGCTCTGTTGGTATGGAATTGTTGAACTTATTTTAGCCAGCTGATGGTAATAAATTAGTTTTATTCTGCTGGTACTCGCTGATTTGTTATAAAATGTACTGGCAAGTACTACTGGGCAGATTACAATTTGTGACCGCACCCTTCATACTAACAGTCTCTACACACTAAGAGGCACGCTCATATTCTTCAGGTTGCAAACACACCCCGTGCACAGAGCCTTTGTGACTGTGGCAACAGAGAAATATTTAGGTGTGTTTGGGTGCTGTTTTACCAAGTTGGTTCCAGGTGGAGCATGTGTGTTCTGTAATCTTCCAACTATTGTCCTCACATCAAAATTGAGCCCTGGCACGAGGTACAGCTATGCAGTGACACAAAGTTCCCTGGTTAATTATCTACCTGCCTGAGTTACTGCATGACACAAGTGCTTTTTGAAATGGAGGGTTTGAAAATGGGCTAAAACAGATGAGATTTTCCAAGAGAACATTAGGCCTTCTTGGACATGCCACTTTAGTGCTTTCTCTTACATGCTCTGTTGCTGAGGCCCCTACGGATCATCATGGTGCCTGCAGTACAGACAGCAGCACCACATCATTAGGAACAATATCCTCAACTCTCTTTCTCAATCAGAACATTTCATGTCATGCAATGAGACATTTTGGCAGCTACCACCTTGACCCTGTGATTCGCTCCCTCGAGGAGTGATGATGTAAGTTGCTGTCAAACGTATGAAAAGCCTGACACAAACACATAACACAGAATGTCAGGCATTCATTCATTACATTCTGCTGAAGGACTCCAACTATTATTTAACATGTTGTGCTGGTCAGTGCATTTTGTTTCTGTTTTGCTGAACGTGCTTGACATTGATGGCTCTCAACACTTCTTAAAAGAGCACAATGAAATGTATTTACTGGAGAATGAAAGCAATTTCCACCAAAGATAAGGAAATAATAACTCCCGAATAAGGACATGTTTTCCAACACTCTGTTTTTCTTGTTTTTCTTTTCATTTGGATTCATTATTTAGTGCTAGCATTTTTCTCACACACCCAAACTTACAGCGCAGCATTCAGGAGCATAGCATGACCAATATGAAGATATAATTGGCAGCAATGTAAGACAACTTTACACTCCATCTAGAATGATATTATTCGACATCTCACCAACCACTCTGGTAATTCAGTAATGCCCAAGGTTTAATATTCAGCTTCAAAGATTGGATTTAGTCACACTACCTTGATAGAAACCAGTATGACAATGTATGAAAGTCAGTGTGGAGTGACTCCCACATTAGAGTGAACTCTTTATTTGAAACTATTCTCGTCCCGGGGGCATGAAGTACTACTGCTTAGTACAAAGATACTGGTGTCTAAAAGATGAGCATGATGTGACCTTTAGCATCTGTGTCTTTATGCTCTGACCACAGCAATATTGAATGCTGAAAGTAAACTATTGTATCTGAAAAATTGACACATGAATCTCAAGACTCAACCACTTGCTGCTCCTTTGAGCTTTGCATTTAGTTGAACTATGTGTTCATTTTCTGTTTAATTTAGCTTAATTTAGGTTTTGGGCAACCAAAATTATTTCAGGAACTGACTGAGATTTGGGTTAAAACATGCATGTTCACAACATTAACACTGGTTACTGTGAAATTACTAAGACATATTTGGGACAAAACAGCAATATTTCATGTCGTGTTATTGAGAATGGATTTTTTTTTCTTTCTGGACTTTTTTTTGGTAAAATACATGCCTCTTAACAGACCTATTAAACTTTAGTACTTGGATGACACTTTTCTCTAAAATCCTGCTTATCCTTGTCAGAGTTAGGGTAGCTAGAGCTTATCTTCGCTACCATAGGTCGAGAGGTCCAGGGTACACCCTGGACAAACACAGAGAGAAACCATCCACACTCACACCTATGGGCAATTTAGAATAACCAGTTAACCTTACCCCACTAATTGCATGTCTTTGGACTGTAAACTCCACGCAGACGGTGGAGTCGAACTTGGGACTTACCACACCTCTGTCCTGCCCTAGCATTAAAAAAACAAAGCATAAAAACACCATATCAAAAGCAATCAGTATGCAGAACCGTTTACCTACAGCAGATATAAAATTTGATCCAATTTCTTTTGTTGAATCTATGAAAAATGCCAAAGACTGTCTGTCTGCCAACAAGGTAACTCCTAAAAATTCTTGGCTAAAAATTTGCCATATTTCAATGAACCATTTGACAAAATTGGACAAGTGGAGGACAAATTAAGTTAATAAACAGTATCTGGAAGCCTTTAAAAAAGGCAAAGAAAAATGTATCTACTGTTCAACGAAGCCTCATCAGAAATGGGCTCAGTGGAAGTGTGGCTCCCAAGAACAGATTTATAAGCAAAGGAAACATAGGCTGCATTATGACAAATAACACAAGAATTATGCTGAAAGTCAGTGGCAACGGGTATTATGAAATGATGAATCAAAATTACAAAATTTTGGTTGAAACCATTGTCAACAGAAGGTCAGAAGAGAGGTACAATAGTGAGTGCCTACTGCCATCTGTAAAAGAAAGTTAAATTGATGGAATTATTAATGAATTACGAATGCAGAATAATACAGTCAGACTTAGATCCACCGTGTAATTCCATCTGGAAAGTGTCTGATTGGCAATGGCTTCATTTTTTTGCATGACAATCATCCCTAATAAACTGTCAGTGCAGTAAAAGCATACCTGGATAACAGAAAAAAAACACACACACAATAGAACACTAGTTCATGGATTGGCCTCCCCAAACCTCAGAATTCAACATTATTGAAGCAGTTTGGCATCATCTTTACAGAAAGTGAAATAAAAGGCAGCCAACAATCCCAAGAAGAACTTTGAATCTCCTTCAAGAATCCTGCAGAGAAATGCCTGAAAAAAAACTAAAGAAATTACAATAAAGTTTGCCTAAGAGAGTTTGGTAGCTATACCAAATATTAATCTCTTTGAGCTCCTTAAATTGCTCCAACTCTGTTTTTGCTTAATATTGTATTTTCATGTATCTTTGCAGATAGTTCAATAAGTCACTGCACCTATGTCCCATTCTCCTAGCAAATTATAAATAAATAAATAAGGGGCGGTTCAATACTTTTGCTCAACACTGTGTACAGGGATGAAGCACTGTGTCCAGCATCTCTACAGGGGCACTCAAAGCCTAGAAGCTGGACACGTCCTCAAACAACAACCCTGCTGTCAGTCAAGCCAGCCCATTACGTTGGGCATGACATTTAAAGTTGGGCGAAGAAGATGGACAAAGTGCCCTTACCTCATCCGTTTGAGCCCTGCAGTTGAGCCCCTGTGCAGCATTTGCGGATGAGCGTGTTTGTGTGTGTGACTTTGGTCAGACTTGGTCTGGCATAAGGACAGCTGTCACATTTCCAACCTGTCACATGCGACACAGAGGAGATGCCAGAGGCCAGGGCATCGGGAAGCACAAGGACGGACACAAGGAAAAGCGCGTTTGTGTGTGCATTTATATGTCTGAAAGAGTAACGAGCATGGAAGATGTGTAGTTGTGGCCACGTGAAAGAGCTTGACTTGGAGGCACCCTCTAACCTTGATGTCCACACAAATGTACGTGCTCTTCACCCTCTTTCTTAAAACTAGTCCTTGAGCTCTTGAGTCATATTCTCTGAGGGCACGTAGTAAATACTGGGCACAACGTAGAACTGCAACTGCTGCAGGATGCCCTCCCTGTCTTGCAGTCCTCAGAGTGAGGCCATTTCAGTGCTCATTACTTACTGATGAAGAAGCCTCTTCATTAAGGTTCTGCCTGTGGCCTGTGGAGGAAAGGCTTTTTTTGTTTCTTCTCAACTAACTCTTTACATAAGCAAGCAGCAGCTGCCCTCAAGTGTATTTGGTTAAAAGGGAGAAACATTAATGGCCATTTGGGGCCTTTTATTTCATTACAGAGGGAAATGCTCTTCTGTTTTAATTTAAGTAATGGTTTCAAGGCAAGCAGGTTAAAAGGTCAACTTTTGTTCTCATTGGGATAGTTTTGAGAGAAGAAAGGAGTTTTTAAATTACCACTGCACTGCAAGCACATCCCTTCTGTGTATTCCATAACCAAAACCAGCTGTCAAGTAAATCATTTGTATTGCCTCTCTACGCTTTAATTTACTTTAAACACCCCACTTAAGAACAAACTTTTTTTCCCCCAGAAAATTGCATCATGAAATTTGAGTTCAAGTTCAAGCTTTAGATAAACATCTTTGTCTCTCTCTCAGTACTCTTAAAAATTTTTATATCTTTTAATACTCAGGAGTCTGGGTACTTGAATCTACAGCTCATGGGCCTTCAGGGATCATGAAAGTGGAGATTAAAAAAAGAAAAAATGAAGTTACACTGTCTTGTCGGTTTGCAATACTTGGACAGTTCTAAGAGTCAAAAATAGCATCTTCCCCACAAGCAGCATTCACTCGCAAAGACAGCAAGATCTGACATCTTTTTTCTCTAAGTTATCCAAATGTTTAACCTCTCAGTCAGCCGCAATTTAGTTTAAGTTGCACGATTAATCAATTGGTTCTTAACTCTCACTGATTGCCAGGCAGTGAGTAGAGTAGAAGTCTATCGAATTTGTGGATTCCTTCACTAAAAACATATTTGATGACTTATGATGATAACATTCATACTAAATTAAGATTGTCTAGATTATGACATGAAGACATTTGCTTTGGCTTAATTGATTTCACTTGGCTTGGATTCATTTGGTCTTGTCTGTTGCAGAGGAGGCCTCTGCAGCTAGGGGTTTTTGAGCTTGTTCCATTGCTTAAAATTTTGGGATTTGGGGAGTTTTGCTAGGTCAATGCTTTGGTGCTCTTTATGATGTTAGCCAGCATCCTTGTGAGCTGTGTTTTATGCTTTGGTGGGGTAAAGTATCCTGTTGCAATGATGATCAATCTTATCCACTTTACCTATAATGGGGCACACTCATAGCAGTGTGTTTACTGCATATATATGTTTTTGTCTCCAAATCTCCCAAAAGACAGGTTTTATCCAACCACTTCCCCATTCCAGTGTTTTTACAAAAAGGCTTTTTCCTTATTTATTTGTATGTATCCAACTTTTTTGAAATGAAAGTAAAACATACACTTTTACTTAGAAGACTCTTGGACTTTGCCATATATATCCTAATCATTCTTACTATTGGTTGTCAGCCTCCAAAGCCCAGTATTTGGCCAGGACAGGACCTATGTAAGATGTAATGTGGCAACAAAAAAAAACATGGCTTGTCTATAAAGTTCATCAACCTGTGGTGATGAGATTCACCAATCTCTCAACTTCATGTCATTGTTTACTGGTGCAACAATGACACGAAGTTGAGAGCAAGTTGTTCAACTCTCAGCTACGAGGGAAACCCCAGGTTAGGAAGCAGTTGTCCACTACATGATAATGGGAAATAAGTAAATCTCTATACATGATAGAGGCATTTGTGATTCTGATATTCGGGCCTTTGTCAAGCAACAGCTGGACTTAAAAACGGCGTCACATAGCTACTAGGAAGCATTGAAACTCTTAGTCTTGGAGGAAAAGTTTAAACTTGGATCAGACTTGGATGACACTACTTACTTTTCAATTTTACAAACAAAAGTGAGGTCGCAAAATAATCGCGCAAAAGTTTGATGTGCAGTTATACTTAACTAAACAAGACAAAACAACTATTTTTATCTGTGTAGTCCAGTTCTTTTGCACAGCACATTAATTTAGAATGGCAATAGCTAAAAGTTAAAGGGTCTGCCTTTAGTTTGTTTGTTTCACTGATGCAATATGACTTGTGACAGCTCCTCGCTGTCTTCTGGGACGAGATCAGTCTGATTCATTCCGCAAAAAGGCTCTCCCTTCAACGGCGCCCTTGGTCTGACCGAATCGAGGGATGGTCCACTGCAGCCCATGCAGAGCTGTCCCATGCTCCCCTCCTAGCCCTCTCACCTTCCTGTTGGTTCTCATCCGTCTGTTTACTCTCTCCCAGTCCGAAGGAAGCATCCATTAAATCACCTTTAAAGATGAGAACGGGACTTGACAGCTACAAACTGGAGCAAAACAATCTTTTCCCAAACCCCACGCCCACCCCAGCCCCACGTCTCCACGCCTGTTCCTATCTGTCCCATATTGTCAGCGGCAGAAGCCGCGAGCGCTGCTGAGAGACAGAGAGCAGCTCTTGTTTACTGATGCACACTATATTGATGTGAGCTGATTCCATCAGGCAACACGTTTGGATGCCACACACCCTGTCGTCTTTCTCTGCCTCCTTTCGACGTCTTATGTCTTTACCCCCTAATGTATCTGCTGCGACAACACACACTGCGTGACAGTCAGTGTAGCTTAAGCCATTGTAGTGACCAATAAATACATGTGTTACTATATAAATGTACTGCAGAGTAAAGAGCTGCATTAATAGCCCTTTTTATTTTATTTGCCTTTTCTTTGCCTTTTGGTCCTCTGACATTTTTCATACTCTCGAGGCTGTAATTATTTATTATTGATTTTATTGTTTTTGATTAATTCGGGGTTTTTTTTTCTTTAATTAAGCAAATGATTGAAAATCATTCGATTACATGGTGAGAAATTAATTCCACTCCACTTAAGGAGTTAATGTTCAGTGAAGGAGTTTATTTTTCTCAAACCAGAGGTCATTTTTGGTTTTGTTATTAGCACACCAAAGCGTGCGTGATTATTTAATAAGCCTGATTACATTAGAGGCTGCTTTGCTGCAAACTGGTTGCACTGCGTCTCTGTCCATCATGTATGGTGGTTAGATTTCCTCTCACCACGGCGGGCAGCGATTATAACAAATGGATGAGTTCAAACCATCTGTAAGACATTTGATTAACGCTGCTGAGCCTTCATGGAGAGAGAGAGGGAGTCGAGAATGGTGTTTGATGTGGAATTGCACTAATGACAGTGCTCGGGAAGTAGCCATGCTCTAGGAAAAACATCACAGAATGAGAAATTAGAACCTCAGAGAGACGGATGAGGTTTGCAGCGAGCAGCTCCGGGTGGCCTCTGCATCCATCTCACACATGATTTGATTGGTGCTCCCAGTCATCAGCTCAGCCTCATGGTGCAGCTGTTGAAGTTAATGTGGCATGAAACAAAACAGATGTTTCTTCTGGTGTCTTCCCTCCTCGCCTTTCCATCTACTTTGATATTTTTGAGGCTTGTGCACTTGTCGTGAAATGTATCATCCAAAACAGGGAACTGTTTGCTTCTCAATCTGAACTCTTTCGAACCTCTTATCAAATCCGTCACTTGCTTCCTTTTGGAAATTTGACACTGCACATGTTATTAATAACTCAAGTGGTTTGAGGTAGATGTAGTGTTATTTTCTGTTTAGCTACTTGTATGTGTACATGCGATGCAACAAAAGCGACAAGGTTATCGTATGAACGTTGGCAGATGTATTGATTAAAATGGAAGTGTGTCTGCTATTAGACTGACGAGAGCTTCCTGTAAAGAAAAGGCGTAGGAGTCTGCAGATATGCTAGCAGGTGTTCAAGGCTATACTCACGCACAACAGCACAAGCAAATACATCCAGTAGGTTTGTTTACTATCTTACTTTCAAGAGTGAGTATGCTAACATTTCCATCATATCCTAAGAAATCATTTCATCCATTGTTGGATGTGCTATAGATGTGCAAAATTTGGGAAATTATTGCCATTTTTCAATGATATACGTTGGTAGCTCTCATATACTGCCTCATAGTTGTGGTAAACTTGCCAGATAAAGTTTCCATTGGACTTTATTTTTATTTTTATTTTTTATTTTTATTTATTTGTGGCAAGTTCCACTCAAGACTTTTTGACAGCTGTGGCAAGGTTCTCCTCATTGTTAAAGCGACATCTCATCTCATTGTTCCACATACGTTTTACCGGTCCAACTCCTGGTAGTTGGCAGGTACCAGGTAGTTATATTGTGATTGTGGCCTGTCTGATACTATCAGGTGCCAGTAAAAACAAGAGAAATATATATGATATATATTAAGACAAGAAGAGTTTTATAAACTCTTGCCAAATCAAATATTAAAAGAAATATAATTATCTTTAGGTGTACCCCCCAAACACGTGTTTAAACAAATATCAGTCACATTGGCAACTTCTTTGACACCTTTTGCTTCAATTTATTTGGAACTGAATGCTGACATTAGCATTTTTGTTCTTCAAGTTTTGAGCAGTGTTTGTGGTACAGTGAAGCTCGTTGTTCGGGGAGACGAGCTATCAGGGCATGCATTTATCAGAGGTGGCCATGCTTGACCAGAAACAATGACTGGGTTGGTGATATCATTACCATGAATTTAGGTAACATGTTAAGGGAAGCAAACGTCTCAAGGTTTTTTCTCCAGAGAGGAATATTTGGATAAGTCCAAAGTTGTGCTAACACCAGGTGGTTTTTGTTCATTTGGGTTTTCTTTATTTCCGTTTGCTCCTCCTGCTGCAAGAAATAATTAATTTCTTCTTTAACATTGTTGATGTTGTACTTTTTTATTTTGAAAGTACATAGCAACTGGAGAATAATGATTTGGTTAGTCATCTTTGATTGATGAGAACCTCGACCAGTTTACCATCTGAATTCGAGACTATGGCACAAGTTTCATTCAATCTCTGACTGACTTTAATGATCTGATTAGTTCATGTGTCTTAATAACTTTGAATGCCTTCATAGTCCATATTTTATTTTATTTTTTATTTTATTTATTGTTTATTTATTTACTAAACCAATCTGGCGTCTTCTATCTAAGGACACAGCACTGGACCCTGGAGAAGATGTGGCCCTTCTCTCAGTGAGCTTTGAGGATGCTGAGGCAACCCAAGTCTTTCCTAAACTGTACCTGTCCCCCAGCATCGAACAGTAAGTGACATTTACCATGTATGGCCATATATAATGTGTGTTCATAGTGATGGCAAGATCAGGAGGGGAAATTAAAAAACATTCACCTTAATTTTATTCTAAAGGTCAACTTTCTCAACAAACAATCAACCAAAAACAACTCTTGCCACTGACCTATGTGCTTCTAGTGCTTCCAGTGGAGACTTTAAAGTAAAAAGTTTTTCAGTAACTAACTTTTAAAAGCAGCACACAGCTAAAGGTGATGTGGCCCAGCTCTGCAGATGCAGGAGATAATCTCTGGATTCGAGTCAGTGTGCTGTGAATCTAGCGACTTATTATGTCACTGTGAATAGTCATACATCCCAGTGTCTGGACTCATCAGACGCTTTTTCAAAAACAATAAGAGAAGAACTAAAAAAAAATGAGATTGATGACACACGGAGTCTGAGCTGAGGGATGACTGGATGTCTGCAGACATCTGGAGTGTTAACTGTGCGAGTGTGTGCGTGTGTGTGTGTGTGTGCGCGCGCGCGTGCGTGCGCTCGAATGTTTTCTGAGTCTGTGGGCACTGTGTGGGTATCGCTGCAGTGGGCTTCTTTGTTTAACTTTTTTTTGTCTTGCTAGATTCAGTGTATGTGTTTGTGTGCATTTGTCACTTTCTATTTGGGTGTGTGTGTTTGTGTGTGTGTTTGGATGCATGCATGTATGTGGGTCTTCATATCTCAAATATATGTCTGTTTTCATGTATTTGAGTGCCTGGGCTTGCTCAGAACACAATCGCTGTGTAAGTGTGGATGTAGATCTGTGTGTGTGCGTGTGTGTGTGTGCGTGTGCGTGTGTGTGTGAATGAGAGAGAGAGAGCGAGCCAGGTATGGGCCCATTCTGACCTCAGGGCCCCACAGTCTGGGCTTCCGTGCTCAGAATAATCTCGAGCTGATGTTTATTTACAAGCACACGCCCCGTCGCACCAGGTTAAGAGGCCTCTGCTCCCTCCCCCATCACCACCGCCGCCACCACCACCCGTTCTCGCTCTTGCCCTTTCTTTCTTTTCCTCTCTCTCTCTCTCTCTCTCTGTCTCTCGTTCTCTTGTCTCAACATGTTTCTTTTTTCCACTCTCATCTCTGGCTTCTCTGTCTTGGTCTGCCCTTTAGTTTCTTTATCTGCTATTATTAAATTACCTTCCCTTTTGGTGCTTTAAAGATCTTGGAAAGAAAAGCAACTGGACTTGTGTCAGTTTCTTGAAGACCTCTCACCACCTGAGAAGCTTCTAAGACCAAATGGTGGAGAGTCCCAGGTATTTAAGCCCTAGTGGGAGTTGTCTCTTAATAGGGCTGCTGACCCATTATTGTTCATGTGCCTCATCACACGAGCCAAGGTGTGGGTCATTAACAGCAGAGGTTTCAGGTGAAACCATTGTCAGACCTTGCCGCACCCTATCATGTGAGCCATTGACATCAACTGAGACGAGATGTGAGTGGGCGTTAAGGCACCTGTGAAGGGATCTCAAAACTGGATTGGAGATGGCAGACAGTCAGTGTCATAAACTGCTCCCTCTGTTCAAGGATTCCATGTTCACAGTGGACATAGATGGCTTCTTTCACTCCTCTTTCCCGATTATTCTAAGTTTGGGTTTCAGAGAGTGGTGAGAGTCAAAGAGATAAATGTGTGCGTGTTGGCTTGGGGTAAACTTCAAAGTGGAGGCTTCTACTTCTTGGGTTTTGATTTTGACCCAGGTGTCATCCACATATCTGTACCAGTGGCTAGGTGCTGTTCCTTCAAAAGACCCAAGAGCCTTACTTTGAACTTCCTCCAAGTAAAGATTGGCTACAGTGGGTGACACTGGGGAGCCCGTGGCACATCCATGTTTTTGTCTGTAGAAACCCTTTTTTTATTTAAATTATGTGGTGGTAAGGCAGAGGGCGAACAGTGTGCAGATCTGATCGAGGGTAAGACTGGTTCTGTTTTATAAGGAGCTGTCTTGCTGTTGTTGTTTTCTGACAGTCTCCACTGCCTCAGTTGTAGGTCTGCAAGCGAAGAATGAAACCACATGAAAGGACACGATTGTTTCATTTAGATCCAGTGTAAGCTTCTGGACCTTGTTGGTGATGTCAATGGAGTTTTTGATGTGATGGGGTGTGTTCCCCACATGACATGACTGGATGACTGAGAACCTACACAGACATACTTTTAGTGCTTTCCATTTCACTTTTACACATTCTCCTTCTCATGCTAGAAGACTGCTTTTCTTTCACTTTGTAACTCAGTCACTAAAGACAATACATGTTGACACTCCATTTTCCAGTATGCTGAAAAGAGCAGCGCACAACCAAAGGTGTCCTTTGCTGTGCTCCTTTTGTCATATCGGCTGCATAGTCATAACATACTGATCACATTACATACAATGACTCAGGTACTTGATCATATTACATACAATGACTCAGGTACTTGATCATATTACATACAATGACTCTGGTACAAATACAATGAACTCAGCACGTGAAATGTAACTCTATAGCCCTCAAAGACGTCAATATTTTATAATAATAATTATTAATAATAATAATGATTGTAGTGTATGTATGTTTTTTCTGAACCCCTCCCTAGTTCAGGCTGGAGGAAACTGTCCTACAAATTAACTAGATTACCAAAATTCATTTCTATATGGTGACTAGTTGAAATATTTACTTCAAATAAAACGTGTGCATTTGTATACAGAAACTACGTGATCGATGGGGATTCTTGAACCTTTGCCATTTTTATAAATGTGTTTACGCTGTAACAATCGCTCAATCATAAAGTACAGACTTTACACGTACATTTTAACAACCACAACAGGCATGTTGACATAACTGCTGTGGCCATTAATAACCTTGAGGAAAAGTATTGCCTTGCCTTTTCAGTCATGTCCATCCTCATTAAATTAAAAGCCCCTTATTGGTTATTGATGTTAATGTTAAGGGTTAAATTGTGTGACTTAAAAAATGCTATTTAGGCTTATGATTTGTAGATTGGTAGATGAAAGTTTACAAATGACTAAAACCATATGTATAGCGATCATTATAGATAGCTGTCAATGTTATGAGCTATACTACATTCACAATGGGCAAATTCAAACTGTTAGAAATTAAATATGTTTTCTTTAAAATTCTCAATTATAACTGTACCAATTTAGATGCAGGCGTAGCAAAAAACACCCGTAGTGTATTTATTTTAAAGCAGAAAAGTTGCATGTATACTTGAATAAACTGTTGGGCCACCGTATGTTGTGCAAAGGGCTTCAGTGCACTTTGGCATTGATTATCTAATCTTTTACTCCACAGGAGGGGTGAACACCATTGTTCCAAAGATGTTTCCTCATTTTATTGTTTTGATGTTGGTGATGAAAAACACTGTCTTTAACCCTAAAACTCCCACAGTTGTTCAGTTAAGTTGAGATTTGGTGACTTTGAAGGCCACAGCATGTGATTCACGTAACATTTTCCTTGTCATAAAAAGATATTGTCACTGTGGAAAAGACCACTGGCATCAGGATAGAAATGTTTTACTGGATAAAGGTGATTACTCTGAATTCTGTTTTTTTTTATTTATTTAATGTACCACTAGTCTGTATGCAAGCAATAATAGAGAGAGCAACATCTTTGCAAAGAAAGAACTACCCTAACCTTGATGAAGCACTCTTTCATAGTGGTTGATTAATGATTTTATACAGTCGATGAAGCACTGAACAGAAACGCAAGTCTTTTTAATTCCTCTGTGTTCCTGACCAGATTCAATCACCTTGTTTTTAAAAGGATTTTTGTTTTGATTGACACTCCTCTGCACAGAAAATCCACTTGGTTGAAGAGGCTTTCATCAGGAGTGCTGTTGTGTTGTTGAAATCGTTTCTGTTGCATATGTCTGCCTGTTTATGATCAAGCTCTGCGTGTGAGAGAAAAACTGACCTTTCCGCTCCCTCCAGACCAGACTGAAGCTGTTGCAGTGCTGTTGGAGGCTCTCCTCCTCTGCCAGTTGCATGAGGAGAGCAGACAGGAGGTGGCTAAAGGCAGAAGGATGGGAAGCATAAAGTGGGGAGTTCTGGCACAGGGGGGATGGAGAAGGGCTGTTGTCGGCACAACAGTAGGGTGGTAGATAAAGATGCTATAAAACAAACCCTGCTTGCGAGATAAAATGTCGAGGCTTAACAGTACCGCATAAAGCCAAACTCTCATTTATCATCCCTCTTCCACAACTTAATGCTGCCTCTTTGTCTTGAGATATTTGCACATATGCATATCAAGGCCATCCATGAATATGCTCTGCTACATGGTTTTGTGCACCTTTTTTGTCAGCTGTGTGGGAGTGTGTTAATTCATGACCCAGGGCGAAAATGTCTTCTTCACCGTTGTTTGAAGACAACCAACTGTACGTGTGTACGAGTTTGTGTATCAGTGCATTTGTGTTGCACTCATCGTGGATGCTACTTAATTTAGCATGCAGATGTGTGAGAGCCAGCCTTTTTGCTGTACGGGTTATTATGCAGATCTGTTACCCTTGTTTGTTTCTCTCCATGTCCTCGCTGACCCTTGTTAGTCTTTGGTCATGTGTAGCTGCCCATTATCTCTGCATCTGCTCCAGTGAAGAGGAAAAATCATTGTGCCCGCACATTTCTGTGGTTTTCTAGGAAGCATTTGATGGACAGCAACGTTCAAGAGGTTCTGCATTAATCCAAGCTGCCACAAATGTTCGCGATATCTTATAATGCCAAGATAAAATTCACATCAAAGCCGATTTGGAAATTGTTTAAATCAGTCCTAATTTTATCAAATGGTGAATGTAGCAGCTGACAAGTACACAGACTGGCTCAGCTTCAGTGTTGGTACAGGGTGTCATATCAACTACATCAATTCAGTGTCAAAATGTTCCAGGCTTCTTTATGTCTGCAGTCTTTCTGTCATTCTATCTTTTAATCATCTCATGAATTTTATGTCTCTGTGCTGGCGACAGCTGTGGCCGGAGGCATTCTGTTATCAGGTCGTGCCTTTGTCAGTCTTTCTCATCCTTTTGAACCCAGTATATCTCTTGAACAGCTGGAGGAAAATTTCTTTAAATTTGAAGGCATTCACTCAATGATGAACTGATTAAAATCTGGTAGTCAGAGGTATTGTGATCTCATATTGGTCCCTAAGTCGTGAAGAGACGGCAGTCCCAAATATCCATTTGTTGTTCAAAGGTCTCTTAGACCTCACATTCATCACCTTTTCATAAATGCTTTTGAACATCTTGTGGGAATTTCTTCAAATCTGCCGCACTCAGTTGGATTTATAGAAAATTAGGAAGTCAGAGGTCTTGAAGAGACCTTGAGGGGTTGTCTTAAAACTAAACTTTCACTTATCCTCCAGAACCTGGTGGTCAAATCTCACTTGGACTCGATTTCCATCCCAGTCTCATAAAATGGTATCAGGAATATTTTGCAGGAATTTCAGTACCCCAGGATGAACTGATTATATTTCTCAGTTCAGAGGTAAATGCGACCTCGTTTGAATCTTTTTTGTCATTTTAAATGTAACCTATTGATATTTTAAAAATCATGTTATTCTGTCAGAATCATATTTCATAATTTTATCTTATAGTAAATTCTAGTTCTCAAAAGAAAAACAAATACAGCCACTGTTGCCTAGAACAACTGAGGGAGTCATTTTGACCCCAAAAGAATTAATGTTAATGTTGCAACCTGTATTGTTCACACCCATTTCGACATAAGGCTGCTTTAACATGAGCCAGAGCTAGCTAGATGTGATTGATAGATACATTTAGAGAGGACTGTACTTAGAAAAGAGGAATAATTACTGCAGGGCTGAAGGGGTCGCAGATGTTGAGCACGTTGAGAGAGGGAGAGAACCAGGCTGTGCAGAGCAGCGGGGGAACCATAGCTGAACTGAGCAGACAGTTCAGTGTTTGGAGAAATAATCCAAGGAAATAGAGTAAAAGTAATAGACAGATATGATAGACATGATAGATGTTCACTGATCAGTCTGTTTCATTGTGAGGTTCTGGTTTTAAACCGTCTTTGTTATAATTAATGCTTTAAAAAAAAACATTTCCGAAATGTTGTTACAGTACAATAATGTAATTATTTAGATGTATTAACTACTGTCTTATTTGTTGTACCCTTTTTTAAAAAGTAGATTCTTCAATATATTTACCTTTCGAGACTGTATTGAAATAATCTATATCATTTGTAAAACTAAATAAATTATCTTAAATAAAATTCTAAATGCTTATTTTCGTCAAATCTTTCCTTAATTAGAATTAATGGAATTATCAACATCTTCAAGAAATGACTTCTTTACCGTGAATGCGACTGTTGCAGGATGGCAGCAAAGTGATCCTCTTGGCAGTTTTGAAATGTTGGCCGTTCACCGTGCTAATTCACATTGTGAATACAGTAAGCCAGGAAACTTCCCAGCCTGTGATCTCACTTCATTTTGCACACAGCACCTGCAGTTTTTGACTAAAGCAGGACACGGTGAAGCGGGTAGTCGCGCTGTCGTTTGTAACTTCTTATCTGACAGCCCAGTGTGGCTGCTGCTTCTTCTTGTTCCACTACTCTCCTACGCAGAAGGCATTTCAGTTTTATTTCTCAGTCATGCATCTCTTACGCGGCTCAGCAGATATCTTTGTGTTTTAATCAGTCCACACCGGCTGTGTAACAGCTCACATTTTACACACAGTAAAGGCACGCACCTGCAGCCCAGCCCATAGTCTTGTGCTGCAATCCCATTTTCTTCAGTTTTTCATGCATTACTACATTGATTTTGAATCCGGTTTTGAGTGCTGCCAAAATGCAACGCGGTGCCTGAGCACATCCTTTTGGTGACACAGGCAGCAGACTGAAGCTGCTATTTTTCCAGCTGAATGCTTTAAATGTAAAGCGGTGGCAATAGGATGTTCCGTTGAATTAGTGGCAACTTCATATAGCTTTGATATGGTGCAAAGAAAGCAAACAAGATGAGATGCACAGGATTACACACTGCATTGTTGTTCAGAGTCTGCAACCAGCATGGCAAGGCAGGACCCTGCCACTACCAATAAAGACAAAATGAGGGATAATTAAGTAATTTTATACACTTTAAGACATCTGCTGAATATGCTGGCTATGAATAGTATCAAAAACATGACTTTTGTTAAATGGAAAAACTATTTCCGCTGGGTATCAGCTGCAAGCTGCAGGGCCTCTCTAACTAGAACTGTAGCTCACCGAGGCTGTATAGCAGAAATCTTGGAGTTATTTGTCACGAAGAATGTCGCAATAAAAATATTGCAGACTCTTTAAAATCCTGAATTAACAATTGATTTAAGGGCGCCTACAAACGTGGAATACCTCAAATAGAATTTAAATCAATGTTAAAGTTACTTAAAAAGTGGGAAGCGAAGCAGCTGTGGACAACTTCAGCTCATTTCAGCTTTGGTTCTGGTACCACTGGATTTCAGGCAATTACATCCATTCAGTGTCCAGACGTTTGAAGCTTTCTGTACCTGCCTGCTTGCATTACAACATTTTATTACTCTCTTCATAGCTGTCCTGTCCATGTATTTCTTAATTTACTTTCTCAACTTCTTAACTCTTGTCTCCTCCGTCGTATGTCTCTGTACCCACCCCTCCTCCCGGTTTTCACATGTCTGCCGCTTGTCTCTTTTCTCTCCATCTTTCTCCGCTTTTCTATCACTCTCTCTCCTCTGCTGATCCCTCTGGCTGATCCTCAAAGGGAACCGAGAGAGTGAGTGGGACTTAAAAGAGAGAGAAGCGCTGTGCTCTACCCAGCAAGGTCGTCCCTCGCTCGACTGAAACACAGCGAGGAAAAGAGGAAAAAAAAAAAACAACACACACACACAACACAGGAAAACGGAGAGCTTTTTCCCTCTCTCTCATTTTCTCTTTCCTCCGTCTCTCTACTCTTCTCTCACATCACTCCTGAGTTGTTTGATATCTCACTTTTACTCTCCTTCAGCAGGGGCTCAGATCTGAGCTCCGTGAACGCAAACTCGTAAGCCCCCTGAGCTACAGTGTTATACCTCTTCGTCTATTCCCTCTTCCTCTCTCTTTCTTGCTCTCCCTGTTACCTTTTCTTCCCGTGTCCATCAGTGTAATGTTCTCTGCCTTACAGAGCAGCAATGGGAGAAAAAAAAGGTTGAAATACCCCGACCGACACCCACATTTTTACCGATAATGTACAGTGTGAGACTGTTGCATCGGCTCCTGTCTCTGATGAGGACCGTTTTGCTTCTTTTTCTGTAGAAATTATTGATTATGAGAAGTAAAAACACAGTTATTCTGTAGGTTCAGAGATGCACCTGGTTAAGATTCAGTCTTCATTTGTTATATAATGTTTTAAGGGAAGCCTAGAAGAAAATATACTGTGAAAGGCATGGTGTCACGCTTTGTGGCTCTTATGCTTTTTCCTCCCTACTCGTTTAAAGTAGCTGTTAAGTGTTAAATAGATGTAGACATTTAGAGAGCGCAAAGGGAAAAAAAAGTAAGCTTTGGAGGCGTCTTTACACAGAATTTGTTGTCAAGCCAAATCATGTCTTTAATGACTTGTGTTGTAATGGAGGTCATGGTATGATCAGGCCTAGAAACGCGAGATTCAAGCATCCCAGCGAAACAGAATATTAACGAGTAAACGCAGTAGTATGGTCACTGGGATTAAGTGCGTCAGGTGGGTGTATGCTGGTTTTATAAACAGTCAAATTAAATTATACTTATTATGCTCATTTCCAGCAGCATATTGTTGTTCTTGGACTCTGTGAGAGTAGATTTTCATGACTCACACTTATAAAATTTAACTTTTAATTGTTTCTGAGTTCGTGCTCCATCTAAAATAAGGTGTTTTAGCTCCTCCCGCTTTAAGGACAACCCCTCTTTGATCCTAAACATAAAGGTTAAACATCCTAAACAACCAAGGGAGTAAATTAGCGAGGGCTATGTCATCATGCAGATCAGGAGTAGAAAAAAAAACTCTGTTAGAGTTAATGTTTGTAGCTGTCAGGGATTGCTTGTACATATGTCAGTTGTCCTGTTGTCTCCTTGCAGCATCACTGACAGGGCAGCAGAGGTGGTTATCAACCTTCCAGAAAGCCTAACCTTAACCCATATGCAAAAAACATTTACTAGTTTTATGGTTGTCTTTGGTTATCTTAGACCTACATTTCTACTATACAGTCCTTTTGTATGTGTGTGCGCGTGCGTGCATGTAAAATATCTCAGGTGTCTCTTCTCTGCTCTTCACCTGCCTTTCCCACACGCAGTGGAGTTTTTCACAGACGGAGACAAAAAAGTTGAGGAGACAACTCTAGGTTTAGAAATTCAGTCCAGCAGTCATACTTATTTCTGTCATCTTATTATGATGGCTCAGTATTGCTCCGCACACTTTACTTTCACAGTGGGGTAAAAGTCCAGGCTCAAACCTGTATTCACGCACCCATGCATGCCCAGAAATGTGTTACAAGTGGTTGTTATATGTGAAGATGCTACATGAATTTATAGGGAGGCGGATTTAATTTATTCTGGAATAAAATTTTAGTCTTGTTGTCCTGACAAGCAGGAGGGCCCTACATATAGTATCCACCACTGCAACAATGTACATATGAAGGAAGAAACAGAGGCAGAATGGGTTACATGTGTTCTCCTTGAAGGTTCCTTAAAATAAGTCTCACATTAGATATAGAAAGATTTCCGCAGAGAGAACTGCCATTTTTTTCATCTTTTAACTGAAGGCTTTGTTATCCACATGCCCTGAATATCAGTTTTATATCGGTTTTTAACATTTCTTGTCAGGGTCATGGAAAACTTGTCACATAAAACAATCTTTATTGGCCAACAGGTATGCAGCTAGGTCAATATATATGATATATTACAATAATAGGAGTGACAGAATCTACATCCTGAGGAAGAAGGAAAGCACAAAAACACCTGTGGTGGATGATCGCAGAATCATTTCCATTGTGACAACAGCCAACCAATTGAACAACACTCTCTCCAGGATATAGGCGCATCAATATCCCAGTCTTGCATAAAAAGAAAACTGCATGAAAATAAATACAGAGGGTTCACTGCAAGGTGTAAGCCACTCCTTAGCTTTAAGAATAGAAAGGATAGGTTGGACTTTGCTAAAAAAAAAAACAACATAGCTGGCACAGATCTGGAAACCGTCTTTGGACAGATGAAACCAAAATCAACAACTACCAGAATAATGGCAAGAAAAAACTAAGGCGCGCAACAGCTCATGCATCCAAAGCATACCGCATCATCTGTAAAACACAGCGGGGGCAGTGTGATGGCTTGGCCGTGCATGGCTGTCAGTGGCACTGGCACACAACTGTCTATTGATGATGTGACACACGACAGAAGCAGCAGAATAAATCTGATGTGTTCAGAGACATACTGTCTGCTCAAATCCAGCTAAATGATTGGGCAGCATTTCATAATACAAATGGACAATGACCTAAAACATAGAGCCAAGCAATCCAGGAGTTTATTAAAGCAAAGAAGTGGAATATTCTTGAATGGCCAAGTCAGTCATCTGATCTGAACCCATTTGAGCATGCATTTCTCTTGTTGAAGACTAAACTTTGGGCAGAAAGGCTCACAAACAAATAGCAACTGAAACTCACTGCAGCAAAGGCCTGGCACAGCATGAGTTCATGAGTTCAAGACTTCGAGCTGTCATTTCCAGCAAAGGGTTTTGAACCAAGTATTAGAAATAAACATTTTGTTTTCTGTTATTTAATTTGTCAATTACGTAGATATAACACCTGGAATTGATTTGAGGTGTGGAGCTTGCATTTGGAGGATTTAGATGTGAACACACAACATTCATTTGTCCAATTACTTTTGAATCCCTGAAATAAAAGGATTGTTTTAAAAAATGCTTTAGATCCTCACATTTTTTGTTCAACCCACTGAATCAAAGCTGAAAGTCTGCACTTCATTTTTCATTTAAATTCACTGTTTTAACATACAGAACCAAATTTAGAAAAAAGTTGTCTATGTCCAAAGCTCCCTCACCTTGCAAAGCAGCAGGACTTGACTAGACTATCAGAAGGGTTTAAGTGTGCACTTAGAAGCAAACTAAAGTCTGTTTAGCACAGTCGGAATCCTACGAGGAACTACTGGCCAATAAGAGCACGGCTATGGCATGCTTTAGGTGATCAGCCAATTATCAGCCAATTATTTCTGGCCCTTTTCCAAGCAGTTTCCTTTGAAGGACTTCCCGGATGGTTATGCAAAAAATGTGCTGTTTGCATCTTTCAATAAATTCTTAATTGAAAAATGTAGACAGTGAAAACTACATGGAAAATAGCTGTGTGATCCAATCATTTTGCTGTGTTGAATAAGACTCTGTTTCTGGGAATATATCTGTTGTTTATCTGCAGACTAACTCAAATATATTTAATTCTGAACATAAACTGAATGGGGGAAAAAGCTCAGAAAGAGACTAAGACCACAATGTAAGACTACATACCAATCAGTCACAACATTAAAACCACCTGTTTAGTATTTTATGGATCCTTCTTGGGCTGTCAGAACACCTCAGACTTTCTGGAGCATGAGCTCAGATGCTCTTTTGGTGACCTGTGGTGTCTGGTAACTGGAGTTTTTTCAACAAGCTCTTGGTTGCAGTGTTGGGGCCTTGGTGTGGGTACGATATGAGTGGAGGTCTGTGTGGAGGTCTACTTCACACCTTCGTCATGTTTTTCCACCCATTCCAGAGAAGTTTTTGCAATTTTTCTTGGTGCATTAAACTGTAATTTTCATTCAGGTGTACTGTAGTACTGTAAGGAGATTGTGTTGAGCAGTTTGCACCAGCATTAGAGAATTCTAGTATTCAATATCGCTCTGAAGTCATCATCGAGAGACACGCATCTGCGAAGGCTCTCAGTTCATTCTCATTTTATGTCTCCTTCTCCAACTGTTCCATAACCAGATTCATCGCCCTTTTCATTTTCACTTTTACTTCTCGTTTACCTGATTGTACTGTGCCCATGAGATGAGTTGGATACATCTCTCCTTCCCCCAGAAAACCTGCTGCATTGCATAAAAGAATCGAGTGGGCACCGTCTCTGCCCCCAAACCAGATTTAGGAGCCCAGAAAAATCAACACAGAGAGACAGTTTTAGGCTGCAGTGCACTAATGTTTGTGTATCTGCATTTGCCTTTAGGTGCCTGTGTGTGAGTGTGTTACTGTGTACGTGTGCGTGCATGCACATACTTTCCTGCCTGCTGATGTGTGTAAGTTTATGTGTGTGGGTGTACAGTTTGTGTGTGTGTGTGTGTCTGTGTGTCCCTTCTCCTGGGTATGTCGAGGTGTTTTATAGTCTTTGAAAATCTTGCATTTCCATCAGATATTTTTCAAGGTTTTGTGAACATCTTGTCACAGTCAGAAATTGTCAGTCTGATAAAATAAATTCAGCACTAACCCAGCAAACCTACTTGACAGTATAAGATGTCAGTGCAGACACTTCTCTCACTCTCAGCAGCTCCAAGCACTGCCACTTCTTCCCCCTCCTTGTCTCCTTGAAGATGTTGTGTTTTTCCATCTAAGTCTGTGCATAGCGAGGTTTGTGATGCTACTTCACATGCATTTAAATAACAAGCAAGTACTAACGATTGTTTGTTAGTTCTACATGTATTAATACAACTTTGATGAAGCAGTTTAGAGGAATGAATCACTTTGAATAAATAGGTAAAGGAAATGCTGTCGATGCCATCCATCCGTCCATCAATTCAT
Source organism: Neolamprologus brichardi (assembly GCF_056152115.1). NCBI lineage: Eukaryota > Metazoa > Chordata > Actinopteri > Cichliformes > Cichlidae > Neolamprologus > Neolamprologus brichardi. The sequence goes on from NC_142122.1 coordinate 7,404,211, forward strand.
CCATCTTCTACCACATATCTGGGTCCAGGTCACAGGTGTCCCAAGCCAGCTAAGAGATGTACGCTTTCCATCTTATCCTGGGTCTGTCATCCTTCCTTTAGGCATCTTTATCAAATACTCCAGGTGTTTGAACCACCTCACCTATCTCCTTTTGATGTGCAGGAGTAGCATCTCTGAAGCTCTTCCCAAATGGTCGAACTCTTCACCTTATCTCTAAACCCAGATGCCCTACGGATTAAGTTCATTTCCACGGCTTGTATCCAGGATCTCATTCTCTCAGTCCTTACCTAACCTCGAGGCATAGGCGAGGGCAGGGATGTGGATTGACGGGAAAATCGACAGCTTCACATTCAGTTCCCTCTTCACCACAACAGACCAGTACAGCATCTGCATCACTGCCAATGCTGCACCAATCCTTCTGTCAGTCTCCACTCTCCCCTCACTTATTAAAAAAGACCTTGAGATACTTGAGATCTCCGCCCTTTTTCCCAATGAGATAAACAGCCTCAGACTGAAATCATTTATTCTCAACCCAGCCTCTTCATAATCAGATGCAAACCACCTCAGTGTGATCTGGAGGTCACCAACTGATGAAGCTAGAACAACTGGATCGTCTGTAAACAGCAGAGGTTATCCTGAGGTCACCAAACCGGAAACGTTGTCGTTTGCCTGCACGAAGAAACCCCGTCCAAAACAAATGATGAACAGAATCTTGTAGATGCATGAAAGAAAAAATTAGCAAGATCACATACATAAAAATATTAACATGCTTATTTCCCAACATTTGGTGAATGTTAAAACATCATTATTGTAAAAAAATATTTTAACACAAATGAATTGAAGCTAGAAAATATCAAAATGTAGTGAAAAAGGGAGAACTTTCAGATGATATATATATAAATTATTTTGACCGGTCAAATACACTATGAGTTTTCTCCGGTGAATTATCAGATAGCAGATACTGATAGCAGTGCTTTTGTCATTATTCTGTCTCTCTGCAATTTTGTGTTTCTTCAATCAGATCCCCTAAAACTGTTTAAAATGTAGGTTTAAAGCTTTCTTTTTCTTTTCCCCCTTCAGGTATAAAAAGAAATGTAGAAATAATTCAGAAATATCAGCTAAGTTGAGGATGTGTGGGTGTTTGGTCACATTTGATTAGCACTAGCCTGGCAAAAACAAGACTCTCCCACAGCTGTCATCAGACCAGCATGCAGACGTGAAGCCAAAATATCGTTTAGTGATTGAAATGGCAAAGTGAGGTCATTTATGAACCCATTCGATTTTATACTTTTTTAATACTTTTGAGTTGACCAGGCATCAAATGAAACAAAAAACAGACTCTGAAATCCAAAATTTCAAAATAGTTAATTCCTCAAATTTATGTTAAACATTTAAGAAAACAAATAGTTAATTTAAAAATTATTGTTATTATATATATATATTTTTAAATTTAAAAAAAGTCTTCTTCTGCCTTCTTTCAACCGTGAGATTATTGTGCAGCAAACTTTCCTGTTTGTCCTTGACTATGGAGATACTATGTGTGTATTATCACACTGCCCGAGCAACACTGCAGCAGTTAATCCTGTATCCTGTATCAAAGTGCACTACACTTTATCATTGACACATTTTATATTCATCATTTTCACTGTATTTGAAGGTTTATAGAGATTTTAAAGGCATTCCACCTTTTCACTCAAAGAATGTTGCTATTGAAGCATTATCATTCATCTCTCCTCTCATTTAAATCATGTAACAGCAATTCGTGATCCAGGAAATACTTAGAAATCTTACAGACGCGCCTTGGGTACATGTTGTTTCATTCGTTGTTCAAATAAACTCAGGAATGTCCTACACTCCCCTTGGAGATCTTAGATATTCACTATGTTTTATAGCATTCTTTCAAGTGTTTTAATGTCTTTGTTTATTGTGTCATTGTCCTCATTTAAGGAGACACAACAGTAAGAGAGTTTAGTTGCAATTAGACTGCTTGATTAAATAAAAATTTCGTAATCTTTTCTTACAGTAGAAGTGGTAAAGTGACATTTGTGTAACTTTCGTTAGTGAATGAGAGCACAGTTATAAAGAGAGCTGTCCGTTTAAGGTCAAAGTGCAGTGAGTTCACCTTTACAACCTGCAGGTGTGCTAAGTTGAGTTCACTGGAGCACTGCACAGGGCCTCATTCACAAACAGTGCATGTGCTTAAATCATGTTTATGAAAGTACAAATCTCAGGATCATTTGTTTGTACTGTGCATACAGATTTAGAACTGCCTCAGACCGGATGCACGCACAAATCATGGCGGCCAGACTGTCAGTTGAAAATATAAACATCTTCTCAGTAAAGGGCAGCAGGACCGCAAACACCACCATAAAATTTGTTAATGTCAGCTAAAAATAGAAATTGATAAAAATGAAAGACTTGTTGATAATTTATGGAAGTGTCACACATTCGCTTGATGAATGAAATTTGTCCTTTTTTTTTCCATTTATAAAGACAATCTCAGAAATTCAGAGTAAACTATTCATGGAAAAAATAAAAATCTGCAAACATTGTGCTCTCAAAAGCCCAAAAGAGACTTCACGAACAAAAAAAAAGCATAGCACTTGCATATAAAAACCATCTATCTAACAAAGGTTTACATCATTGCTGTACTCATCATTTGAACTACTTTATGGATGATTTTCAGTCTCTGCTTTTTTTTAATCTGACTTTACCCAGATGGATGCTAAAGCTGACAATATTTATCCACGATGGTTGCCCTCTGTGGCTGCTGTGGGCCAAAGGTGCCTTGTCAGGTCACAGTGGAAAAGTAGGACCTTGGATAGTTCAAGCGGCAGACTCCTCTGGGCCTCAGATGACTTTCCAGGCTTTAGGAAATGAAGAAGGCAATCAAAATGGAAATGTTACTGCTTTGAAACTACATTTGAATCTCAAAAGAGTCCTTCTTGGCCTCATCTTTCACTTTGATAATGAATCATAGCTGCCCTCTTTCCAGTTGAGCTTTTATCCAATACTGTCACTGCACTGCCATACACACCCTATCTCCCTCACACACACACACACACAAACAAACCAAGCTTCGTCACCATCCACCTGAGTCACAGAAGATAATCTCTCTGGTTGATGAAGTCACAGGCAGCCCCGTCGCTGTACTGCATGTTTACATGACTGCATGTACACAATCCACTGTAAATATGTCATACAGTGGGTTCCATTGCTCAGAGGGTTTGTGTTAGGCAGCATGTCTCCGTGATGACTCCAGTATGTGTGGGTAGTGTTGAGAGTGGAGTCACCAGTGAAGACAGAAGCGGGGACTCTTCAGGGTGCCACTTGGAAAGTAAAACACCATTATGTCTCGATTCTGAGCCCACCCACAGCATGCTCATGTTAAAGCACTTTAAAGCTGGAAGCCTGATAGCACAGACATGTTATTAAAGTGACAGAACCATATCGGGAACATTTTTCTAACCTATTTTTTACTCGAGATGAGACCCAGATTGAAAAAGTTTCATATCATATCACTTTGGTCAGTGTTTTCTCACCCCACCAGGGGATCTCCGCTGACATAACACATAAAGGTCAGCCCACTAATCAGGGGGAGTTCTCAGCCTGTGAACACTTTATTTCACACAAGGCTTGTCTGTGAAAATGATCCATAAAGGTTATTACAGAGTTTTTAACAGGAAGTTTTTGGTATAAACTAAGGCAGCTCAAAGGTTTCCAGGTGGGAAAAGTCAAAATAAAAGTTGCTATTATAGTCTAGATATGCTCTAGATACTTGATGCAGTTAATGTAAAGCCCTGCGACCAGAATTGGCAGAGGAAAGACTTGATGGCTTTGGAATATATGAAGGAGGGTGTAGCTTTTAAACTTGTGACTGTATTTCCAGTTACCACTTATAACAATTTTAAAATTTTTCCTACTGTTAAAGACCGCTTCCATTCATATTAGACCAAAGTAATAAAGAAATAGATAAACAATTAAATGACAGAGAAGTTCCTGTTTGTTTGTTTTACAATGGGGCCACAATAACAATAAATAAATAAATGCAAATTTTCTTTGAATTAATAAAAACTTTTGTAATCGCAGGATCATCTAGGCATTGAGAGAAATTAATCCTTTCTGTAATTTTGCACATTTATTTATTTGTTGGTAGATTTCTTTCATTTACTACAGCAGTATTTCATATAGAATAGAATTTAGCATAATAATATAGAAGAACTGTGACATATTGTTAAAATTGCATTGCTTTTTCTTATATTAATTGGGTTTAAAATGTGTATTTAAACATCTTTACACTGAAAGAACGGACAGTTTTGCTGGTTTAGCCCACTTAAGATGAAAGTGGGATGTATGTGGCCCACAATGTAAAATGAGTTGCATATCTGCAGGGTCTTGATTTTTGGAAGTTCTGGGCAAATCTTTTAGATTTTTAATTTTGTGCATGTGTGTTCTTGATTTGTCAGGTGATTTAGCTTTTTAGCTTTTGTTTAATGGTGCCTTAAGCTATTTTGATTTGTGATATTCTATTTTAGGCCCCAGTTACTCAAGACAAACCTTGTGATTGGTTGGCAATCTCCTGGTAAACACGTGCTGCTAGGCAGAAATGTGTATTTCCCCAAGTGGTTGGCAAATGGTTGATGGAGGCTGACGTTAGGTGAAGTCGGCCACAAAGAGGCTTATGGCACTGCACTAAAAACCTCCTTGCTTTTGCTTTTGTTGCTAGCTGATAGCAAACTACACAAGCTAGAAACAGGGACCCTTGCCTTCAAAGTAAAAGTTGCACCTTTTGACAAACATCAGTTGTTGCACCTTTTACAGTCTCTGTTTCTGATTTTCATCATACTTTTTCCACTTTTCACTGCTGCTCTTGAGCAGTTGTTACTGTTTACAGACAAGACATTTTCTATGCAAGCTAGGGGAAGTTACATCAGTGACCAAAGTGATTGCAATAATGTCTTTTTATGTGGCACCTTCTTTGCGATGGGGTTCACCTTGTGACAGCCAGAAACCACTCCCCACGCAGTCAAGGAGATAGCCAGGGAGTTGCCAAATAGTTTCTAGGCCCACGTGACTGAGGCAACACTGAGCAACACCACTTTATGTGTTGCTATTTAGGTTTTCAGTTTATATTGCTTTGGTTGGTTTAACGCAGGAAGTTATCTACTTTTAGGATAAATAAAGTAAACCTGATCTTATATAAGCAGGTTTTTTGATCTTGTGAGCACTAAAATTAAACTTGTGGCTCTACCTATTCATGTAGATAAGAGCTTTAAGGTGACCGCACAAATAACTGTGCATATGCATTGCAAAATAGCTGATAAGTGGCGAGATTTGCTTCTAAGAGGACTTGTGTCTGACTCTTCTAAAGGGATGAAGAGTATGGCCATCTGAGCCACTGCTGTACTGCCTTTCAGCATTTTTCTTTAATCTCTCTTTTGTCCACTAAATGTCTCACTGTGTATATTTTAAGTTTCAAGCTACTGAATGAAAGGAAATTTCCAGAGTCTAAATTATATTTTGAAGGTTCTTACTCCATTTCAGAGTGACTAGTGGTTTTAGTATGGCAATCCAGTTTAACATTGAGTAGCTGGGCAGACATTGAAATTTCTGTTTTTTCTCTGTCAATAGCCCTATAGCACAGGGCCAACATTGTCTGGGGACCACTAGTCGTTTGTAGTAATTGTGGAGGAGGTTAATTCGGTAAAAATCGGACATGTCCATAATTTGTAAATCTCCTCGAGCTTCTCATGTATACTGAAGTTTTGCATTGGAAGACCTTGTTGTTAATGTTAATGGAAGAACCAACCTCTAATCAGCTTCCATTCAAATGATTGTTCCCGGGGTAAAACCGCTGAAATCCAAAATGCATCTCATTTGTTCCGATGAATGACGAACACACCACATCTATTTTGTGCCTCTGTCCGCATTTCCATCTGAATGATATGGAGCTATTCTTAGATCTGTGGGAGGATAGATGGGCACCATTTAGGTTTTCACTTTCAAAGCCTTCTTCTCTCCTCGTTGCTGTAAGCCATTTTCAGTCGACCATTTGTTGGTGCACTGCGAAACGCACAGGCTAATGCTAATTATGTGCACAAAGCCTACTGTAAATGGTGGCTTTGGAGTTCTTGAGAAAAGGATTTTGACAATGAAAATGGCTTCATGACATGCATTGCTTCTCAGTGAATAGGACCTCATTAATATTCAGCCGAGCATCTGTTTCATAAAGCAGATTTGAATCTTTCTGGCTGGGTGTGATTCTTATCTTTAGCCACTTTTGGAAACTTGTAACTCCTGTATGTGATATGATGAGCTGTCATGAGAATGTGTTTATCTAAATGCATCTCTAACACTGTATGGAGTCAGGAGGTGCAGTCATTTTTAGCCTTTTCCTAACCTCTGTTAAGACCATTTTTCTCGTAAAAATTTATAGGTCTTGGTCATGACAGTAAGGCTAGCTGCATCATGAGGTGCTCCACCTTTCCTCCTTACTACTCCCACAGCCTTTCGTTGTATCTGGAAATTCTACAATTTTGCAATTCTTGTGTATTTGTCACTCCTTTTCAGCTTGTAACAATGAGAGAATGTGGAAAATATTTCTCATCTGGGAAGATGTAAATGATGTAATGGAATTGGTGCGGTCATCATTTTTGACTATGTGAGCATATGTGACTGGTATTTACCATAGGCTACATTCACACTGCAGAACATCAGGTTGTTTTTTTTTTTCTTTTGGCATTACAATCTTATTTTTAACATGAGGTATAGCAAATGCCGTTTAATTTCTGAGCAGATTACAGTAATGTCAGTAAGAAAGGAAAGCTACTTCTTAGTTATCCCCGCTTTCTTGTCTATCCCCAACTGACTGTCCAGTAAAGGATGAAAACGCCCAAAAATGTCTCTTAACACCAGCTACACTTTACATTTGAGCTGGCTAGCTCCGAGTAGCAGCCCTGTCTTATCAGTGCTGTAAACTTGTGTACCACCACCAAAGGACACCTTGTGTACAACCGAGACAAAGTGGCATTATGTTACGCCCTGGAAATAACAGCTTGTTGATGTCTGCCTCAGTCACGCTTAACCTGATAAACTACCACTTCTGCATCACTTTTAGAAGGACATAACGACCTTTCTAAATGTCCTGTGACTGCTCTGCTATAATGAGGGATGAACTAAAAATAGACAACAAATCCCCCCTCTATGTATCTTTAAAAAAGCATTAAAAGTCAATAAGCAGATTCTTAAGACCTTTAACCCATCCTCAGGGTATTCCCTCTGTTTTCCCCCAGATCAGGAAAAAAAAACTGAGGGAGTGACTACTCCAGTTGGTTAGTCACTGGAGAGCTGCAGCAGCAGATTTCCTGATTAAGCAAGCATGAGCTAATCACTAATGGAGCTGTGGTGGAGGATTAAATCAGGAGGACGTCAAAAATAATGATTGAACAAGTGAAGGAGAATGAAGAGGATGCCACAGGCTCGATTTGCTCTTTTTTGTGTGTGTGAGACAATTTCAGGTGCACAGGAGCAAATAATTTTGTGCTTCATACTGGTTAACCTTCTGTAACATGAAGTGGTCACATGTAGCTTGTTTCAAAGTCTTCACTTTATTTGAACTTCAATTGAAATGTGTTTTGGGGTTTAAAATAATAAGAAAAATATGTAACACGATAAATAATGTGCAGCTTTAATGTGAATTTCCAGACTGACTGTTATTTTTTGCTTTTCCCATCAGTGCTCTGGGAGGCTCCTCAGCATTACATATACCAGCATTTCCCAGTGGAGGATGCTTAATTGATTACGTCCCTCAAGTGTGTCAGTTACTCACCAACAAGGTAAAAGTGTTCACCACACACCCCATTAGTGCTGCTAGATGTTCTTTGTGCTTATGTATTGTTTTACATTATTTGTAACCCTTAATGTCTTTGTATTTTAAGATCAAAATTCCATACTCTGTGCGTGGGTGTGTGACAGGTGTATGACTCATTTATTGCATATTTGTAAGGCTTAGTGCAGCAAAGCATTCATCCACTGATGTCAAGCTGTGTGTACATGTGTGTGCATGTGTGTGTGTTCATGGACGTGTGTCTGGCATCTGCCAGCGTGGGCGTACTGGCCAACCTCCATAGGCTGTCTGAGGGCTCCTTGGCCTCCGCAGGTTGACAAGTAGATATGCAGCGTGGACGCGATGTAATGCCACTTCCCTCAAGGCAAATGCCCATCCCCCCACAGCCTCTCAGACAAGCGCACAAATAATGCACACAGGCATACCCTCTATCTCTTCCTGTTCACCTGGAATCTCACCAGCATACTATCTGGAACGTTTACATCCTTTGATGACCCCCATGTCTTCAGTTGTTTAAGTCACAGCCGCCCATCCCACTTCCCAGAAATAGGTCACAGCCTTTGCTTGGAAATGGAGTCTTATTCATAATGTAATTATCACTTTTTTAGAAAGTAAGTTTAAAAGGACTTAGGGCAAGACATTTGCTGCTTTACTTTACCCAAGCAGCGACCTTCTGAAGCCAAAAAATAAAGCCAGTGTGAAACTGCAATTCCTCTAAAATACACTAAAGAACAACAGTAAACAAGTTTACAGCCTGGTACTAAAGCGCTTTTAGTATAGTGTATAGTTCATTTTCCCATCATAACAACTGAATATTTAAATTATTCACATATTAAAATCCTATAATTATACAACATATAGGCTGCAGACACAGGTAGCTGTAGATGGTAGCTCTCTGCTTCAGTTAATTGGAGTAACTGAACTGACACCTTGACCCTGTTCGTTCTAGCACCGCATTTTGGAACATTTTAATGGAATAATCTGACATATAATATGGCTTTCCATGCAGCTAACTGTACAGACGGTCCAAGAAGGCTTATTTTAATAAGTTCGCGTCCAATATTTTATTATTAGTTTGTTATTTTACGGCAAAGAAGAATCCTGTTAGCTCTTCCACAGATATCACTTTTTATTCATTATTTGAACACATTTAAATCTGTTCAAATGCAGTGTGTAAGTGTTATTTTCTTCAAACATCGAATAAAACTAACATAAAATGTTATATGGCTTCATTAAAAATCACTTGATTCTGAAGGGATCAGGGGAATAATTTTAGATAAATAAAAGGATTAAAAATAAAGGGGGGACCCAGAATAGATCCCTGGGGAATGCCATAAAACACGGGAGCAGTGGAGGAAAGAGGCATAAGAGATAGGAAAATGTTATAGGTGAAAAAATAACCCAATTCCAAAACCCATGAGTCAATACGAGCATTGTTTTTCCAACAACCACTTTGTGACTAGAAAACAGAGCTGTGTCTTATTCAAAATGGGCTGAAGTTGATAGCAGAGACACAAAATACAATTTATATATATTGTCTGTAAATGTTTTCTTTTTTAACTGAAGCCAACAATCATGGTAAAGGGGGAAAAAAATACATTGTTCTAACATCTCAGCTTCTCACAGTCTTTTCAAGGGCAAGCTGTGCAGTCATTTTATGTTTTTAACACATCACTTATTTACTCCCACTTATTCCAGATGTGAGGATTGTATCGACAGAGCTATACTGTCACATACCTCAGCTGTGAGTGTGACAGCTGATTCCGCTGGTTGATGCCAGCACCTGGTGTCTGCACCGCTCAAAATATTGCTCGTGAAAATCCACTTCTGAGCCTAATAGGCTCTGTGAAATGTATACATGTGATTAACTCAATCAATTTCAATAAGATAATCTTTAGTTGCTGTTCGTATTTTTTGACACGATGGTGATAATTAGATTGAGAGACTGACACAGAGTATCTAATTATGGGAGGAGTGTAATAAAATGTTTCGAGTGTCTGCTTCAGCTCCACTCCCCATTTTTCAGGTGTCTCTTTACGTGTTAAAGATCATTGTTCGTCTCTTGTGAGAGCACTAGTGTTTCTGCAAAAGGGCCTGTTCACATCAATTGCATTCTGTTTCAACATATATGTTAACAGGGTCATGATTACAACACACATTAATGGCTGCTATATACTGGCTAACCACAGCTTATATAATTGTCAGCCTCCACACCATACTACACCCTGTGCTTCGTCATCTTCAATGTTCTTGAATTAAAAATGAAAGAAAAATCCACCTTCTGCCATTTCTAAGGTTTTACATATCAGGACATAATAGAAATAATCTCGAACTTACCGAGTCTTAAAATAATTTAAATACAACCTCAGATGAACAGCAGCATATTGATATGTTACACTATATCATTGTTTATGTAACATAAGCTAAAGAAGCATTGCGTGGGAAAACTAAGTACACCCCATGGTTCAGTAGGTTGTATGACTAACTTTAGAAGTAAAAACTTGAGGTAACGGTTTCCTTAATGACTTTATCAGTTTCTCATAGTGTTGAGGTTCAATTTTGGTGTTCTTTACAATTTCACTTTAGTTGGTTTAGGTTTGTGGGCATTTGCTTATGTATTCTATGAGTAATATATGTAGCTCTTGGGGGTTTTTACTGATTCCTGAGCATTCCACAATGAAACGGGTGAATTGTCTGAAATGTCCCCCTCTGGAAATATTGGCAACTGTCAATATTTCTTTCAGTCAACTATGACTGTATCAAAAAAAAAAAAAAAAGTAACAAAAAATAAATAAATAAATAAATTCCATTTTTTATCACATTTATTAATTGATAGTCCTAAAATGTGTAAGTAATACTTGAAAAGGTTTCATATACAAACTTACTACATTTTAGACATTGGCAAAGCGTAACTTTCAGGCACAGGATAAATGAGAACGTAAACATCAGTGCTTCAGTCCCAATAAAACTGTATTAACACTGAAACAGTAGCGGTAGCACTAGCCCAGAGAGTGCCCATCGCATGAATCATCAGGCTGATTAATCTACACAGTGACTTCTTCACTTTATACGAAGAAGAAAGAAATGAGCTGTGCGAGTACATTTCCCAGCAGCTTGAGTAGACGGCAAATTCAAGAGTGAGTCACGATATTTCTAATATGTGGACACGTTTTTATAAACTGTGCACTTATTTCTGTCACTGACACATCATAATCAGATCTTAATTATTCCTAAGTGGAAATTAATGTATATGAGTGTATTGCCTTCAAGTGATCTTTTTTTATGTGCACCTTTTATTGTTGTAGTTGGCCTGTGGGGTTATGCGGTAGGCCGCCATGGTTTGGGAGTGGTAATTGTGGATGCTCAGTGGATAGTTTAAGGCTGGATGAACACTTGTCATGTTTCTCATGGACTTCTCTAGCAGTTTTTACAATGAGGAGAGTCTTGCTGAGAGAGACCACTGCCGTGGGGGGTAGCATTGCTTGGTCTACAACAATATGTAGGAGGGTGATCTAGTCAAAGTAACATCCATGTGAATTCCAGGTCAAAAGGTTTCCCAATTTCCAGTTTGCCAAACCTGTTTTGGATACTTTGTGTTTCATTTTTGCGCTCATTAAATAGATAAGAATATTGTTTTATCAAACTGTGAATTTATTCCTCTTTAAGCTACTTTGCTGTAGGTTGGTTGGTAGTGGGGTTTTTCTCCTGTTTCATGTAGTTTCCTATTGTGGTTTAGCCCATTTTAATTTAGTTAAAAATTAAAAAAATAAATTTAAATGATTTAAATGTATAAACTATTTAGTCTAGTTTTAACTGTTTCAGTTTTCATTTCTATTATTGGGCCGTGGGTGATATTTGTCAGATAGTAAGACCTAAGAAGTTCAGAGCAGTAGCCTAATGTAATGCAATACAACCACAAAAACCCGAATCACAGTGTAAAAACAAAGATTAAAAATAAGCCTTATCAGGCTGGCTATGTTGGCAAATTTGGCCCACCCAACTGGCATTTCTTGTGTAGTTTACAGGCTTTCACATCTAGTTTTATGTTAGCTGTAATAACAGCGGTTTGTAAATAAGCATTTGTGTGTGTATATTTAGATCTTCTTGTGGAACTTGGGAAATCAAAAGTCATTGATGTTCAAAATCAATTTGCAGTCAAATATCAGATCAGTCACACTTTAAGAAAGCTGGGGGTGGTGTGAATGTGTGACAGGCAGAGAAGTGATTTCTTAATAACGCTGCAATAAGCACTTCCGGCGTTATTGCATCACTCTCCCCACAGACACCTGCACAAACACAATAAATGGATGTGCGGGTGTCATGGGTGCGGGCAGGTTTGAATACCTGCAAAACAAGATCACCTTTCTTGCATCACTCAAACCTCCAGGCAGCCAATGGAACGACTTGGCTGCGAGTCGTACATTGAGTGGGGGCAGGAAATCCTTTCTCAGTATGGGTGTGAAAGTGCAGTGATCCACACTTCCCTTAAAAAACACACACACACACACACACAGTGTAACTACATAAACAGCTTATTGAGTATGTGGCCTTGCAGCTTTTGAGAAAGCTAAATTGCCGCCTCCACCGTTTCATGTAAACATAATTGAACAGGAGGCTGAGTCACAATGTGTGCCTGTCTTTATGAGTTCTTGCAGAGATCACACACATACCACTGTGTGTTTGAAAGATTACTACTTTCACAAAACGTTGTCATTCATACAAGGTTGATGAGTAATCACAAATATTCAGTAGCAGTGGGTAACACTCTCCAGCTTAATCATGATACATCCTGTCGTCAAAGGAACCATGCACTTTTACTACAGGCTTTTGACTGCTTAGGGTTGAGGCAGGTAATTGGTTGACTTTTTTTAGTCGTCAGATTTTACTGACACCGATACAACCTCGCGTAATAATAATTGTTTTGGTTCACCCTATACTAGCTAAAAAAAACAGAAACTTAAGTTTAAACAAAATTTATCGACCTACACTACAATAAATGTGCAGACAAGATGTTTAATATGAGGTATGACCTCCTCTGGCCATGTTGGAAGCACCTGTCACCTGTTTAGGCATGGACTCCACAGTAATTGCTCTTCATTCCTGGATGAGTGCAGCCTGCAGCTGTGCCACGGTTATTAATTGTGGCTGCCTCTGATGAATACATCGACCTAACATGTCCCAGGCATGTTCAGTAGGAGACATTTTGAGACTAAATGCTAGCCAAGGAAGTGTCTGGATTTGGTCCTGATTCCAGAAAGGCCAGCACTACTTTGGCAGTGCGGGGGTGGGCATTGTCAAGCTGAAACAGCTGCTAGGCGGAGTGATGCCGCAAGTACAGGTTGGAGCATCTCGTCTCAGTACCTCTGTGCAATCAGGTTTCCACCAAGTGGAAGCGGATAAGAGATGGTGCTGTCGTGGGCAAGGCTGCAGCAACAGCTCGGGCACACATGCCAGAATCCAGCATGCCAGTACCACTGCCTCAGTGAACGTCAGTCAGTTGCAGCATTTTGTGCATACAATGTTTGTGTGTTCTGAGATCACTGGCTTGAGAATGCGGTAAACTAAACCACTCCTGTGGTGTATAAGTGAGTCCATTTATGTTCAGTAAACAAATTGCCAATCCCTCTATTGACTAAAAGCAGTCAACCAAAACTGAAAACGATTCACAGAATATGTTTGGGCTTTTCTGAGAGATTAAGGTGACGTTCTAAGAAATGGATTTAAAACAAATATTGAAAGCGTTTTGCAGTAATGCAGTATTAACACAGAAGAAATAACAGCATTCACTATCTAGAAGCACTGTTTCACAGCACAGTCTGAAATATGTCACACAATTAGCCTTAAAGTGAGCACTGCAGCATTTTATATGAAGAACAGAAAAGGCTGTTTAGTCAGGAAAAAAACGTCACGTAGAGGCATTAGACTAGAATGAGGAAATTGTTGAGGGTTTTTTCTTGTTACGTTTGACAGACTATGTCAAACTCTCTATGGCAGAGAGCTGTTAACAACGGCTTATTTAGTTCTCAAGTGGTAAGCTGAAGACTTCTGTGACATTTCAGTACTCTTGTACAAAGACTGCGTGTAATATTACTTTTTTGCTCAGAGCAAATAACACGTTCGCTTTTCTTAATGTTGGTCTCTCTCTGCCACGGCATTGTTTATGTTCTGACTGCTCTGAAAAGTCCAATGCCAAATGCAGTTAATGCAAGTGATAAGACTAGGAGCAATAAAAACAATGTTGCTAATAAGTGTTGAAAACAGGTTATGGCTGAGGTTGAATGTTTATCTACCAGTCAAGTGATGATGAAACAGCCTTATGTTGGTTTCTGTGCATCTTAATAAACATGAGCCCCAAAATCTATTGGTCGTTCTATGCACCTCCAGCTACAGACTCAGCAAATAATGCTTCACAAAACACTATTAGGCCAACTAAGATATCAGTGAGGTCATTAAGCTCAAGATCAGGACTTTTTTCGAAGCAGGGAATCCAAACCATATACCCAAATGTTAATGGCTATCCTCTTATTTCTTTATTAGGAACTTTTTTTTTTATATTGGCCTGACCATAGGCCTTAGGTCATAGTTGTTGAAGTCCAGCTTCACCAACCCTCCAGACGTTGCTGACAGTAGTTTTTTGACTTTGTTTAGATCCAGACTTGAAGCATTACTGTACCTTTTTGGTTTATTTTTTAAGAAAAACTCCAGTTAGAGGGTGGTGTATCTTATTTTTTGTTGGTGTATCTTATCTTATTTTTTGTCAAGCACCTTGGTATGCCCTTGGTTTTTTAGTGGGCTTTATAAATAAAGTTTATTATTATTATTATTATTATTATTATTATTATTATTATTATTATTATTATTATTATCTTCTTTATATCCCATGTTTTAACCTACCTGACATCTAAAAACACCTGGCAGAGCAGCCACATAGAGATCAAAGAATCTGGATGATTTTTGCTTTTAGGATCCCAAAGAGCACCTAAAATGCATTTTTGCATCATCTCAAAACAGTAGTCACACACCCATGATCCTTTTAATCATTCTTCCTGTCCATACCAAACAGAAAGCAAACTGAGCAGATTAGGAGATTGATTTAAAAGTTATTTTAAAGTTGTCTAAACTGCCTTAAGCAGTTGCATTTTTAACAGATTGTGGTCTGTAGATTCTGTCCCACTTTGGGAAGGGATTTCTTCACACCCAGTATGGAAAGGATGAGTGATTACTACAACAAAATCTCTTACAGTGTAAATATGGGCATGTGAGAATTTTTTGAGCCATTTCCACCCCGCAGTTTTGGTGCCAGGACCAGACTGTATCTGTTAATAAAACTCGACCTGCCGCTGCTATTTTGAGAAGGTCACCCATCATGGCACACTAAGCTCTCCAGAGCTACCCAGATGGCTAAAATTGAGAGGCCATCTAGTGCTACTGTGACTAAAACGGATGTAGATTTGTGGGGCTTCATTTTCTAGTCTGCTGACTGGTTGTTTAGGCTGTTATTCACTCTGATTAAGAACTCTGATTAGAAGGAAGTAAAGAAATCTCACTTTGATCTTCTACTGATGGCAGCAACTTTCTCTTTCTCTTTCCTAACCTTTAACGCTTACGGCTCTGAAGCTTTTTCAGGCTTCGGCCTGAAAGGTTTGAACATCCTGCTACGGCTGGGCGTAGCGATTAGAGCTTCAAATTACAATACGAGTGTTTCCGGAGCAGAATTTATCCTGCACAGGATCTTTTATTTCCAAAAAATGACCAGATTCTGGTCACGCTGCTCAAGTGTCTGGCTTCCTGTTGTCTTCACCTGCCTTGTGCAACTTTAGCCCCTGTCAAAAATAAACCAGATGCCATGTCAAGTGACACAAAGCACAAAGATTCTTCTGGGATACTTCTGAAATGTGGAACGACACGTTTGGTTAATTGTACTCATTGTCTTGAGTGGGTCCACTGCAGACAGGATGCGGCGCAGTCATACCCAGAGGTCATTCAGGCAGACCATGAAGTCGAGCTCAACAACAATCCCGATAGATCGGCTGATCTCAGTTACAGC
The DNA here is from genome assembly GCF_056152115.1 of Neolamprologus brichardi. Classification (NCBI taxonomy): domain Eukaryota; kingdom Metazoa; phylum Chordata; class Actinopteri; order Cichliformes; family Cichlidae; genus Neolamprologus; species Neolamprologus brichardi. The sequence continues at coordinate 7,420,104 of NC_142122.1, forward strand.
CCATATCAACACAGGCCTTGATTATATTTTCCATTGTCAGTGGGTCAGCTTGGGTCCGAGTGATCTAAATTCCCTAGATTTCAACCTGCGAACACAAGGAGTCTGTGCAGACGTCCGTGTGCCTGCCAATTTTTTGTGAATTTTCAGATCCATCCGCCAACACTTTACATAACAGTGCACTAGCTGTGTAACTACCTGCTGCAGAATTCAAGTAGACTTTAAAGAAGTATAACTGGAATGACTACTTGGCCATTATGTCTCCAACTGTCTGTGTAACAGAGTTAACAGAGAATTATCAGGGTTTCATTTTTAAGACGGTACCATTCTACTACGCTATTAAGAAATATCACAAAGGACACACAATTTAGGTTCCTTCTTAGACATCTTACAAGTGCTGACTACTACAAACCGCTTTGTAGCCCACATCCACCCCAGCTCCTCCTTTTCACTTAATTAGCGTCACATCTTTTTTTCCTCTTGACTATTTTGTTCTATACTGGGGTCTTGTTCCTCTCTCCACCTCCAGCTTTCCACGTATACGTGTAAAAAGGTGGGGAGGTCCCAGATTGGAGTTTTGCAACCTAATTTAAATGATTACAGATTTTGATTGCTGTCGTCATGAACTGCTGTTAACTAAGGAAGAATGACCCCAAAACTGCCTAAAGAAAACCTATAATGTAAAATCATTTGGTAAATTGACAGTTCATTAAACTTAAATAATAATTTTCCTGCTTGTAAGCACACAGGCCCAAAATACATAAAGGCATCTGGAATTCTGCACTTTTTTGGTCACCTTATTTTTTCCAGGGCCCTCTAACAACTTAAGTAGAGGAAATAGCTGCACAAAATCTTCAGAGTGGAAAGACACATTTAATCTCTGCTAAAAAACATCATTGAGATGGAGTCTAAAGTGAAAATGCATCATTTTTTTTGCCCCAATGATGCTGGCGTAGAAGGTTTTTTTTTGACTTGTTGTTGACTGGTTGACGCCTTATATGGACGTAATTGTGGGATTATGCATCTTTAATTAAATTAAAGCATTTCAGTAACGTATATATGACTTTCCCTTTATGTGATTGTCTTTCCCGGCCATCCCTGGTCATAAGTGAAGCTGGAAAAAAATATCTTGAAAAGGTTCTTTTTCTTTCTTTGTGCAGAGGATGAGTCAGATAAGGGTTATCTGCTTTGATTGAGCCCACTGAATCCCTTCTGAACATTTCTCTTCATAAGTTGCTGCTCATGTTCAAACACGATTTGCTGTTTCTGTATTTTCCTGTACTAAAACCTTCACTTTGCCCTGTCTAGGTGCAGTATGTCATCCAAGGCTATCACAAGAGGCGAGAGTACATCGCTGCTTTTCTCAGCCACTTTGGAACGTGAGTCATGAAGCGATCACAGCACGTGTGTGGCGCTCATCAATTTGTTACTGGAGACATGAATGTAATCTGTGTGTATGTGTTACAGGGGGGTGGTGGAATATGATGCTGAGGGATTCACGAAACTCACCCTTCTACTCATGTGGAAAGATTTCTGCTTCTTAGTGCACGGTAATTAAATTTTTATTTATATATAGCACCAGTTCACAATAACAGCTGTCTCGGGGCGATGTATACTGCAAGGTAAAGGCATCATAATAATAAAGAGAGAAGAGGAGCGTCAGGTATTCATTCTTTTCTGTGTCTGCACTTTGTAGTGGACCTCCCGCTGTACTTCCCCAGAGACCAGCCCACCCTCACCTTCCAGTCTGTGTACCACTTCACTAACAGCGGTCAGCTCTACTCTCAGGTGCAGAAGTCATATCCTTACAGCCCACGCTGGGATGGCAACGAGATGGCAAAGAGGGCAAAGTATGTAGCACCTGCCTCGTAAAAATACACATTATTGTAATTATATGTTATGCAAATATGTTGAACATTTCATACACTGTTGGGGTGAAACTCAGTGGATGTACAATAATATATTAGACCCTTTACAGACAGAAAAAGTCATATAAAAATTACTTTTGGAAGGGAGTGTAATACTCTTAAAAAGAAAAAAAACCACAAATTCTCAGATATCAAATAGCTAAAAAATGCAATATTCTGGGAAATTAAGTCAGTTCATTTAAAACATAGATGTCAAACTCTATGAGCCAAATGTGTCAAATTCGGCCCGCAGCCTAATTACATTTGGCCCGCAAAGCCATACCAAATTACTATTAGAGCTGGCCTACTGGTATTATACAGCTAATATATATATTGTTTAGTATTAAGCTTTGCTTGTTCCATATTCAGTTTTTCAGCAAAACTTGTTTGAGTCCATAAGAAAAGATTCATTCTTATATGTAGAGGAAGATTTTTTTTTTTCAATAAATATTAATATTAGCCCGCGTCTTTGTTCCAGTTTTGAATTTTGGCCCACTGTGTATTTGAGTTTGACACCCCTGATTTAAAAGGAAGAAAAGACACAATTGGATATTCTGACACTGTAAAATTAAACATGGTACATTGTCCCCTGACTTAAAAATTAATTATTAATTTATGTATTAAGTGAGTAAATAAAGTATTTTTTTCTCATTTCAAAGTGTTTCAAAATTTTCCCAGAAATGTATGACTTATCATGTCATATAAACTAACAACTTCAAACTCAGAGAATATCTGACCCTGAATCTGGATTTTAACCCCTTCCCAGATGTTTTTTTTCTTGCTGTGACCCTTTATTCCTATTATTCTACCTTGTAATGAAATCCAGCCTTTTTTCATTCCTGTCATTTTCTACATTTCATTATCTTCAAAGTCCCTGTAAGTACTATGTACTATGACGCATTGTCATATGAACTGTGCAGCATATAGACCATCTATTGATATACAGATTTGACCCAACCCTCAGTACACATAAACTAGCCTGACCTTGTTTGAGTAAATGCAGTGTTTGCTCTTTGTATGGTAAAGGTTAATAACTACTGTAAATATTGAAAACAGAAGGCAATGCATAATCTCTTGGCTGAGCAAAGGTTCTTTAAAGGAAAACTACTCGACGTGACACTGAGTCTCATGTTTGTGGGCTTTTTGTCTTTGGATACTCGGTTGAATGACGGTGTCATTGTGACAGACTGCTTGACCTTCCTCAAGAGTCACCGACAGAGTTAAGTAAACATTCCAGACACACATCTTCAGGTATATCAAAAATGCAGGTGTTTGTTTTGATTTAGGAAGCTAAACTATTGATTTAGTCTTAGTGTAGTTTTTTGTTGGTGACATTACAGTTGCAGTTCATCCTCTAAGCATTTTAAATGCCACTTTGTGCATAGTTTCAGTGGTTATGGGTGTTATTCAGATCCATGTTAATGGAAAGGCCTCTGTGTACTCCTCCTCTGCAGTGATACAGCAGACAGACTCTCCTGCGTAAACCCAGTTATCATTTTCAAACAGAAATTGTTTGAACAGCTGAACTGTTACATCTCCTTTTAGCAATACTGCTGCATGGAGAGACGTGGCATTCAAAGAATCCTGAATAAAAATCTGTGTGAGACTTGACTGTTGTCCCGCCCCCATCGACAAAAGCAATTCGGCAGGTTAACTGGTAAACGTACAAAAAAAGTTTCCTGGAACAGGCACATGGGAATCAAAAACCTTGACTGATTTAAGTTAGGCCGATCTCCTGTTCAAGATTATCTTCTTGGGCATGTCCAGACAGCTTCTGACGTGGCTGCTATTTTTACACTGCTCTCTGAAAGTGCCCCTCAGAGATGCGATTTCACCACAGACGTTAAACGTTAATGTGAAGTTCTTTTGAAAGTGCCGTCTCAAGGCTACAACTGAGCAGTTTTCAGGTGAAGGGTTCACAGTTTTCGAGCCTGAAGGCAGCTCGTTGGATCAGGAGCCGGAGTAGGAGCACGTTCGCTCTTGTTTCAACATTTACAAGGTTGTGCACCATGATTGCATCTGCTAGGATGTGACATTCAGATGACGCGATCTCAACTGTGCTGCACAGCGGTGTGCTATGAAATCGCAGAACTCACCACGTACTTACATTTAACCAGTTTGCCGCCTCAAGACTTTGCCCACTTTCTGAAATCAAAAATCAAGGTGAGTGATAATAATTGTGTTGCAGCGGAGGAGGTCAGAGGATGGTGTACAAACATGTGAAGCGATTTTAATCAGAGTTGGCTGCTGATTCCACAATTTTTATGCCCCTGTAAACTGATCTCTGCATATGAATATGTGGAATCTGTTGGCAAGGAACAATATTTTTGGCAATAGAAGCCTTCTGGTCATGTTTGGGCAGGATATGGTTGTGTGCAGGTACAATTCCTCTTGTAAAATAAACTGTAAAAGAAATATTAATGGAAACAGATAAGGCTGTAGTTCAACGAGAAGCTTACACATCCACTGGCTACTATGGAAGCTCTGAAAAATTGACCTTTGTCCTCAGAGTCGGGTTGACGATGGGTTTCCAAATTGATTGGCCAGAGACCAATGAAATAAAAGTTATGTCTCTGTGCCCTTTACGTTAAATAAGGAATTGGTCTTATTAAGCTAAAACTTAAATCCCCAGTGACATGAACAAGCTGATAGTCGAGAGACTTCCTTTTAGAAAGTCATTCAGGCGAAGATCTGTTCCTTTAACTGCGTGTTTCCCTTTAGAGTTTGAGGTGCACAGTGTCGTATCTCATGTTGAATTTGTGTTTGCAGGAAATAAAAACATTCTCCTTTTTATGTGCACTTTGCTGCACGCTGGGACTGACCCAGTGAATTTGTCAGATGCTTTGAAGCAGTTGAAACATAATTATTGTCACAATTTCTTATGTCTCTGTCTCCCAGGGCGTACTTCAAGAGCTTCATCCCTCAGTTCCAGGAGGGAGCCTTTGCCAATGGGAAGCTCTAGCACTGACTGGCTTGATGACATGCCTGGAGAGTCGCCCGTGGGAGTGTGTGTGCGTGCGTGCGTGTGTGAGTGTGTACCTGTAGTATGCACAGACTTGCTGCAGCAGCAGAGTGATAATGACAATATTCTTCTCAGTCAGTACCTTCGCTTTTTATTGTAGCCGATCTCCTGTTTAGTTGGCCAAAAACTGGCTGTGCTGATGATTCAGTCCAATTAAAGGCTTTTATTTTGAAAACAAATGCCAAACTGACTGGAAATAATCTGACAAGATGTACCGTACTTGTACAAACGGTTCCACCCATTTAAATAAACATTCTTTGTTGCATTGTGCCACTGACATCAGATGTCAACATGTGTATACACGAGTATCTTTGTCTTCTGATCGTTTGCCACGTGTTTGTCTAATTTGGCCCCAATATTCATGTTTAAATGATCTGTGACTTGCCTTTTAACTGTTTAAATGCTTTTTGATTTCTGTGACAAAGTCTTTGTCTGACATGTTGGCAGTATAAAACAAGTTCCTCCTGACAGTGTGTAATTGCTTTATCATTTGAAAAGTATTAGCACCCATCTTTGAAATTGTCCTTTTACTTTATTTATTCAAAAGCGTAAGAACTGAAAAATAGACTAAGGAGCATTGTAGACATTAAGACGGTGTGATTACAGCAGTATTGTGTGTCAGGGTCATTCCATGTTCATCTCATCTGACCCCAGCTCCTTTTTATGCAGTAACTTTTGTCTGTTTCATATCTTTTACCTTCATACTATGAATACTGTTATAGAAGACTATACTATTGTTATGAGCTAAAGACCCTCAGTGTACAAAAGCATGGGTTAAAGCATATATATATATATATATATATATATATATATATACACACACACATAGATACTATATCATTATGTCTTAAGTCCAAGAGATGTTCACATGAGCTGTAAAACACACAAAAACTGCAACCATATCCATTTTACAGCAAAATCTGATTTTTGTTTGGTTTGAATTTTTTTCTATAACCAACTTTGAGCATTGTTAACATGGGATAGATAGTTTTAACACTAAAACTGCTCCAGTTTAATATCTGTGACACACAGTAACAGAAATCGGTAGCCTGCATGTTCTGATTTCGGATAATCCACCTGACTAAAGTGCATTTCGAGTGAACTTTCAGAGGTTAACTGACATTTGTTTCTATTACTCTATATCACAGACATTAAATGTGTCTTTTGTCAGTGGGTCTAAAATGGATTTGTGCATTTTCATGTCTATTTAAGAAGTTATGTGGGCTCAAAAATGCTCGAATAAAAAGTGTGTATTAAAAAGTGACAGAATTTCAACCCACCCTTTGAGGGTCACTAGATATTCCCAGCGTAATTTTACGTAGCTTCATTAAATATACTAAAGTTGATTCTGAGGGGGTCACGTGGGAAATTCATTTAGATTTGATTGAGTTTATATGGAGTAGTCTACTGTTAATATAAAAGTAGCTACATTTGGATTTAATAACATCGATCAGGCTTTTTTTTTTTTTTGATGAAAAAGTTCTTCATCTGAGCAAATTTGTTACATATTTTAACTATGCCATAAAAAGAAACACTGTACAAATCAAATGAGTATGCACATTAATATTATCAACTAAAGCAATATTATCTTTAATAATAGTTCACCATTATTTTCGCCTCACACAAATACAATTTATATACAGCACAGTGCTAATCTGGAGGGGATTTAGTGTGTCTGTCCATATCAAAGCCAATTAATCAAATGCAGTTTGCCTTTCCCATAGCAACAGTATCATCGATATTTCCAGGTCTGGCACGGAGACATCATTCTTCCCCTCGCGCCCAAATACGCGCACAGAAAATCTACCTTGAATAACGCGTTGTTCATTATTTTAGTTCAAAATGACTCTCTGCCGTCCAAATGTGTTCAGTGGTACACCTCGGTATCTGCAGTGCATTTCAAACCCCCACAGATGCTGTTGTTTTTTACAGGCCCTCAGTGTGCTTGTGTAATATGGAGCCGCAGCACAGAGAGGATGAGAGAGTGTGTGTGTGCCTGAGTGAGGCAGAGTGTGCGCTCGCTTGTTTTCATCATTAAATACGAGGGTCATAGTTAGGGGTCCTTCCTGGCCTGAGGCGCAGCCCTTTGCTATATTTATTGTTGGTAAAGCAGCAACTGTCAAGTCTAATTGAGAACTATAGGGTGAATGTATCTGGGGCATTTAATAGCATCAAGGCTCTTAATAAAATAATTAAAAAGCAAGATTCTTTTTGTCTTTTTCACTGCCCCGCTCCATGTTTCTTGCTCTAACCTTTCCCGACCAGCTTTTAGAACATCTCAGCCGCAGGAGGAGCTGCTCTCGTTTTGCAGAGCTGAGAGCTGATGGGTGGGGGTTTGAGATGGAGGGAGTTCAGAGGGGGGGTAGTAGCATGACAGGGAGCATCTTTAACGAGCACGAGCGGAGACTAGTTTAACTTGACTGTGACAGCTCGAAAGGCAGCGATTGATTTTCCAATAGTGTTGAATTTCAGTGCAGGTTTGGCTCTGAGCTTGAACCCCATCCCTGCCAAATAACCTGCTGCCTTACATTAGCTCAAACACAAATAGTGACTGAATCGTTAGCAGCTTACATCATTCCCCTCAATTCCCAACCGTGCCCGTGCTAAAGGTAAACTCGCCCAACTCTTGAAGTTTCCCCTCAGCCGCTGACGTTGACCCAACCTGACATAAGCCCTTTAAGTAACTAGTAAACAATTCCTTCCAAAGTGGCTTAAACTGTGTCACTGTCGCAGTGCTTAAGTCACATTTAGTTAGCCTCCTCCCTCAAAAGTGTCTGCGCCCAAACATGGCTCACCTTTACACGCTTTTAAGCAACTTAACGTGGATTTATCCGCTGTTAATGATCCTGTAAAGGTGCTGCTCGGCGTACCTTTTGAAGATGTGTTTCTCAGCCCCCTGATTCACAGTGCAGAGGTCTGCCAACCCTCCGAGCTAATGCTCCAAATCCACTAATCCAGCCGTCTTTAAGAGATCTCAATGGCAGTCGGATGGAATAATTAAAGGCTGGAATAATTAGCTCGAAATCTTTGGACGGGGGATGATTAAATTGAAGAGGCTGGTTTTCATTTTATATATTTATTTTTTGTGGTCTGGCTGTGATCACGCTTTGTCGGGCTAAACTTTGATTTAAGGCGACGACTGAAGACGGGTCGGTCATTTTTTATGCTATTTTCTGAGATAAATCGCCGACTGCACTGCAGCCTTGATGGTGGCAAGGAAGTTAATGAGCATCAAGCAGGGGGGCGCGGCCTGTCTGTTCAGAAACAGGTGTCCTCGGCTCGAAGGAGCTGCAAACATTAGCATTAGATTAACATTAACAGGACTGGTGGCAGCCCTATAAGCAGCTAGCTCGGAGGCAGTTAAGGACCTGCCAGCCTGGAGAACTGACAAGTGTGTGAAACAGGATCACTTAAAGCTCAGCAACGAGCACCTTCTTGGGCAACAACCCAGCCTTTGCTCTCGGCGTATCTCACCCAGCTTCATCTCAGAAGTCGGGCGAGCCGCCAGAAACTTTTGAAAAGCAGAAAAAGTACGTCGGAGGCAGACAAAAGTGTGATAAGACAAGAGGAGGGAAAGTGTGCGAGAGTGATTGAAAACCCTGAATCATCCCCTCGATGGTAAACAGCCGGGGCTGAGGTAATCAGAAGGAAGCGAGGAGTGTCCAAAAGGCCCGAGTGTGTCAGAGACCAGGAGAGGAGAGACTGTTTACCCCCCTCTTCTGTCCGAATCTGTCAGCCTCGCCTCAGCCTTTGTTGTTCACCTTTATTTTCTGAACAGCAGACTTTAGGCTTAACATTTCACCCCCAGAAAAGACACATAGTTAGCCCAGTGAAAAAACAGTTGTGACTGTGTGTTTTGTGTGTAAGTCCAAATTCAGAGTGACATATGGGGAGTTTTCTCCCCCCCCAAAAAAAAAAAAAAAACCTCTTCAGCATATTTGGAAGGAAATGGGGAGAGGGGAGGCGGGGTGGATTTCAGAGGCTATGCAGCATTTGCAAAGCAGCGTAGGGTTGTTGATGCGAGCCATGTTGAGGATGATGGAGCTGAGAGGCTTAACTAATTTTGGAAAGAGAGAGCAGGAGGAGGAGGAGAGCGGAGGGGGGATTTGGGGCCTTTTGTTACAGCCTGTTTGATCTGGGAATTTGGGGAAAAAAATGGCCCAGAGATGTCGTGAAAATGAGAGAATTACGGTTCGGGTCCCTCACTCTTCTTCTTCTTCTTCTTCTCCTTCTCCTTTTTTTTCTTTTTTTTTAATCAAACTCGAGGAGCAGGGGAATTCTTATGCACTCCCGTGTCAAAGCAGCAGATACCCCCCTTCCCACCACCTTTTTTTTTGGTTACAGATAATAACTGGATCTAGTTAAATCCTGATTGTTAATTGCTAATTACTCCTCGTGCATGAGGAGCCAGGAGAGCGTGGCTAAGCTGATCAAATGAGTCTTCGCTCTGGAGCTTGTAGGTTTTCCCGTTTTGTCTCGTCCCCGTGTTGTTGGGGCGTTTGGAAGGGCTTGTTTTCGATGGCTTTTGACAAGATAAAGACTGATTTTTTTTTTTCTTCCCAAGAAGGGTGGGAAGCACAGAGTGGGAGGTGTGCTGGAGAGAGGAGGGGGGCCTTATTTCCCCTTGGGTGTGATCACAAGCATTTGATTTAAAGCTTTCATGGGTTAACCAAAGCACATCCCGCAGGTGTTTTTTCTCTGGAAGGCAGCTCTCGATACCCAGCGAGCTGTTTGGCTTCGGTTCAACGTGCATGATTGTCGTAAAAGATGAGACTCAATTTGCTTAAAAATACTCAAACTGGCACCCAGAGAGAGGATTTTTGTGGCTTAATGGAGTTTTTAAAGGTAGCGTTTGGCAGCAGCCTCTTATTTAAAAGCTTCAATCACTTCATTATCAGATTCCGGAAAAAAAAAGGTAAAGAAAGAAGATTGAACCTCTTTGATGCCATCTAGGGTTAGGCTTCACTGCTGATGTTCTTGTGGACATCATCTGGCGGGTTATTTACACTCTTTATTTAGTCCTCTTGCTCTGCAGCTTTTCTCTTGCCCCTCACCCCCCAGATTCCTCCATCTCCCTCCTATCTTAAACCTCCCTTCCTCCAGCAGCTACCTGAGGAGCTGTCAGTCTGGATTGCCGCGCTGTCTGTTCATCCTGTCAGGCTGAGGGACGCGTCCTGATCAGCCGTGGACACTGATAGACCTGTCAGGTGAGATGACAGCCACGAGTGAAGACGCGTACAGACAGGTACATGTAATGTGACAACGCTCCTTCATCCCTCCTCCACCGCCACAACTGCAGCCGCCACCCGCTCCCACTTCCCTTCACTTCCCCTCCCTCCGAAAAATAAATATCCATAAGTTGGAAGAGTGCACACGGGATGAGCATGTTTCTTGACGAGTTGGGGGAAAGTTTTCTTTTGAGCCTGAGCTGATGTGATGCAGCCACGTGATGAAGTTTGGTGTCATGTCAGCTGCAGTTTCTGCTTATGATTTGCATAAAATGTAAAAGATTTTTCTTCATCTTCTTAACATCTATTAATAAAGATAAATGATACCCCTGAACATAATGCACTTCTATAGCACTGAGACCTCAGAAATGCCACATTCGCTGTTTGGTTTAAACTTCACGTGAGAGCCATTTGTTTGCAGCCTGTGTTTGACATCATTTTTAGCTCCAGTTACAAAGTCATATTGTTGACACATCGACAGTATTCAACCAGAGCTTTAACTTTTAAAAAAGTGGAGATTTACAGCTCTCAAAACTACTGCAGGTTTCACCTATATAGCTCAAAAGACTGACATAGCTATGGTTATGGACATTTTGAAGCCTGGGTTATCAGCTAGCCTGACCTTCCCATAGATTTGGAGACCTGTCAGCATCCATTTGGCAACCTTAGGCGGCTCCTCAAGGGTTGATGAAGGTTGCTGACAGTTTGCTATAGCCCCCTTAAAAAAGCCTAGAGACTGGTAAGAAGCTCCTGCTAGCCACCAGTTGCTAGGGAAAAGCCTGTATTGATCCATTGGTTGGTGAGTGGTTGCTCTTGGGTAATCCTGCCTTCTGCAACCATGGTTATTGCCTTCTGGTGGTTATTAAAATGAGGTGCTTCAAAATTCAAAATTTTAGAGCCAGCCTTAAGTGGGTATTAGAGGAACTGCAGTTTGTTTGTTTTTTTTGGTAGATCTCCTTTGGCTTTTTTGTTTTTCATTTGGTTTCATCACATAAATTAGTTCTTACTGAAGAATTTGTTATCACATAAAGGTCACTCCCACTAACTCCTGGGTATTACCACAGATTTCCAGCTAAATATTTCAGTCACCCCATTGAGTAGAAGTAGTGATCATCAGCTCCACCTTCTTTTGTGGAGAAACATTGGGAAATTAATAGATGGATCAGACAGGGTGATCAGTTGGGATAACTTTGTTAGCTGTTTCGACACACTTGCTCGGCCATCTGGTGCACAGTTGCTAGCTGAAAATGCTTAACCCTGGAGAACCCATGAGGTCAGAGCCGACCCCATTGGTTTTCTAGGGAAACCATGGGGTCAAATTTGACCCCATGGGTTCTCCAGGGTTAAATACCCTGTACACTGTGCTGTATGTTAACAGGATTTCTGGAATATGTTCCTCAAGAGTGGCCAACCAAAGCTGTAATACTTTGTTGAAGATAGGGTTCGGATGCTTGTAAATACCAACATTTCATGCTTCCAGCTTGTTAAATGTACGACTTTTCTGCTTTTTTTAAATGTTGGTGTCTTTTTGAGCTCTTACAAGCTATTCCTTGTAAGATGGTACAAAGACCCATAGGAACAATTCGTGCTTTCACTAAGAGCTGTAATATCACAAATGTCAACCATATTAAGAAAACAAGTTCCAGGCAAGAGACTTCTTTGAAAAACATCAAACAAGCAAGTCCACAGAGGACTCATTTTGAGTTTTGGCTGGGCAGTAGGCGTGACTGTTCAATACCTCAGCTTCACCCAACGTCATAAGCCCAAAATATCCACTGAATGTTTTTTGTTAGTGTTTTTTAAGCTGTATTTGGTGGAATAGTTTGAAGTTGTGCTACAACCAACACCAGATCCAAATATTATCATGGCCATTATCGACTGTTATCAGTCACATGCACAAAGCCAGAAGGCCCATTCCTCCACCTTCTTTAAGGCTTAGTAGCCTGTTACGATCATTGTGATAGATGTAGATCACATGTAAAGGTTGTGTACATGTGAAATCTGCATTAAGCTACTGTATTTGACAAATCTTTTGCCAAATACGCTCTTTATTTTAACCTAAACCATGATCTTTTTGTAACTCTTTTATAACTAGTAATTGCAATCCAGTGCTGAGAAAGGCAGCTTTCAACTGTGAGTCACTTGGTTTTAGACTTGTTAGCACCAGTTTGAGCACTTTACATTTTCTAACATAACTGTTGAGTAAAGTTTAGTGAAATTACCAAAACCTAACTAATGCACTGGGGCCAGGTTGTATATTTGCAGGACAGGGATTTTCGGGGTGGGGTTGGAGGGGCCTAACAGAAAATCTTTGCTCAAGGAGCGCATAACGGATGAATCTGGCCATGGCAGAAAAAAAGGAGGTGGTGGGGGAATCATAAGTGAAGAACAAGGTGCCAAGAAAATCACATTCTGAAGTATTATGGGTAAAAGAATAAGACATTGTGCTGTTACAGCAAATGTGATCAGAGCAAAAAATGAGGGAGGGAAGATGCGGGGGTGGCAGTAGTGGTCGTGGGAGGAAGGGGGCAGTGGGAGGGGGAATGCCAAGTGAGACAAACCCCCCTTGGCAGCCTAATTAAATTTTCCACTTTTCCACACTCACATTAAGCTTCCATCGAGCCGGAAGGAATGGACGCACCGGAGGAGTCGACCCCAGGAAGATCACCCGCCACCACCGCCTCCCCTCCCTCTTGCAGTTCCATGTTTCCGTTTGACCAATCACAAACAAGGTGTGTAAGTTCCAACTGAGGATATTATTCGTTTGATTAAGAACACATTAAAACCTAAAGAGCTCCTTTTTCTTTCCCCAGTGGGTTTTTCTTGACTGACATGTGTCTCCATATATCACGATCAGTCCACGATTCATCCATCCTTACCATCCGTCCTTGATTTGGGAACCAAATCAACGTTATATCGTGGTATAAATAGACCTCCACCTCAGGCATATTTTGCTTGTCCTTTTAAACTGTTTTTCTGTGTCAATTTACAACTTTAAATGACACGCAAAGTAGCTTCAGTTAGGGAAAGGGTCAAGTCAGGATTAGGATGTTGTTCATGGAGGTCTGAAATGGCAAGTTTGATGAAACGCAGGATGTTTTATACTTATGCCATTTCTTGATACCTGATAATATGGCAGGAAATTTAAAGGGTCTTTCCAGAAATTTTGTTCAAATGAAGTAGCACAGAGAGGTTTGAAAAGGCAGATGTGATTTAATCAGAAACAGTTTTTGAGATCTTCTTTGGATGTTGGCTCCCTGTAAGAAAGATCCCATATTGCTTCAATAATGTTGCGGTTTGGGGACTGGGGAGGCCAATCCATGACTGTTGGAGTTGAATTGTGCATTTTTCAGGGCTTGGCTGGATTTTTTCCTATTTCTTAAACACATGATTTTCAGAGAGTGTTCAGTTAGGTTTTTAGTCCTGCTACTTCTTCTTTTGTCCTCCACTTGTCCAGTTTCCTCAAAATTTTTAATAGCACGCTGCACACTATGCTGATATAAACCAAGTTTCCAGCTAATAGATATTTGGAAATCACCTTGTTGGTGAAAAAATACTATTTTGTGTCTGTCAAAGTATGTTATCATTGACATTTTACATTTTAAAATAAAGAAACATTAACAAATTGTCTTTTTATGACAGTCTGCTAGGAATAAAGTGCCTAAAAATTAAATTTTAATTGGCTCATTGTTGTTTGTTATGTGTAATCACAACCCTGATTGGGTTATGCGCCTGTTTTATACCCGAATGATGTGTTGTTCAGTGTTAAGTGACTTAAAACAGAAGCAAAAATCATTCCTTTAAAAATGGTCAGGTAAAAGCAGCTGGCGTCCAAAAAATAATTTGAAAGACTTTCAGAAAGCCTAGAGCACTTCTGCTTAAGACCCCTTTCAAACAAATGCAGAAACTCTAGTTCCTTGGAAGCTAAGTATAAAGAAAATTCCTTTTGTTCTGTATGAAAACAAAATGGTTAAAACTGTGTTCAAGGTTGCTGCTTTGCCATCAGTGTGTTCAGCTCAAAACTGTAATTAAAACATCAAATTTACTCTATGACACGTAGTAAGATATCAAAGAAGCAGCAGCGGGAGAGATCTAAAAGCGGATCACTGATGCTGTATATCTCTTCATCTTATTCCACAAAAGATTTTCCTCTGAGGACCTGGATTCACAGAGCCACAACAATGAGGATTATTCTGCAGTGAAGATAAGCCTCAGAGTGGAGTAATAGCGAGCGAGTTACTGGTACACACAGCGATGAAAACAAAGCAGTCTTTATGTTTACACAGAGAAACGCAAAATTGCTTCTAAAGACATGCCAGCAATGATCTTCCCTTAAGCTGTGACAAGACATGCAGTTCTGCTCGACTGAAATCCCCCGTTTTTTGTTCCAGAGAGGTGAATCTGCTGCTTTTACAGTAACTGATTCAACCTCATTTTTACCGCCTCCTGGGAAAATTGTTCTAGTGGACAGGAAGTGATGTGTTAGTGTTTCCAGACTTCCAGAAGAAACAGAGAGTTAGCTAAAACAGATCAAAAGCCCTGAAACTCAAACATCAGCAAGTGAAAATCCAAAGGTAAAATGATGTCACCGTCCCGCCTACACTTGTTGTTTAACAGGAGATTTCTGGGAAGTCTAGTGGAGACAATAATGCAGCATTTTAAACTTAAAGACTGAGACATTTATGTTCAACTGGAGCAGAAGGTAGTGTGATGCTCAGTCAACTGAGGTCAAGCAGCAGCAGCAAGAGTACAATTCAACCAAAACCCATTAACATTCCAGGCTGCGCGGACCTCAGACTAGCATCCTCATAAATTACACTGATAACCTTGTTGACGGAGGGAGATAAACTCGCCCATTGTGAGAAGCGTCGCCCACAAATGCCATTTCATTGGACTGTTTTGGACTCAAGACGAGGAAAACAACTTGCAGGAGGAACAAAACAACACGTAAAACTTGTTTTTCTCAGGCGCCCAGCATTTTTCCTTTCCTCTCTTTCTAGAATTGGGCGAGATGAGGTGGGGAGGTGAGGGGCGGACTGTTGTTTTCTTCCACTGAGTTATTCGCAGTCCAGTAAAAGTGGAAGGAATGGCGGGGTCGTGTTTATTTGCAAAATCGCAGGTGGCTGTGTTGACCTGCTCTGAAGTCCCCCGACCACTCGTGTTCTTTTCTCCTCTCGGACGCCGTTATTTGTTCACTTCTTCCACCACATGCTCCAACATTTCCCCTTCTCTCTCTGTCTCTCACTCTGTTTGTGCCTGGGCAGCGTTCCATTCTTCTTTGTGTCGAAGTGCAGCGTGCCTGTGACGCACTTCCTTCCATTGTATCAGGAACTGATACCTTAATGCTCGTGAAGCAAGTGTGCATTCGGGCATGTATCTGTGAAGGCACGGGTGATTACGGGTGTCTTGTCGTGGCTCTTTGCCTGCGGTCACTCCATTAAATGGGGCTGTTGGGTAAATTACAGAATGAAGCCTCTTGCTGGTCTGCAATTTCCTGCAAAAAAATGTATGTTAGATTTCCCACAGTGACATGAAAACAAGTGGTGGCTGAAGTCGGGTTAGATGATGTCATTTGGTTTGTTTCTCTACCACAGCAGCAAACAAGCATGAAGGCTCTCGCTCTTTTTTCAGTCAGAGTTGAAGCACATGACTGTTATGGAAAAGGTTTGCTGTTTGGTTTGTTCTCTGGAAGTTATGACAGAAATGGCAAATGTTGAAATGCATTTGTTTACTGTAAAGAGAGACAGTCAGCTTCCAGCAGAAGTGATAATGTAAGATAATGCATACACTTCTCATGTCCATCCTCTCATCTAAATCTCGGCAGAAGATCAGATAAACTATAATTTATCTGTTTCAGACACATAAATCCTCACACATTAAATATCTCAAAACTTCAGCTCCCATGAGGTAGTGGCCCAAGGATTTGTGCTTTAATTTTTAGAATAACCCTTTAAGATATCATAATGAGTATTTTCTCAGAACTTTTCACAATCTTGTTTAAAACAAGTGCTGTTTCCCCTTAAACAGATTCCTTGCTATATTTTGATATGTCGCATTTCAATCCAGTAAGTGGGGCTGCTCTCTTCGTTTGAGATGACAAACAGTCATGGAAAAGGATTTGTTTGCCTTCTGGAAGTTATGACAGAAATTCAAATGGTTCACATGCATTTGTTTACTGTAAAGAGAGAGAGTCAGCTCCACATCCAGCAGCGGTGATGTGTAGGCAGGTTTCAGGTTGCAGCACTGTAACCACACTTCAGCCCTGCAGGAAGCGCTTCTCCCACCTGGCACCTTTTCTTTTAACTACTGATATTTATAGAAGAAGAGCCTCTTAACATAATCAATACTCCTCGAGACTGCACATTTCACATCAAGCTTAACAATTACCATGAAAAAAGAATTCAGACATTCCCTCTGTCTTCATCTGTACAAGCCATCACTTAGAGGGGACCAATTACTTCTCATTTTCAGGTGCATATTTTATTCTTGGGCTTCACTACATTTGATTTACATGACTCATATATATATATATATATATATATATATATATATATATATGTGTGTGTGTGTGTGTGTGTGTGTGTGTGTGTGTGTATATACATATATATATACATATATGATGAGAGCAAAAAACGGGTAGATGAACAAATATAAACACAGTTTCAGCTGATTGGCCAGTTTATAAAAGCTGAGTAGGGGCAGTAGTTAATATCGCCAAATTAGTAGAATTAGCATGGAAGTAGAATTAACATGGGATTTATTTTTGCATCTCTTTGCTTACTATTGTAATATTGTAATATCCAGGGTGCACACCACGTCTCGCCCTGTGGTAGTTGGGATAGGCACTAACCCCGCCCCCCCGTCGACCCTGTCAAAGATCAGCGAAAAAGAATGGACAGATGGTTGGTCACTGTAATAATAGATACTCATCACTTTATTAGGTACACCTTGGTAGTAGAGGGTTGATTTAACAAGGTGATGGAAACATTCCTCTGAGATTGTGACTCAAATTGACATTATAGCATCACACAGTCAATGCATCAACATCACATCACTTCCAAGATGTGAATATCCTGTTCCACGTCATACCAAACATGCTTTACTGGATTTAGATCTCGTGACTTTTACATTTTAAACCATTATTACTCAGACTTTGAAACTTAAACCAAGCTCAGTTGGGACTACGGGCTCCAAACTTTGCCGAGGAAATGTTTTCATGTTCCAATTTCTGGCGCTACCGTCTGAATGTTGCAGTAGAAATAGACAACAGGAAACATTTTTCCAATTTGTTGTTGTCCAGTTTTGGTAAGCCTGTGTAAATTGTAGCTGAGAGGTGTGGTCTTCTGCTGCAGTAGCCCATCTGCTGCAAGGTTCAAAGTGTTGTACGTTCAAAGATGCTCTTCTGCATACCTTGGTTGTAACAAATGGTTATTCTAGTTACTGTTACCTTATAGCTAGTAATCTAGCTAGCTATATTCCCTGGGAACAGGGAAACATAGCTAGCTAGCCCAATTCTGTCCACGGGAGAAAAAAAATACAAAAGCAAACAAATGTAAAGCTAACTAATTAACAATGATATCTTTCTTGATTTGTCAGGAAAAAACATGGCTTCTTTTGCTGTTTCTCGTTATTTTTCTTAGCTATGATGTAGTGCTGTCAGGGTTAATCTGGTTAAAATGATGTTAACGCCATAACTGCGTTAATGCAGCAAATCTCCGTTAGCAAGTTAAGGCGGCTCGCCCTATGTGATTGGTGATCACGGCGCTAATGCGTTGACGCCATGCAGCCCTCACACGGGGCAATCTACTACTATAATAATTAAAGTTACTCAGTAATTTAAGTAAATGACAGTCTTTTTAGTTCCCATTGCACCACAACTTTACCTCCTATAATCCTAATTATAATTTAAACCATACTTCGCATACTCTAATTTTAACCCTTATATCAACCTAAGGTCCTAGTCTTCTTTTAAAGATAATTTCTTTATTACTTTTCCTCCTTTTTGTATTGCAGGTGTTTTGTGTTACATTTTTAATGCAGAGGTTGAAAATTAGCATATCGTGTACCAAACGTTTAGTTCCATGTGTAAATGAACTACTGTCGATTATATTTGCATGTAAGCCAAAAGTGATATCAATCTTCTCATTTAACACTTAGCACTTAGCAAGAAAGCAAATGAGGTTCTTTCCCAAAATGTGAAAGCTTTCATTCGAGATAAAAATCAATGTGTTTAAATACCAAGTGATAGTGAAAGGATTTTTAAACTAAATTTAGATTTTGCTACAGAAAACAGTTTCTGTTAATGGCTTTAGAGTTGATTTGGGAAGCTAAATTTAATAATAATATTTAAAAGGGTTCAAATTTATTGTGAACACAATCTCTCATATTTAACTCAATATATCAACTTCCTAAAACACTGGATGTCATTTTTCTCCTAGTTTATAATGAAGGGTTTGCTGCTTTATTTTGATATCAGAACTGATAAAACCACATCCTCAGATTCCGAGTAAAGCTCCAATCTTGTGTAAAAATAAGTAGCTCTTTTTGAGATTCTCTGTGCAGTGTTTTGAGCCATGTCTGTCCAATGCAGTCCTTCAAAGTCAGTCTCAGGTGTTCCTGAATGATTGTCATAAGTGTTTAATTAATTGTTTTGCTAAATGGGATCTGGCATTAAGGCTGAAACTACACCAAAGCAGGCCAGTTGTCTGAGTGGATTAGAATTCAGTCCATATGGACGTGGTCAGGGTGAAGATGTTGTTGAGCAGCTGCTGAGCTTTTTGCATACCTGAATGATGTGACCGGCCTTATTGGAGAGTATGCGGCCAATGAATTCATCTTCTTCTCTCTGCAATCCCACACTCCGGAGGTCAAGAACGTTCAAATTATCCCTCTGCGCTGCTGTGTTTGACTGCTTTACATGAGTCACCACAGCAACCAGTAAATGAAATCACTGAAGGATGCTTGCTTCAATTCACAGGAGCTGTCTGCCCGTCTGGCATCCAGCCTTCTCTTTTTAAAGCCGTGTTCCTGCACACTGGGCTTCCTGATGAAACCGCTGATTAGATTTCCATTCAAAACCTCCAACTTGCACAAAACACTGTGACAAAGGGAGCACATGTTTGCCACAGCATTGTCAGTGCATGCGCAAGGAGGGTATCGGCTCCCTGCTAGATTTTGCTCGGCTAACTCAAAAATGCAGTGAACTCGGTGTTGCTGTTGTTGCGTAATCAAACAGCACGTGAAGTGTGTTAACATGCCACTAGCACAGTCCCACTGTCGGTCACTCTGATTGTTCTTTAACCCACTCTGTGTGCTCAGAGTCAGCACTTTGTTACCTACGTGTGTCCTACTGGCTGCACCTGAGCTGTGAGATTAGCCACACTGATCATGTTGAGCTATTATCCAGGTTAAGGTATTACAACATGACAACATGACAGGCGACTGACGGCAAAGGAAAAAGAAAACAAAGTGATACAAGGGCAAAAAAAAAAGTGAAGGAAATATGTAGTGAATTCTGAACAGTCTTCTCCTCTCTGGCAAACTGAGCTGTTTTCCAGAGAATTATGTAGCAATGAAGTGACTCAGTGTGACTGTAAATGCACTTTTCAGGAGGTTTGTATGTCATTTAACCTTCAAGTCATCCAGTTGTATATTTTTACATGTCCTGTTATGAATTTATGAAGTGGGTAAATGTTTCTTACCATAAATTTGTCATTTTACAAACAGCAGGACGTGTGTGTATATGTATATCTATATATCTATTTCTATACATATCTATCTATCTATCTGTCTATCTATCCGCCCGCCTGTCTGTCTGTCCGTCTGTCCGTCCGTCCCTCCGCCCGCCCGTGTGTGTGTGTGTATATATAGATATATATACATATACATATACACATACACACACATGTCCTGCTCTTTGTAAAATGACAAATTTATGGTAAGAAATATTTCTCCACTTCATAAATGTTATACACACACACACACACACTAATGGAGTTTGTCTTTCAAGCTCAGGTCCTCCAGCAGAGAGAGGCCTGGGAGCTTGCGGGTCCTGCGCAGTATCTTTGCTGTTCCTAGGACTGTGCTGTTCCTAGTGAGTGGGGGTACCACAATCCAGGATGAGACAACAGACATCCACGAGTACATCAGAAAGATGGCGGCGTGCTCAGTGAATACCTTGGGCAGCAGAAACCCAAGAAAGGGAGCAAGAGAAGAAACCATCATGGAAGGACAAGCCCCTGCATGAGACCCTTGTTCTTGGGATATATATATT
This sequence comes from Neolamprologus brichardi, assembly GCF_056152115.1. Lineage (NCBI taxonomy): Eukaryota > Metazoa > Chordata > Actinopteri > Cichliformes > Cichlidae > Neolamprologus > Neolamprologus brichardi. The sequence goes on from NC_142122.1 coordinate 7,440,531, forward strand.
TCTGTGACTAAAATATATTCATGTATAATGTATTACTATAGATAAAGCCTATAGACCAAGCTTTCAGCAGTATTCAAGTATTAAAATAATCTCTAGCTGCACTATAAAAATATACACAATAATGATATGCACATTATGATACTGTATGCATACTATTCCTATTTTTTAAAAAAACTCAACAATAAATAAAATAAATAAAAAACAATATTTAAACTGTGGTACAGCCACTTATCATGCAATACATCTCTATGAGGGGGACTGCAAATGAGCCAGAAAATTATACCAAATGAAATGTTTTTTACACACATTCTCTGTATTCATTTATAATCAGATGTTCTAACTTCTGGTTCTATGTGACTCCCAAAAAATGTTTCATCTTCTTGGATATCTTAGAAATGTCCCTGGGTGTGGGAAATTGGAGAATCAAAGCATTCAGTACTTGTCATGGTTGAAGAACAACTAGAAACTGACTCCAGGGTGTATCTTATTTAGGGTAATAAATTGTTTCTGGCACTGACAGCAGGAACACGCAAACAGCAGTACAATGAAAATCACACAGCAAACGTGTTGCAAAGATTTCTATACAGAACAGAACTGCAAAATGTTTTACAACGTAAAAAACACCACTTTATTTTAGAGCTGAAAGTACAGCATTGTAATTTAACAACGATTATTTTACAGCACACTTAAAGAAAAAAAAGTACTCTGCTGGATCATTGACAGCAATGACCAAAATTAAATGGACGTCTTGTCATGGATTTGTTATTATTCCTACGATCATGCTTGCGAAACACTTCCAGTAATCTTGGGGATTCTGATGTTATGATGACTGCAATATAATCCATAACATGCCCTATATCTTGTTGCGCAAAATAATGTGGTCGGGAAAAAGGAGTCAAAGATAGCTTTAAAGTACTCATAATGTGCTACACAACAGAAAAAGTGAAAATCAAAAAAACAACCCAACATCAAAGGGCTGTGATCCTGCAAACGGAAAACGCCGTGTGACTGATGTCTATGATGCATGATTAGATGATCATTTCCTACTATAGGCCATGTTAGGTGTTTTCATGAAATGGGTTTTGTTGTTAAATTATAATAACTATCTACGTTAGCTCTTATTAATATATTCTGTATGTATCCCCCCGAACCTGGATTGACTGCCCTTTGTTTACAATCTCCTCATTCGGATTTATGCGGCGGTACCTGAAGGCAGCATTAGGCATCAACTCTCCTGCGTCACGAGCACCTGAAGCGCGTCTGCCGCGGCCAGGTAAGCCTCTTGCGCACGGACGTTCAGTGGACCTTCAGCGGACGTCAGGCTGAATGAGATGTTCTGTATAACAGATTTCTTCTGATGTGTGATGGATAGATAAGATGATCTCAGTGCGCACATTGACCAAACACCCTCTTGTGTCACCTGACCCCTGACCTTGGGCTCCTTGAAGCTGCAGTTTTTCGGAAGTCGGAGAGTTTGCGATTTAACTCCAAGAAACTGAAGGCAAACTGGAGCAGCAGCGTATGGCTGACTGACTGTTGCGTGTCCCATGATCCTCAAAGATCAAACTTGGACCCATATAAAGGTTGTCACAGTGTCACATCGTGCTTCTCCCAAATTGACGCCCATGGGTGCGTCTCAAATGATATTACGGCATTAATTATGGGATGGCAGATTAGATTACCCACCCTTTAGCTATTTAGCAGAAAACGCGTCGCTTAGCAACACCGCTGCGTTCAAAAGATTAACCATTAATTAGTATCATTTAGATACAGAATTACTCAACATCTTCGGGAAACTAAAACGAACGACAGGCAGGGCGTCACAGATCAGTGCGCAGGTCAAAAGGTAACGGGGCGAAAATGACGGGCACCCAGTAACTCTGGAAAGGGTGACATATAGGAGAGCTGCAGTACCTGTAAGTGTAACTGACGTCTTCACGTTATGAGCAAGCGAACAAAGTGAGGCAACGAGCGGCTGACTGGTCACCCCAGAAACCCCCCGCAGATTATTTTTTCCCTCAGCGCAACTTCCCCCGGTTCAAACTTTCTGATGGGAGCGAGGCTTTCTGGCAAAGACGCGCGCGGCACCAGCAGTTATGGTGTTGCAGATTAAAATAGGAACCGTGGCAGATGGGATTAGACTTAATGCGCCATTTTATATCGTGTAACGTGTCACATTCTGGGCGCTGCGCCCTTGTTTATGAGGTGCGTCCGAATTACAATTAGCCCACATTTCACCGAGATTCCTTTGAAGCCGCCGTGCTGCACTAACCGGCGGGCCACATTAATCTGACCGTCCGTGTTGTGTGCCACCTTTCTCCAAATTAGGCACAATGCGGCGGCGCCAAAGCACACAAAGGTTTAATTGTGCAGAAACGCCGCGTGTCCAATCGCCGAGTGTGTATATGAGCAGCAAATAAAAGCTGGTGGACATGAAATAGTTACACCCACCATGATACCCCCCTCCTCTCTGTCTTTATTTGATTTATCGAATTTTCAGGCTGTGCACAGCTACAGATATGGATTTCATTTTGAAGCTGAGAAACTTTTAATAAATGCTTTTACTGCGCAGCACTCGCTCCCGGTGTGTGCGGGTGCACGCGTATCCGTGCAGAGTCGCTTTAGTTCTAAGTTTCTAAGCTTTAATGTGTCGGTTTTTCATCACTGCCGGGTGGCCGAACCTGGACCGGCGAGCTGTGAGCTCCAAGTCCGGACCACAGCGCGCGAGGGGAGGGAATCCCTCCAGTGTCTGACGCTTCCTTTACCAAGGAAACCCACACGCGCTCGCTGACGCAACTGCCCATTTTAGGAAACATGCGTCAATGGACCCAAGCATGTCAGACAAATAGTGAACTCCGCGGCAGCACTGACGTCCGTAACAAAAAATAAACCCCTCCACACATGTTCTGGACCACTTTTAGCGAATCCCAGCTTTTCGGTTTTCTCCCTGCTGTCCGCAGAGCGCAGGATGGCGATAACGGATATTTTCTTTTTCACTGCCTTTTGCAGAGACAACCCCTCCCTGCTGAAGTCGCAACGCCCCATGCGTGACGTAGGCTCTTTCGTTGGTGTTGAAAAGCCGTTGCAGTTCTTCATAGTGCCATTGAAGTGAGTCATCTCTAGGAAGTGTGGTAAAAAGGAAAAGAAAAAAAAAGTTCGAAGTGTTCCGTGAGCAGCAGAGAGAGCTCAGAGGAGTGTAGCTGGCAAGGCGACGGAAAATACTGAGAAGAGTAGAGAGGCAATAGGCTTTAAAGCGAATGTTAACCTGTGTGAGTCACTCTAACTACATGTTTGATTGTCGCTGCTGGATCTGACTGCTGAAGGTGTGCTGCTGACTTTAAGCTGAAGTTTGCGCACCTGAGAGGATCTTTTGCAGCGTAGTGTAGGTCTACCTGCTCCGCTCCAGGAAAAAAACAACAACAAGAAATAGACTCTACAAGCAGGGATAATACACAAGAAAAAAACCCGATTTGTATTATCAGTAAAATGTTTTAGGTCAGTTTACAGGAGCAAAATTGCACTTTTGTTTTTTTCTCCTGCTTTGGAAATTAACGATTTCTCGAATCAGAGGATTTTTTTTTTCCTGTTGGTGCCTTTTTTTGCATCGGGGATTTAAAAAAAAAAAAAAGGCTCTCAGAGCTCAAACAGTGCACTGAAATCTTCCTCTTTCCTGGATCATGTACCAGGACTACTCCGGGAACTACGACACCTCGTCCCGCGGCAGCAGCACCTCTCCGGCCCAGCCAGAGTCCTTCACAAGCGGCAGCAGCACGATCGGAAGTCCGATCTCTACCTCAAGCTACCAGGTAACAGAAGGAAAGGACTGGCTGCAGATTAATCAATTAATGAATGCATTCTGGATAACATGAAAGTGTCAGTTCGTTCTTGTGCGAAGTCCGATTTTTAGAAAATTATTCCATCGTGTTGCTACTTCCAGCCGTTAACTGAATTTAAACAGGAATTTTCCGGGTCGCCTGGAGACACAAATCCAAATGAACCCAGTGACACGGTTCGAATCAGTGACTCAACAGGGGCAGTAGTCAATCTGTGCATAGGTGCAGCCTAATAATATTACAATGATTTTGCTTTTATAATATTTAGACACTGATTATTTTTGTCTAATGTTACATTTCTCCATTAGTGCGCACCGCAGCTGGCGACAATGCGCGAGTTTGCGTAAATTTATGGTACAATTGTCTTATGCCAACAATTAAAAAAAAAAAAAGACATATACGGTGGTTTGTGCGCTGTTGCAGGAAAATTTGGCACACTGGAATGAATCCGAGTCTGTGATTTACAGATGTTAATTTCGCCGTTCTTTCTGCCAAATTCCCTGTGCGTTTGTAAAACTGGAACATTTCTGGGTTCTTTGCGAATTGTCTCACAGAGACGAATGCGTGTAAAACAAATGCACACCTGAGCTTTTTACACTTTTCATGCTGTGGTAATAATAAACTAGCTAGAGATGAAGCTCATAGTGGATGCAACAGGCATTTCGTGTTGGGCTGTGAGGTGTCTGATTTCAATATTCCGTATGTGTTGCTGCAGAATTGATCTAAGTTCCGTTTAAGTGTCCACATGTTATTATTCCACATGGAATCAGAGTCTAATTCGATCAGGCGGGTCTCGGGCTGCACATGGCACGTTTTCTCCAGCTGGAAACGCGCTCTGACTGGGAGCGCAGGGCAATCAAAAGCTCGTTCTTCCTCGCTGTGTTCACGGTAGTAATTGTAGAGATGCATCTAAAACACCAAAATCTCATAAGGTTACGCTTTTACATAGTCTGAGTGAGTCTTTAGATACAGTAGAGGTGCGTCAGTGTAATGCCGTGAAGACGCGGTATCTCAAAAATATGAGGATATAAATCCGGGAACAGGCATGTTGTTTACCCCCACACCCTCTGCCGTGCAATTCTGTGGAGAAGCCTCCTCAGGCTCACGCAATATTACGGTAAAAGACTTTTGGACAGCGTGTATCATTGCTCTGGTTCCCTGTAATCACACGCTGGCTGCCTGTTTCCCATTACAGGGTTGGAACATGAACTCTTCGCTAGTTTATGGAGACATATGAAAACGACCCCCCTCCTCCCGCGTGTTTTTGTAAGACCAGTATCATTTTAATCGGACTTGTTTGGCTCTAATGTCATGATTCCACTGAATGTCCTTTGTAGGCAGTTATTCATTTCCTGGTTTATATGTATTGTAAATTCCAGTGCTCTTATTCTGAAGCCAAACTGGCCCAAAAATTCCACTCGCATAATTCTGGATAATATGCCTGGCTTGTTACAGCTGTCTGCTTCCCCCCTTACTGGAACTGACCGCGTTTCACATGTGCTCGACAAATGCAATACACAATGACTCACCAGATAAACAAAGTTGCAAGAGACTGCCGGGATATCCGACGGAAAGTCGGGAATAACGGGGATGTGGGGACGTGCGTAATTTACGCACACGGGCTGGCAGTCCTCCTTTTTGATACCAGAAACAATGATCTAACATCACTTCTCATGTTGATAATGTTTGTACAAGACCTTGTTGCACAAATGTATATAGGCACGATATGTAAAATGTTTGTCTGTATGACAGCCTGAACAAAAATCTACCATTCTGGAACACATTATATCTTCAGATGTTCTCACAAAGCAGTGACTGCATGTTTTTGTTTTTTGTTTTTTTTCACTATTCTCCCCTCGATTGCATGTTTCTTTTTTAAAAAAAATCTTCTGTGAAATAAATTTAATAAAGTTTATTCCATTAAAAATATAATTTTACATTTCCCACCTGCCCCGTCAAATCAAAAGTGAACTTAAGAAGATGTGAAATGGCTCTCTAGTGCACTGTTATGTCTCATTGTAGTAAAAATGAGATGCAGTGGACACCTTGGGCTTTCCCACATGAATCACTGCATGTGTCACTGTTTCACTCCAGGGGTTACATACAGTGTTTCGCCTATGTGGACTGAATCACTACTATAAGCTTGAAATGTGGAAAAATGTGTGAATCTGATGACGGTGGGTGGTGGTGTGTGCATCTCTGTGATGGTACTCTAAGCACAGCAGAGATGCTTCTGGAATAGATCAGAAGCAGCACATTAGGAAATAAATCTATCCTCTTCTGGAGACTTTTACCTTCATCATGCATCCCTTTTCACCATCTTTTCCCTTCTCTTTCCAGAAGTACAGGGTTGACATGCCCGGCTCCAACAGTGCCTTTATTCCCACAATCAATGCAATCACGACAAGCCAAGACCTGCAGTGGATGGTGCAGCCCACTGTCATCACCTCTATGTCCAACCCTTACTCCCGCTCCCACCCATATGGCCATCACCTGACCAATGGTCCCAGTCTGCTTGCGCACAACCCACTGGCTCGGCCTGGGGTCATCCGCTCTATCGGGGACACCAGGAGAGGACGCAAGAGGGATGAACAGGTAACGAGCCAAAGCTAACCACTGCAAAAAAAAAAAAAAAAAAAAATCTCTTTGATTGCTTCTCTGCTCACACCGAGCTCCTATTTATGCTCTTCGCTTCGTATTGATTGTGTGCGTGTCTGTCAAATACCTCATTCTACCTTTCATGCTCTTTCTTTTCTCGCCCTTAGCTGACCCCAGAGGAAGAGGAGAAGAGGAGGGTGAGGCGTGAGAGGAATAAGTTAGCCGCGGCAAAGTGCCGTAACCGTCGGCGGGAGCTCACCGAGATGCTGCAAGGGGTGAGTAGAAGACCTGCGCCAGGAGATCACCATCAAAATGTTATTGTTTTTGTCTTCATAGAAAAATACCACAAATCTAAGTGCTGCAGCATCTTGTGGTGAGAACCAGTAGCCAGTAAAGCCCCGTGGTTCCTGTTTTGTTTTGTTTTTTCTGCAAACTTTTTCATTTTTAATATTTTGTAGCAAAACAAAAAGGAAACAGAAACATATTTGCATACACAGAGAACACGGTGCACTTGTTTAGAGGCCTGGCAGGAGTCCAGATTCTTGATGAGTGATTGAAGTCCACACCTAAATTTACAACCTCACATTACTGGTTTGACTCTCGCTGCGTCTCTGAGTGCAAGGTCTGAGTGAAGAGATGACAGGCAATGAAAAGCTTTTTGTCTCGGCCAGCTGTAGACAGAGGTAGGGCTGTCTCACAGTGCTGCCTGGCAGACAGTAACGGCATCTAAATGGACTAATTACCCAAATTACAGTGAGGTTGAGCTTGTCAGGCCTTAAAAAAAAGAACCCAGGAATGGAATTTGCTGCAGGCAGCTGTCTCCATGAATGCAGGACATTTTGTAAAAGGGGCAAATTGCTTGTCTCACAATCCCACATAGGGGTATACAGCATGCGCGCACACACACACAGTCATACAGTCACAGCCAATGCTTCAAGGAAAAACAAAAAATTAAACTGCATTATTCATACACCTGCTTTAAAAAAATAGAAACCAAGGAGTGTTGCTTTTCAGTGACATTAAGTTGGAGTGTTCGAACTCTCTGAATAACTGACACTATCACTTTAAGAGTCTCGCTGTGCGCCTCCTCTCTTGGCTCTTCCCGTGCCACTTCCTCATACCTTTGCCCATGAGTCAAAGTTCTCAGACAGCATGTCAGCTTATCTTTATGTCTCATGTCTCACGGCCGATGAAAGCCTTTATGGTGTGGATTTGTGTCTTTTGTGTCTCACGTTAATGACACACTGTTTGATGCGGATCTCATTTCTCTGAGACACAAACAAGGCACAGTCATTATGTGGCGCTCAAATTCAAGCAGAAGGCTTCGAGATTACATGTTGTTAGTCCAAATGGTTCATGACAAATTTCTGGGTTTAATAAAATTGTGGCGCTTGGGAAAACTGAAGCGAACAGACAGTGCCCTCTTTTGGCTTCTCAGAGAACCACACGTACAGTCTGGAAACTTCACAAGTGCTGAAGATGATTTTATCACCTCATGTTCATTAGTAAGATGTTGCATCATGTTTTTATTAAGTTTAAACAAATCGTCTACCACTCTTTGGTGGCCTGGTGATAACAGGGATGAAGTTCCTATGTATTTATTGTCTCTGTATTTCCACTGTCCAATTAAGGAAAAATGCAAGTGGTAGTTCTAAACTTTACTTCATATTTTCATTCAACAGGAAACTGAGAAGCTGGAGGAGGAGAAGGCAGACCTGCAGAAAGAGATCGAGACCCTGCAGAAGGAGAAAGACAAGCTGGAGTTCATGCTTGTTGCCCACAATCCTGTGTGCAAGCTGCCCATCGACGAGCGCCACCAGCCATCCGGGCAGCAGCAGCAGTGTAATCCGCTCCCACTCACCATGCGCACCAACATGGGCACACGGGCTCAGATGAACCAAGTGGTGGTGAAGCAGGAGCCCGAGGACGGGGACGAAAATATGGGCAAGCTTCAGCGCTCAATCATCAAGCCCATTTGTCTGGGAAGCAGCAGCATCGGTGGCGGGATGTACAGCCCAGATGGAGACAGCCTGAACACTCCAGTGGTGGCAGCATCTACTCCGGCTGCCACACCAAATGCTCCAAACCTCATATTCACCTACCCCAACATGGTGGAGCCCGAAAGCCCCTCGCCCTCTTCTGAGTCCTGCTCCAAGGCCCACCGGCGCAGCAGCAGCAGCGGCGACCAGTCCTCAGACTCCCTCAACTCACCGACCCTCCTGGCCCTCTGAGCGAGGGCTCGTCTCGGCGCGGCTGAGAAACAAACACTGTGGCTGAAAGCAAACACAAGGATCGACTGCGCGCCCTCGTCCCCACCCTCCCTCCGGTGTCTTTAAAGACGCAAGAGCACACTGAAAAGTCCAGACCAAGCTGACCATGTGAGCCGTTTCCCCCCTTTAGAGGGAGACCCACAAGGGCTACGCTGCGTGTTTCTTCTCGTTCTGCTTCAGTGTAAAAAAAAAATAATTTTTTTTTATCCGTCAAAGTGTGTGCACCGACTCTGAAAAGCATCATCCCTTCACCATTTCAACTCCAGAGTGTCAACGTTTACTGGGCAGACAATTCTGAAGAAAGACATGCCTGCATTTGGCAGCCGTTGGTTGATGTGATTACAGCAAGAGAGCGTGTTCTTAATATATATATATTTTTGAAAATGTTCAAAAAGCCATGTGTCCGACACTTGCACTCTGCCAAGACGAATCAATAAATAAATCACTAAACGAGGTCAGCTTTCTACTGGAAGGGGAGAAAGAGACAATGAGCAAAGACTTCCTCTCATCTCTTTTTCCACTTCGATTTGTCCTTTCAGAACTCGATTCAGGAAAAGAGTGTGTGCACATTCCTGATGTTCTTTCCATCTCTTTAATTGTATTTATGGCCTGTGCTGATTAAATTTTACAGTGTTTTGTTAAGACATTGTCCTCTCCTTTAATCTGCCTGTAGAAAAGCAAAGCGGTCATCCGCAGGGTGACCCGAGCACTCCTCAGTGTTGCAAAGGATACGAGCCAACTTTCAATCAACGACTAGTTCCTACTCTCTACTTTCTATTTTGCCATAGTGGCTTGACTTTACAGTAGTATTGGTGTGCTTTTCCTCAGTGATTCTGTACCTGAACTTTACAACCTGTTTTTGACAAAGTGTATGTGATTTACATTGATGTCAGGGATATCTCTCATGTGTAGTAGAACCCAGTTGTGAAGAGCGTTGCAGGACTGCTGGCTGCTGATTGGTCTAGCAAAAGTGTTGCAGAGGTGGTACTTTACTAAACTCCGTCGCTTCAAGAGAGGTTCGTCTTTTCGGTCGAAGAGTTTGAACGAAACCCTCCTCGGCTTCTTTGTGCCGTTCATCTTCTAAACAAAGCGCTTACCTTTTTCCAACTCTGGTCAGGTTTCAGAAAAGCCGGGGGGGAAAAAAAAGATTTTTATGACACGTGTAATCCTGTAATTCGTCCGTCTTTGTCTGAAAAGGAGGGATTTTGCTTAAATTTGAAAAAGCCACTGTGGTCTAGACTGTCGCCAGCTGCCAATGATGTCAACCCTGTTTATACTGTGTTTGTAAATCTGTCACTTTTAGTAAAGAAATGATGTTTAAATTCAACTCAGATGTGGTGATTTATGGGTGCATGAATACAACATCGAGGTACTCGGTTAGAAACGTAGTGGCTTAAAACGAGGGCCAGATGTGGTTCACTTTACGAGAATAAGGAAGGGATACGAAGACTCTCTCAACAGCTGGCCTGACATGAAAGAGTGGACACCTATGACACTTCTTTGTCTTTATTTTTATGTGTGTAACTTAAAGGGTTGAGGGTTTAATGCACTGAGAAGGACACAACAGCGATATCTGAGACTTTTTTCTTTTATTTTTTTCGTTTACTTCAGACATTCCTAATGACTATAACGTCAGGGGTAAAAGGAAGGTGCCATTGCAAACCTTTTTGCTATGAGAAGAATAAGGGATATGGTTGGGAGAGTTTTGTTGCGCTGGTTGCAGAAAACAGACTTTTCAATTCAATACAAGCTGCTGCTACTTGTTTGGAAAGGCTCGGTAATGGTTGATTTACTGTGGCTGGTTGTTATCCTGCATGAGAAGGTGGAATGATAACCAAAAACATCACCATGTCTGTATGTTGAAATATTCTGGAGCCCCTCGACACACATAGGAAAGCCATTGACTGTAGATCTTCTACTGTACATGTCATCTACTGTCTCTGTCCTCTGTTTTACTATTACTTCTTTTTCCAAATGCTTTAACTGTTTAAAATGATTCAAAATTAATAAAAAACAGCAATATGTATAGCAGTGTTTGTTAATTTAAAAGAATGATAATAAAAAAATAATAATTTTCAACTTGAGTTTTTGTCCTTTATTGTTTTGGGTTTTTAAAAAATGCATTTCAGACAATTAATATTACTGCATTAATTATTCTGTTTGAACTAAACCAAAATATTTTTTTTACATTTATACTTGGATGAACTGTCAAGTGAAAAGCAACACAACAAAAGGAATTCAAGAGCATCGTAAATATAAATGGGTATTAAATTTTCGGTGAAGGTGTTATGTTCAAAATCGTTCACAGAATATATTTTAAGAATATATTTGAGTCATATATAAAGAAGACAACTTCTCGCGTCATCTCTTCACCAGAGTATGGCACGAGAAAGTGGCCCATTGTGCTAAAAGAACATATTATCTACTAGTGCAAAAGATCTCAAAGTCTGGTGACTGAGTGGTACGTTAGGGAGTGAACATAAGGTTGAGAGATCCAAATGAAAAATGCATCCATCAAATGAAATTATTGCACATTCAGCTTAAACTAACCTCCCAGTCAGTACAAAAGAAAACCCTGACAGCTTTGGACTAGGGTCAAGTTTGCCATCATCTTAGTTTGGGATACATAAACTGTACGGGTGCAAGGCACAGAAACAGACATCTTCTAATTAGTGCTAAGAGCCCAATAAAATACCAGAACTTCACTCACCAAAATGACAGCCCAGCCTACTTAGAGGGTGCGTTAGTACACATGGCATTAGAAATGTTCCAAAATGCACTGACAGGTATTTTGCCTATGAGTTAATATGAGAATCATCAGCTGATTCTGTGTTCACCTAATAATTTAAAACATGTGAAAGTGTGCATAATCATTTTAAGATCTGTCAACGCACAGGATAAACTGACATTCTGCAGGCTTTACCCTAAAGCACACATGCAATATTATTTATTATTACTTTTGTTGTGTTGTGTTGTTTTGTGCGTAGTGCCAATTTCATTGTACTGTTGTACTATGTATGACTGTGCAATGACAATAAAGAGTTATCTTATCTTTTATGTATATTTTAAAGCCAACAGTCACTAAATGGGTATAATATAAAATGACTTTGCTATCAGGGATAATTATAGCATGATAATGGTTTGACCTGAATATCAGGCACACTACACTTTGAACATCTCTTAAAATATTTGGCCTTTTATGAAAAACTGTGTTTTAAATCCAAACATGAGTATTTGCAGCCCCCAAGTGGTCAAATATGGGAATTACAACAAAACGTTGACGTGGAAGTGGAAGTTGGGTTTAAAATCTGTAGACCATAAAATATTACAGATGAAATTGACATCATCATCATCATCATCATCATTCAGTCATATTAATGGTTTTCTTCAGAAGGACAAACTTGTGGGCAGCATGCGCAATGGGTGGTGTGGCGATTGCCCCAAAGCAAGAAGGTCCTGAGTTTGATTCCACTACCTGGACGGGGCCTTTCTGTGTGGAGTTCAGTGATGGGAATAACGGCGTTACTAACGGCGTTACTTTTTTCAGTAACGAGTAATCTAGTTAATTATTATTCCTATCGTTACAGTTACTAACAAGAAAATACAGTCCGTTACTATTTTTCAACAAACAGACGGTTGAAGCTGTGTTCAGCTTACCGCATCTTATATCAGTTGCACGAAGTAGCTGACCACATAAGTAATCTGGACGCTACAGCAGCTGCGCGCTCCCGCGGACGGTAATCACGATCACTGTCTAGCACAACACCTGGAGCTAAGGGGGCAAAACAATCGCATGAGTGCTGCTGTTTGACTGAGGAAGAATAAAGTAGTCGTGGTAAGCCAATCACATGACCACTTTAGCACAAAGCAACAAGGTGATATATACCAGTTTTTAAATTGTGTTGATAGGCCACGTAAAACCAGAGTCATGATAAACAATATATATGCGCCGTTTTCCTCAATAGTTTCATCACATTTACTGTCTAAGGCCAGCGCTAGCAAGATCTCTCTGTTTATGAGCAAAAACACAAACAAACAAACAAACAAAAAAAACCAGGTGAAGTTTTAGGAGTGACGGCGAGAGAGAGAGAGACAGAGAGAGACACAGCAGAAAGAGAGAGAGCGAGTTTTGAGATGTGAGAGATTTGTGACGTTTAGCTTTTTTGGAGTGTGTAGTTCATGTGTTGTTTTGTGTAGTTAGTGTGTAGTGTTGTGGATAGTTTTGTGTTGTGTGTCAGAACAATGATGCGACTGCTGTCTCCAGGTAGAAAACAGCAGTGATACACTTGCTGCTGTCAGACGTGCAGGTATCAGGCTGTGATGTTCTCCTTTATAGTGGACAGAAATTTTTTTTTTTTTGGAGTGGCACAAATAATTTGTGCGGCATCTTACTGAATGCAGAACAGCTGATTGTTCTGTAAATAGTTTGAAATGGTTATTTAAAAAATCAAGGTAAAAGGTAAATGGATGCAAATAACTTTGTTGTTTGCAAAACTTGTGCAGAGGATTTTAAAATTGACAATTTATATTTGCATTTAAAGTTATGAAATAGGATTCATTAAACATGTTTTTGGTTGTTACAGTAAAAATATCACTTTTTCTACTCTGATTTTATGTTTTTTGTCTGATTTTAGATCAATTGTGTTAATACAGTATGTCAAAATGAAAACATAACTGTAAATACAGACACGTGAGGTTGTGCTGAAAAGGATGATACCAAACAAGGCAAACAAACAGTTTTTAAAGGTGAAATGTGGAGGAAAAATCAAAAGTAGTTAAAAATGGCCAATTATACCCTGGACCCCAGAGGGTTAAACGTTTTTGTAACACAATAGTTACTTTTCAAGTAATTAATTACTTTTAGAATATTGTAACTCAGTTGCTAACTCAGTTACTTTTTTGAAGAAGTATCTAGTAACTATAACTAATTACTTTTTCAAAGTAACTTGCCCAACACTGGTGGAGTTTGCGTGTTCTCCCAGTGCTTGAGTGGGTACTCTGGCTTCCTCCCACAGTCCAGAGACATGCAGTTAGTGGGATTAGGTTAATTGGTAATTCTAAATTGTCCATAGGTGTGAATGTGAGTGCAGTGCTAGCACATAGAGACAGACAAGTGGTGAAATGGTACCCTGGCCTATCCCAGCTACCACTTCACCCTGTGGTAGCTGGGATACTCCAACTCCAAGTTCTGCTGTGGCTGCGATTCTGGGTTCTTGTTTTCTTGGTGACAGGATATGGTCAGGTGACCTGTGCTCATTTGAGGTTATTCTCCAGATTTTGTAGCTTGTTTCTAACCCAAGCCAGTGAAAATCTAGTATACACATGGAATCTACCAAATGTTATGTTTAGGATTGCTCCTCATCTATAGTAACAGATTGATGCAGTAGCAGCATGAATATGTAACTGAGATGAGATTGCATAAGGGACACGTGCAGGCATTGTGCATATGTGATGCCACGTGAAAAACCTCAGTTGGCATGACTTTTTCATATTTGCATGACAGTGATATGGGATGGATTACACAGGTATCAGTTGGGATCACCATTGTCTGTTCCTAGAAGTCAGTTTTACTTCACACAACAGAGGTAGAATGTACACTATCATCTTTATATATTCCTAAAACGTAGCCTGGTAGCTGATTAAAAGAATTTGTTGATACATGTACATATTTATTTAATTGTAAACTCTAACAAAAGTTTTAAAATCTAGCATTACATTTATACCTTTCGTGTGAACATAATCTAATTAATTCCAGCATTTCACATTCATAAATGTACTCATTTAATAGTTTTTCTTTTTTCCTTCTTTTTATTAGTAAGGATGTTATTGTGATATCTATAGAAAATTTTAAAAGAAATTTAATTAAATGTATTTTTGACATTTTTCCTGTTTCATCTGGGTTTTTTTTAGCAAATTGTCATGGTTCCGAGTCTGATGACTCAGTGTTTTGTGAGGTTTAGGTTCTGTACTCACTCTGTTCCAGTTCAGTTGGCTCTCTGTGTAAAGCCCGTGTCTCTGAGTCTGTGTCTCTGCATGTGTGTTGCATTTCCTGTTTTACTTTGAAGGTCTTTGTCTTGTTTCAGTGTATTCAATTTTGCGTGCTCCCCATCTCGTCTGTGTGATCAGTGTCAGCCATGTCTCCCAGCTGTTTCTTCTTGGTCCATTTCACCTCTTGCATCGTCTGCATCTTCCCCTGCTCATCATTCCGTCGTCCCTCATTCTACACTGTGTGTTACGTCTGCCAGCTTACCTGCCTGTTTAGTTTATTTGTATTCTCAGTTTAGCTAGTTTTCTGTTTTTTCTGCAATCGAGGAATAAAGCAGAGTGTTTTTGAGTTACGTTTGCCTCTGTGAGTCCTGCTCTTGGGTCCACCAGTCCCGCCTGCCTTCACACAGCCGTGACGCAAATGAACTCAACTCAGTCCTGAGTGAGGCGCCAGACACACCGAAGTAAGCAACCTCAATCAGAGCAGGGATACTGTGGCCCCACCTTGGACCAAGGCCTGGGGAGGGGCTTACTTCAAATGCCTAGTGGTCAGTCCTTAGCCCGTGGGACCACACCAGAGTACATTAGAGTTACATTAAGAGTAACAGACAATATGAATTTTAGCGGATGATGCTTAGATTCAATCACTAAATTCTACTGGTATACTAACTGTTAAGTATAAAGACAGTATCATCAGTACACAGTCAATGTATTATATTGTTGAATTCAGTTGTGCAGTAAACCTCAGATCAGCAGCAGCAGGTTAGCTGGTCACAGCCTGTAAACAAAGAAAACTGCTTTTGCAATAGCGAATGTTGATGTGTTTTCGAAATGAAGTCAAAGTATTTCTTTCTTCATACTCTCTTAAAAGCTTTAGTTAAATTGGAATATTTTAAGATATTACTAGTCATGGGCATCGTGCAATGAGTGTCTTTAAACAAAGAATTCAGGATTACAAACAGTGACTTGATAATTGGATTATGTGAAAGGACCAGTCTAAAAAAAGAGGTATATTTGAATAAAATACAGTTTAATAAACACCAACCACTAAAACACAAACCGTAAAATAGATCACACCAGATAGAAATGGTGATAAAGCACTGAGATCATCTGAGGTAGCTTTCACAGCCTTCCACCCAGAATTCTTAGTTTTCTTAATTTACAGTTAACAAGCATTTAGTGAAATATCGCAGTAAACTATTTCTGAAAAAACAAACAAAATTAGTGCTGTCAGCGTTAATCTCGATAAAATGACGTTAACGCCATAACTGCATTAACACAGCAAATCTCCGTTAGCGAGTTAACGCGGATCACCCCATGCATGGTGCTGCATGGCGTCAATGCATTAGTGCGGTTAGCTTGTTAACACGTTAGCGTTAGCACCGTGTCATAGATGTCGTATCCTATGGTGATGTTAGGTAGCTTGATTTTTCTGATGGCGTATATCATCACTTGACTGCGGAGGAACATTTGTATGTCATAGCTGCAAAAATGGACAGAAGAGAGATTAAATTCACGAATCATTTAATTCACACTAATGAGCTGATGAACTGAAGCAGTGCTTACTCACTACAGGAGAGAGATCCAGAAGTGTTAGTCCTATTGGTTTTTAAGTGAATGGGGAAAAGTCCTCCAATGATGATATCTCTATGATAGTAGGCATGCAGGAGACTATTTTCTCCAAAAGTGGAGTGAAATACACTCATGAAAATGTAAAATATAAAATATAACCCCATCAAAAACATTGTGGGTCCATGCAGGCACAAGATGTCCATTTATCTATCAGCTCTTTCTTGTTTTCTGATCAGTAGCTGTTATGAGTTTTCTCTCGTAAATCATTTGCATGGTCAGAGGTTTTCAAACTGGATGCAAAATTTTTCAAACACAAAGCAACAAGGTGATTTGAATCACTCACAGACTAGGTCACTGGTCACTCTCTGTTTTCTGGATTATTCGCTTGCTTATTATGCATCAGTCTACCGTTGTTTACAGTGCTGTCATCCGCTCATTTGTTTAGTTTTCTTTTTTCAAAAATGGAATCCGAAAAGAAAGCCTCATTTCTGCTGTACAATACCGGAGAAATTTAAACTTTTTAAAATTCTGCCAATCTGCAAAACCCTTAGCTGTGTCTATAATAAAACCTCTGTAACTTTGCTCTGCTTCACTGCAGCAGCATTAGGTAATGTTCATATGTTGATTCATGGTTTTCTTATATTTGGTTCTCCTGCAGAATATTTTAAGGGGGGTTATCTGCTACAAAAAGCCAGGCCAAGAAAACCTCCTTTATGTTTTTCTGTGTTTTATCTTCAGTTACTTTGAAACAATCTGCTGTGATGTTTATATCTCTGATGAAGTCTAACAAGTCTCAGTACTGAGAAATAATCATAATAATAATATTTCTGACTGAGGCAAAATTACAATCGAATTGAATCAGGGATCGGATTAAATTGGGGCCTTCTGAATTGGAATTAAATCGATTACAGAAATCAGTGACGATACCCAGTCCTAGTCATAATGAGTCAGCATCTGTATGCATCTATGTATGCAAGTATCGAGATATTTGACAGCATCTGGTTAATGCAGTACTTGTCGTAACCAATGTCTAACCTGGTTTATGACTTCTGAAGCACATCCTGTCCATGAAACCGTGCAATATTATGATTGTAACACTTACATTGTAATATTTTTTTTATTTACTTTAAATATCTATGTGGGATCTATATGTATGACTAAGCTGATGCATGACGATTTAAAGGAAAACCCGAACCTGTTACTTTGCACAGTGAGGGGTTGTTGTTGTTTCCCTGTGAGAGATCTTTTGTTTGCATGGTTTGCATCCATGTTCTCCAATCAAAAAGGTTTATGCAAAGGATGACACAGTATATCTGAGTGATCACTGTTATGGGATTGGTTTCTTCAGGATGACAATGCAGATTGATGTGTTAGACATTTCTTTCCACCATCACCATCACAAAAGCACTAAACAGGGGACTATTGCTCAGAAGAATGGTTTTCATTCCTCCATTAGATTCTCAGAGATTCAGAAAATCTGTGCCAAGGCTCATTAAAGCTATTCTGGAGGATTGGCAGGACACTTTTTTTTCTTTTAAAATGTCACCTGGTGCAAACAGTTATTTTTCTGTGGAACTAATTAGCTTTTGTGTTTGTTGGAGATGCAAAATGCATTTGATTTGCATCCAAGATATTTTGAGAAGAGGAAAAAACATATGCAGAGTTCAAATTCTAAGTAATCCAAAGGTATTAAGACTAGGTTTCATTTTTTTTTTTTTAAGTTTTTTTAATTGAAAGACTACATTACTGATCCAAACATGTGGTGCAGTTTTCACAGCAACCCATGAGAGGGCAGCATGTTTCATATAACAACCTTCATTGAGAATTATATGCCTAATAGTACAATCCTTTTTCCTTTAATGAAATCAATCACTAGAAATGCTATCATTCACTATATCTAGAGTGCTGTTTCAATGATGTTGCAAAAACTGTTTCTGTGACATTCAGTATTGAAAGTGAGGATCATGGCACCTGATCAACTCGGTGAAAGATGTGAGGATTAAGCTATCAAACTCAAATCAAATTCCTTAAGTCAAAAGAAGTAAGAATGATATTATACCCCCATTATACAAACGCCTAATCTGTATTTTTTTATTTTCTTCTTTGGTATTTCTCAAAATAATATTTATAATATTCTATGCATTTTCATATATTTCCCACATTTATATGTAATTAATTAATTAGTAGGATTATTTTATTTTCTCACGTTATGTCCCACTGCACTGTTACAGGAAACTAAGAGCAGCTTTTGCTTTGAAACCGCCCTCCTATATGGATTGGGCCTCCGGTTCCCCACGCCCTATGGGCCGTGGAGCAGATCATATAAAGAGGTTACATCCAGCTGTAGCAGCGGACACCCAGAGGGCACCCTGAGGAGGACCGCAGGAAACAGACATGGCTTCATTAACGTGGGGACTGGTCTGCGTTATCGGCGTTGTCCTGGCACCGGGATCTTTAGGCACTTTCTCACAGCCCCGGTCGCACATTACGCCCCCAATTCCACGAGTGTCCCCGCAGGTCCCCACGAAGTTCTATGGGCGCCTCGACGATAACAGATCTACTGACCAAACCTCCGACGAAGCACTAAATGACGAAAAATTTCACCAGCTCCAGGCGGATGAGTTTACCGTCCGAGGAGTCCAGGAGCAGCGGAAGGCGCGAGCAGGTACCAACAACTACCTGACAGGAAGGACGTGATATCCATCCACCTGCTGTGGACTCAGTGTGCAATGGTCCTTTGCTCTCACTTTTTATATATTTCTTTATAATATAAATTCACAATAACAGTAGATAATTTATTAACTTTGTTGTAACTGATTACTTTTTGAAACTTAATAGTTTATTTATTCTACTTTTTATGTAGGTGACTTTTGAAACTAAAGTGAATTTAAATAGTGCTTAAAATATATGTCCAAAAAACTTTTTTAAAGCAAGCAATCTTTTTGTTACAAACTAACAGTTTCTTTGCTTATCCATTATATTTTGATAATAATAAATAATTTTACGTTCAAGAAACGACTTTGTTTTGTTTATCTTTTATGTTTAACAACTTTTTTTCTGTATAGTTTAACAGTTTATCGGTTAACGCGCCTTTCTTCTATTAAATGGTAATCTACTGTTTAACTCGTTTGTAACTAGTTTGTAACTGTCTACCTGTACCGCCATACCTTTTTTTCCTACTCACAATTTAACTTCAGTCGTAGTTTCAGTTAGCTGCACTGTTTGTCCAGCATGTTTAGTCACTCGCATATTTTTAATACATACTATTAGCTAACGGTTTAATCTCTTTGGCATATATTTACTGAGTTGTTTTAACGAATTAATCATCACTTATCTATTCTACTAATTTATTATTCTGCTTATCCCTTCAGTTACTGGTTAACTGCTCAGACTTGCTCAGATTCATTACCTACTTAAATTGTACGTTTCTAGAATCATTTTTAGAAAAAGGTCATCGAAAATTATTTTTAGCATGACTGGTGTTTCGTTGCTTTTTCTTCTCTTTTTGCACTAAATTAAAGCAGCCAGAGCTTTAATTCTTTTCCCTCTTAACTTTTCTTTGTTGCTTGGCAAAGATGCTGGCACGTATTCCACATCTCAGCCACTACAAAAAAGTCCAAAGCTGCTTTCACCGCTGCAAGACAAAGCTGCACCGCTTGGATCCTGGAAGCCTGCTGGAGACTCCAGAGGATCCATCAGAACTAATGCAGGTACTAAACTGAAACATTAATAAATCTGTTTTCCCTTTAATTTCTGGAATATAAGTTTTGATTTGTGACTGAAAATAAAACTTCTCTTTTTGCAGTAACTGTTGCAGTGCTTGTCTTAAGATAAACTGATTTTCATTAAAAACCACAAAAACCACATCTTTTTTTCTTAAAGCAACAAGAACCAACTGCAGAAATCGACCAATAGATCTGGTTTTCATCATTGACAGCTCCCGCAGTGTACGTCCTGCTGAGTTTGAAAAAGCCAAGGAGTTCCTGGTGGACATGGTGGACAGTTTGGCCATTGGCTCTGATGCCACTCGAGTAGGCCTCGTCAATTATGCCAGCACCGTGCAAATCGAGTTTCTGCTGAACACATATTCTGACAAGTCCCATGTGAAGCAGGCACTGGCCCGTGTTGAGCCCCTTGCTTCAGGCACCATGACAGGGATGGCCATTAAGACGGCCATGGACAAAGCTTTCACCATAGAGGCAGGAGCCCGAGCTGGCTCCGCAAGCATCGCCAAGGTGGCCATCATAGTGACAGATGGGAGGCCCCAGGACAAGGTGGAGGAAGTGTCAGCATCAGCACGAGCAGCAGGAATCGAGATCTACGCTGTGGGAGTAGACAGAGCTGATGTGGCGTCTCTCCGACTCATGGCCAGCCAACCTTATGATGACCATGTCTTCTATGTGGAGACTTATGGTGTCATAGAGAAGCTCACTTCAAAATTTAGGGAAACTTTGTGTGGTAAGGATGAAGATGATGATGATGATGGGAGTGAGGATAAACGTGTAGATCCTGGAAGTGATGATTACAGCCTAGATAGCAGGAAGGAGGGTAACAGAATAAATGAGCATGATGATAAAGGAAACAACGGTACGTCAGAGCCATCCTTCTTTTATTCAGCTGTGATTGTATGGGCAGCACCATAGAGGGAATCTCCATTCTAAAGTTACAGTCCTCTTCTTTAGAACAAGGACAAGGTAACTAGTGATTTACCTCCAAAAAGGGGATCATTAACTATAGCCATTGGGATGGAGAGAAAGTAAGAATGGTGTTGATGTTGCCGGAATTAAACATGCACAAGTTATACTAACCAACTTAAAAGAGAAGACCAACCTCCTGTCACTGGTTGATCTGCTGACTTGGAGGAAACTCAAAGTACTTTCATACCTTAAAATGGTTGAAACCTGATATGATGCTGTCTTTATTTTCACAGAGAGCGTGCTCCGCTTCACGTGCCGCATTGCAGTTTGCGCCTCATGACATGTGCCTTGCTTAGTTACCTGCAGGCCTGCTCAGGTGCTCTCCAATTATGGCCTTCGCAGCCTCTCACATGAAATTAATAGCCACGTATCATAAAAAGTCAAATAATTATTTTATTTGAGTAAAATCATTTTAAGTGGAAATTTCAAGATTTTTCAGTTAAAAAAACAGTTGATATAAAAATGCCAGGCTTAGTTTCTCCTTCCAAATTGGGATTCCACACAAACTAACAAAGTCTGTTTCTTATGCTAGCCATGCACCATTATACATTATGTCAAACTTTGCAAGACTTTTAACATGCTTTTAATATGCAAAGTACAACGTTTGGTCCTAAAGAATAACTTGAACATGAAGATTGAATTCAACAGATCTCTGTGTTTCGCTGCAACTTATCCGTTCATGGCAGTGACGTAACCTCCAATAGGATTTGTGTTTGGATTTTATCTGTTTGACTTGTACTGCATAGAATTGTCTTTTTTTTTAAGTTCTGGAAACTTAAATTTAAAAACACTTCTTTCTTCACAAATAACTCTTTACTATAACATCACTGTAGCTGAAGCACAGAGATGAATCTAATTTGCATGATGCAGATTGCTAGAAGCATACTTGCAGCGTACTAACGTAGATGCACAACACAAAATAATTGATTTCAATGAATCACTAGACCTAAGCCAATCAGACACTGGAGTGTTTCTTTTCAGGTTTGGAGCCATGTGCTCAGGGACACAACTGCCAGCATATTTGTGTCAACAGTGGCGACTCTTACAACTGTAAGTGTCGCCCGGGCTACATCCTTAACCTGGACAAGAAAACATGCTCACGTAAGAGTCTTTATGTTTTTCTTCACATTTATATCCATTGTTTAACCTTTTTTCTTTTTTTACCATCCCCCCAGCAGAAACATGCATTGGTGTCCTGGATGTTTGATCTGTTTTCTTATAATCCACTGGGGAAAGATTTAAAAAAAGGCATTTTTTGTAAACTTTCAAGGGCATTATAACCATGTGGTATGGGTAACTAACTGGTCAAACCATGTTATAGTATAGGAAAGATCTAATTTTTTACCTATATTCTTTCCTATTTTTCTATATTTACCAGGCTCATTGTCTAGCTGTAGTTTCTTTGTATAACCTTTAAATATAGTCACAATAAATCCAACTGCCTCAAATATGATGATATTTGAAGAACATACCGAACAAAAGCCATCTGCAGTGACAATGTGAATTATACCTTATATACTTTAAGCATTTTATCTGCCTCACTTTCATATTCTTCCTGTGCATGAACAGAGGCATTGGGAGTATATATAAACTCATATTTACTAAACTTGAGAGGGGAACATCCATGACTATTGTGCTTAGTACAGTGTACTCATCTGCTGGCTCATACTTGGATCATCCACTGATCCCGAGACTCTCTTTGATCCAGGCCCATCTGGGTGCTCACATTACAAGGAATTTGGAAAAAAGTTCCTATAAAATAAGATGATTCTAAGGGGGGTAGGTTGAAACTTTACTTCAGATTTGATTTATTTTATATTGAATGATATTAAAACTGAAAATTGCAGAAAAGGAAGTGCAGGAAGCATTTGTGTTGTGCTAACAGTCATTAAGAATGGATCCTTTTAAGGAACTGTTAATTTTATCCAAGTCAAGAGGTTGGTTTTAGAGCCCTGTTACTGACAAAGTAGATGGATTTATATGATTTATTGCATTAATTTTGCATGATTGTGGAAAATTGCAAATACATTTCGAAAACATCTTGAGCTGTTCATCTGTTTTGTAAATGGATGGTTCATTAAAGCTGATCCGTCCCAGGTATACTTTCCAGGTTAAAGACCACCCATCTACACTAAGGTGGATAAGTAGCAAGCAAAATGGATAGATGTATGAAATAACTTTTTTTAACCATGTAAAATTTGGATTTTGGCTGTATGTGTCCCATCTACCACAGTAGTAGACACAACTAAAACTTATATTTTTAAACTGTAATCTGGATAAGAAAGGAAAACTTATTTCAAAATGTCACATGTTATGAAACTCCTTTTGAACATTAGCTGGTTTGGACACTTTGTTCTGAAGACACACACACTGCATACCAACTGTTGTTACTAATGTTTTGGGTTGCTCTAAATAGATTAGGACAAACACTATTCAGCACAAATTAAATAAGCAGGGCATGGTGAAAGCCTGCATTAATGAGCGGCACAAACTCTAATGGGTGCAGAAAAGCCTTCTTAACTGTTATTTGTAAACTGAAAACTCTTTCACTCAAACGTGAATGCGTGTTTCTTTCCAGGTTCAGATCCATGTGCCCGGGGAAATGACTGCCAACACATTTGTATCAACAGTGATGACTCGTACACCTGCAAGTGTCGAGTTGGATATGTACTGAATGCGGACCAGAAAACATGCTCACGTAAGTATATGATTTTTTTATCATTTGATTTGCTTTTGAGAATTCATATTTGTTAATAATGTTATTAATTGTGCTGAGTTAGATTTTTGGGTTTGGACATTAAAAGAACTCACCTTAACCTTGTTAAGGTTCAAATATTGAGGAGGGGTCTACTTTCCATAATAACAACACTGATCCGGCCGGGTGGAGTCAAACGATGATTTTAATGACACGCGTGGGAAGACCGCCCGCTGTACGCAGACAGCGCCGATCCCCAACTTACAGAGCATAAGCAGGTGTTTTATACCTTTCAGGGCTTAAATTTACTGACGCCTTTAAACGTCACTCAGATACAGTTCATACATAGGTTTCAAAACCACAATGACTTAAGACAGTTTAAAATAACATTGTCTCCGTCTCCACAGCAGATGCTTCCTGTCATCTGACTTTCACTTCTTGTCTGGAAACCAAACTGTTCCTCTGTTTGCAGAGACAGCAAGAAACTATTCCTCTTTTACAAAGACAATTTTAGAGTTACAGGCAAACATGATTAACCTCTCACCTATAAATGAGATAAAGTCTACTGTGTGTTTGTCAGCATGAAATGCACTCAGTTTCAACTTGTAACCTTTTCCACCAGACAGAAGGCCAGCACATACACATTTAAGATTATAACAAGCATTCAAAAGCATTTAAGATTATTGATTTAACTCAACAGTTTAACGTGGTTATAACTGCACCTGTAATAAAGGCTAATCGGGTACCAATATGTTTAAACATCTGAATACAATATCAATACTGTAGATTATGTTATTAATGCAATGGTAATGATGATGATGATTAACAATAGCAGTAAAATATATTTCTAATTGCTCACAACCTTTCGACACATTGGTCTGGAAGTAAGTAAAATCTATCCCGACCTTCAGACTTTGGCCTGACAGGTGAATATTAGAAACCAGTACTAAGAAGAAGCACACATAAGAACTGATGTTTCCTCTCATTTGATTGAGATCTGTGGTCAAACAGTTTAAGGGAGACTTCAAGCTAAGGCATCGAGCACATGACAGTGCCTGTAATAAGCGCCACAACAAGTTCAGGAACTGCTGCTGTCTAGAGACATTCGTTTCACAAATAGAGATTCTTACCTTGGTATGTATCAAGATGGGTTAATGTTGAATGCAGACCAGAAAACATGCAGATGTATGCCAGGGGTGAAATTTCCAGGGGGGTTAGGTGGGTTATGACCCCCCCCCCCCAATAATCAGACCCAACCAATATAACCCCCCCCCCCCAATAAAATTATGAATTATCTTGCATAAATATGCTGTTTGATTTTCTTTAGTAATTTCAGGTATTAGCAGCAAAATAGTTGCATGTTTAATCATCTGGGAATTTACCCAGATTTATTCATTTATTTAGACAGAGATCTTGCCCCCCCCCCCCCAAAAAAAAAAAAAAAATCGCAATTCTCCATATGCACGTCGCTCAGTTTATGTAAGGAAAGCCAGATGAGGAAATTAAGCTGGGAGTGCCAGCTTAATTTAACATTTATTTATAAAATACTAACCCATAATAACGTTCAGGGGCTAAAGATACAAGCAACTGTACAAGTGACTCTTTTCAGATTTGTGATATGTGACCAGAATCATGAGTGCAAACATATTTGTGCCAGTGATAATGATCCATACCTCTGCACATGTCATGAGGAATATATGTTAAATTCAGATCAACAAAGCATGTTTACATAAGAATAAATTTTATATAATGGGCCTTTGTGATCAGCGTGCTTTTCTAAAGCTTTATAGAAACCCACAGACACCAAACAAAGGCAGGTTATTATTATAATACATACACAAGCGACGTTTAACTGCTGATCATGTCCATGTTTAATAGTAATATTCATTTGGCAACTTTGTAGATTTTTTTTCACTTTGTATTCATTTTTTCCCCTTGTTTTGTGCTGCTTTGCTAGGTTACAAGACTATCATTGCCTGGGTTAACATGCACCTTTTGATATATATGCTGTATGCTATAAAACAAAACATCTTGTGTATGTCTTTAAAAGGACATAAAATGTAAGAAATTTTAGTTTTTCATGCTCCCAGAATAAGGATGAGGTTGTTTGTTGTTATTATTTTTAATGGCAGCAAGTTTGGTAGACAGGAACTGACAGACCAAAGGGTAAAATATTTTTAACTCACTTTGGCAAGGACTGCATAAAGCTAATATTCTCATGTATTGTTTACTGAGCTATAATAATTTAAAAAACTATTCTGTTTTGGTCTTTTAACATTAACTCTAAAAGGCAAAATTGGCAGTCACCAAAAGGCCAAAGCTTAGCTCTGATTATATAAAACATCACATCACGTGTGGTCTCTTTTCAGGTTCTGATCCATGTGCCCACGGTCATGATTGCCAGCACACTTGTGTTAACAGTGATGACTCATACATCTGCAAATGTCGAGTGGGATATGTATTGAATCGAGATAAGAAAACATGCTCACGTGAGAACCTGGATCCTTACAATTCAGATGTGTCTTGGTTTTGCTTCAGAGTCTGCTTTGTTGAACTCTGTGACTGAACCAGGTAGATGTTAAAGTTTTTTTCTTCCAGGTTCAGACACATGTCCCCAGGGACATGACTGCCAGCACATTTGTTTCAGCACTGGTGATTCATACATATGCAAATGTAAAATGGGATACATATTGAATCCAGACCAGAAAACATGCTCACGTAAGAAACTTAAATCTCAATATGTTTGTTTTTCATAAACTAAAGGAGAGTTTTTAACAATAGAAGTGGATTGGATCGTGTCATCAGTATAAGTCAGTCAGATGTGGAGCTGTTTCTTTACAGGGTTGGATTTATGTGCAAAAGGACATGATTGCCAGCACATTTGTGTCCACAGTGACGATTCGTATCTCTGTGAATGTCACGTGGGATATGTTTTGAATGCAGACCAGAAAACATGCTCACGTAAGACTTTTCAGTATGTCTGTTTGGCATCTGTGGTGTGATCCAGCATTTCAAAGCATGCCCACAAAACTCCTGTACTTCACCAGAGTGTAGTTTTTCATCTTTAGTGTAGCAAAACTCATCATCTCTTGTAAACACGGTCTATTGTTCTGATCTGAAATTACTTCTATTCTTTCAGTGAAAGATTTAAGAGATTTGAGCTACACAGCTCTCTGCGCTTCCCTGACTGAACACCATCAGTTAGAAGTGAAAAAAATGTGTATTCCTGATCAGTTGCAAGTGATTGTCAGTCACTGTGAAACTGATTGCTACATGCCACTCGCTAGAGATAACTGTATCGTGTGAGGAGTTGGTGAGGGGTTTCTGAAGGTTGCTGGTAGTCTCTAGTATTAAATAGGCTGCAAAGAGTTATTATTATTATTATTATTATTATTATTATTATTATTATATGGTGCTGTACCAAAAACCTCTTAGTGATTGCTCTAGTTGCTTACAAGTTGCCATGACCACCTGTAGACTTGAGGTGACTCCTGTTGTGACTTGATGCTGTATAAATAAAATTGAATTGACTTGTCTGCAAATGATCTTGTCTGCAAATAATAAACTGCTCACCAAGTGATAGAGATGTGTGATTTGATGCAAACTTGAAATAAAGGCTGTTTTCCTTCAAAGTAAAATTTTAACATTTTCTAATTTCACTGCAATTTGGAGAGTAAACAGGGAGTGTTTGCAGACAGGTCAAAATCTTTCATGCAGACTGTGGGCAACCATGGCAGTTGGCTAGCAAATCACAAAGGTTTTTGGTGCAGCACACTCTTTTTTTCTTATTTCATCTGGCAACAGTCAGGAAATATTCGCCAATTGGCCGGATAACACACATTTTTCCATAGTAACTGGTGGTTGGCAGTGGGCTACTGACTGGTATCTAGGCCTTTGTGATTGAGGCCTAACCAAGTATTCTTTATACAGACAACTGATTATTTGTTTTATCATGAGGTGCTGAGGGGGTGAGTGTTTCTTTTCAGGTTCCAGTTCAGATGCGTGTGCCCAGGGACATGACTGCCAGCACATATGTGTTAATAGTGGGAATTCATACATCTGCAAATGTCGAGTGGGATATGTGCTGAACGTGGATCAGAAAACATGCTCACGTAAGAAAGATTTGTTTTTAAATTTCTTAGAATATTTTGTTATGCCATAAAGATTCAAGAAATTGTGAAGCAAATGTATTATAGTCCAAGGAGCTTGGAAAGAAAGGTACAAAACAAAAGCATTATACATGATATATAATGCTAGAAAAATGATTCAGGGGGACCTAATGTTAATGTGTCATCAAAAACTTCTGTGACACCTCTCATAAAAAGCTCATAAGAATGTACATTTGTACAGTTTCTGCTTTAAGGTAATCTTCTTGTGCACCTCAGGTCTGCCTCCAGCCCATCTGTGACATATGTTAGGTTTCAAACCAACCAAGAGGCTGTAAGGGCCTTCACTAGTATCACCTCTTGGTTGGATGGTGCCTGTAAAACACACCTAGAAGCAGCATGAGATGCTTTAACTCGAATAACATTGTAAGGAAGTGGACAAATTTGCAGAGAACTAATTTGGCAGAATTGTTTGGTGAGCAAGAATTGGCTCCTTCTTCTTAATCCAATGTGCATGGGTACATGCTGGCACAATGGCAGGCATTGTGAATGTCCCTGTGAATGCCAGAAAAATAACAAAAGTCCTCATGGTTGTACTATTAACCTGAAGCCTGTAGGTTTTGATACTGCAGACCCTCCGCTGTTGTTAATAAGAGATGGGTTTTAGAGGCGCCAGCTCTTATCAACAGTAATGATTCCCAAAATGAAAGTCTGGTCAGTTTAACAAAGAATTGGATGTTTGCTCTCTGTGCATTGAGGTTCGTTTTGAAAGTGCAAATTCAATCTGGCATGTCGTCAGAACGGGAGTGACCGAAACTTAACAGTGGCATTTGACAAGAGGTGCATAAGAAGATAATCTTCAGAGGAGGTCAGCCAAATTTAAATGGATTTCTCTCCAACTGAGTGGGAGTGGGTAACTTTTTAAGCCATGCCTCGTATTATGAGAATGAGAACAAAGCTGCGTTTGACAGAATAACCAAGTCAATTAATATTGTTGCAGGTTCAGATGCTTGCGCTCAGGGACATGACTGCCAGCATATTTGTATCAACAACGGTGTTTCTTACACATGCAAGTGTCGAGAAGGATATGTGTTGAATACAGACCAGAAAACATGTTCCCGTAAGAATTTTACCTTTTTGTCAACATAAATCTTCAAGCCTAGGTTTTCTGTAATGTGCAACTGATATGGTGGATATGCAATGTTGTTTTACTAAGAGATGTGGCACATGGTTTCGGTAAGCCCTCAAAGGTGAGATGCCAGTATTATATTTGTATTTACAGTCATATTCTCTGACAGTGTCTATAGGCTTCACTATTTTCCTAAATGGAATTTGTATGTAAAAATCTGGATGAGCTCAAACATTTATACCTATTATGTGATCCCTGGTGTCTGAGTGATTGGAAATCCCACAGGTTCTACCACATCTATCTGAGCACCCACTTTACCTGAGGGTAGGGAGGACATTGCTATTTAACATAAGCATTGCCATGAGTGATATTTGTTATATGCCTTAAGGATAATTTACATAATGCAGTGGCAACATAGACATCCTTGCCTCCATCTGACCAACAGTTAATTCTGGTCATTGATGCTGTTCATGTTTGTTGGTCATAGCGGTAGCATAGTGGTGTTTGATAGGCTCACCTCTCGCAAATTGGAGTCATAGAACTGAACATGTTGACTGTATTTGTTCTGTTGGTGCCTTTTGGAGCATTTTAATTGAATTAACCTACAAAGGATATAACTTGCTTTGTGATGCAGACCAAACGAATAAAGAAAAATCTGAAATGTACAGACCTGTACAGTTTATGGATGTAGACTACTAACCAAGCTTAATGGCATTAGCCAATAACTCAGCCCTCCATCTTTATTTGTCAAAAAACAAAAAACTCAAACCCCTAAGCAAACAAACAATCAAACATCAGCAGTCAAACCCATGAGTAACAGCACATGTCATGCCATCCTTTATATACAGTCTATAATAAAGTCCATTGTATCTGCATGGGAACATGGTTAAGCCTATAATACTGAATCTTCCCATTTAAGTTTACATTTTTTCCAATGATATCTATGTATTAATGTTTTGTGTTTTTCATTTTGCATCCTTCATTTTGTGGAAAAGTCTACAGCTAACGAAGATCAGTGGCAAGCATTACATGTGCTGGTCCAGCAAAGATTATGACATGAGATGCTGGAACTGGAGTGGAAATTTTGTGATGGAGAACTCTGGCCCAACTAAAGAAAAATCTTTGACTGGAGTTATTACCTGTTATTACTGTTTCTTGTTTGTTTGTTTTTTTCATTGCTATTTGTAGTACATATATGTTGTACATGTGAATAGTATTTCTTTAAGCATTGATTATATGTCATGAAATCCATGTTTATTATCTGATCTCCCTCACAAAGGACAAATCATGTTGGTTCTTCTGATGCATATCATCTTATTAATAACCACCAACTCTTTTTATTAAAAATAACATCTAAGATTCATAAGATTTATTAATCTTTAAAACCGTTTACTTATTGAGCACTGATTCTTTGAAAGGTTTAAAACATGTTGGTTGCTGCTGTTGATCCTTAAACAAGTGGAGAGCTGAGAAGACATGAAAAAACACCTGTGATATCATTTGACTGTCTCAATAATTTTATTTTACTCTTTCAGAGGAAATGAGGAGTGAAATAACGGAGGATGCCTGCATGTGTGAAGCTCAGATTGTGTTCCAGAAAAAAGTACAGTCAACCATTCAGGAGCTGAGCAGAAAGCATATCCTTTTTCTTAAAAATGTGATAACTGCATGAAAGAAATATCTGTTTTTACTTTGTGTCTCAGCCCGAGCCAAACTATCTTAGCAATTGAAAAAACTGAGCAGGGGCATTAAATATCCTGATATATTTTTTTTTATACAAATACTTAATTTTAAATCAAAATTTCATTGTTTCAGTAACACAAATGCATAAATTTTAAAAAAGCATTTATATATATTCATATATTTCACACACCTGTCCCATATCCTTGTTCCACTAACTGGTGATTGTACCATATCTTGATGTTCTTCTAGAAATGATAAAAAACAGTACCATCAGTTCTACTCAAAAGTTCTACTCAAAGACACAAGGATCTCCCAGTGTTGGAGGCTAATGTTGCTCCTATGAAACTGAGTATTCAAATCTCGAACAAGATTTGTTGTTAATTCATAAAAACAGGACCAACTTTGTCTTCTTATGTAAACGGATTATGTTTCCATGCAAAAGAGCCCACTCAGTCACTTCAAGGTTAAGTCAAAACTTGCTTTTTCTTTGACTCTGTGTCTCACTCGATGAACTCTCAGACAAAGTGAATCAGATTGAAAGCCACCAGCAATAGTAAGAGCATCAATACCATCAGAGGACAAGTGCAGGGCATGCATTACATCCAGCTTCACGACCCATGGGAGTCAACCTGTAAACATCTGTAAACTGGAATGTTAACATTTTAGTGAAAGTGGGCATGGTTTTGATTTTTGTCATATTAAATATGATTTTTTTTATTTGCTGCCTAATCTGTTTTTAATTCTTGGTGTAAAGTCAGGTGAAACTGGTGTACATGTTTACATATACCTGGGTTCCTATTCAAATATGGATGACAACTTATTTATCAACATGTAGTCAACTAAACATCTCTGCTTCTATAATTGTTGTGTATTGAGTAGACAGCCTATTGCTTTCCTATTGTGCATACGCTACTTTGAGAGCTTTTCTATGTCCGTGCAGTGTAGCTCTTGGCAGAACACTAAGCCTCCATAGCAGAAAAATATAAGTTAATCTCTTATGTAACAAGAGTTTTATAGTTGTCCGTCAGATTGCAGCATTCTAAAAAAGACCAAAAATGAAGGCTGATTCAACAGGCTTATGGCATGTTACATCACAACGATTTATTATACCCCTCCCTTTGATACCTGGATTGTTTGATAACCTTTTTATTATGATTATAATTATTGTTTTGCTTGCACAAATGTGATTAGGAATTACTATTTTGTTTGAAGGAGATGGAAAGTAGTTCAAAGAGTTTAAGTATTACCAACTCTTCCAGTACTTTGCACACTTGGCCATGAAAGTCTGTTTTTGTGAAAAGTTTTAAAAACCTGACTTACTCTACATACATGTGCTGTTTAAATAGACGACCATATGCATGACATAATGTATATTCGTACTTAACTGTCTGTATATTGATTTTGTAAAGGGTATTTAGTGGTAAATGAAAAATAAATTTTCTGAAACAAAGGATTTAAAATTTCTTATATTGTATTATTTACAAATTTATCATTCACTTTAACACTTTAACTGTCTGATAAAGATTATTATCAGACAGTCTATGATCAGTTATATTTTTGTCTTTTAATATGTAATAACTTAAATATTTAAATGTATTTGAATAATCTTTTGGGCACATGAGAAAATACATTACCAAACATGATTGGAAGCTCTGTTCAATGCCTTTCGCCTCAGCTAATAAAAAAACTACAACTACCAGGGAGCACCTAGTCTCCCAGTTTCCGATTTACCGTTACCACGGGAGACCGAGGGAAGCTACAGGCTCTGAGCACCCTAGGCAGCCACCATTAGCTACGAAACATCGATTTTGAACTGTTTTCCAATATATTTGCTGATTTAACGTACTTTTTCTGCAGGGAATCTTTAAATTTGTGAGTCATGATTTTATGAACGTCTCTAGCTGACGGTAACAGTTTACCATTGGCCACTTAACACTAGCCGCTAACTAGCTAAGTCAGCAATCTATGCTAAAGTAATCGTCACATTCACCAAATGCTGGAGCCTGGAAATTTAAATGTGCCTGTTATTTGTGTAATGTAACATTATCGCCACAACCATGTTTATATACCTCAGCAAAAAGGTAAGTTCGCAGTTATCTGACACAGCTCACTGGCCACAAGTACGCCAGGAGGACGTAGTGTTCGGTAACAGTTATCTCCCGTGTCTTGCAGATCGCTATTCCCAATAATATCCATCTAAAATGTGTGTCTTGGAACAAAGATCAAGGCTTCATCGCTTGCGGAGGAGACGATGGTCTTCTGAGAGTACTGAAGCTGGAGACTCAGACAGGTAAGATAGTTAAAAAGGTGCACGACTAACAGAGGCATGCACACAGAAAGATTTCCTGCACCTCAGAGAGACCCGTTGATGGTTAGAGAAAGAGTAAACAATGATTTGCGTTAACGTTAACAACTATAAACACGTGCAATTAGGATGACCAGGTGTCCTCTTTTTAATGTGCGACTGCAAGGTAATTAATGTAAGATTATCCTCCAAAACTAAAAATTTAAACAGCATCCCACCTTTTGATTGGCTTTACAGGGTCTCAGTAAACCATGGCACACTCAAAGGAGTTTTAATCATCTTTCTTTTCCATTTTGGTGTTCCATTCATCCTTCATCAATTTATCTTCACCCTGTCTACATGACTAAATTGACTAATTGATGCTGCCGTCTAATTGGTTGATGATATGTTTATGTAAAAGGATAGTTGAATAGGTTTACCTAATGGGTGTACCTAAGAGCTATTTTGCATAAACAACCTGCTTGTTACTGGTAGCATTACAGTATATTGATGTCGCAATAACGAATAACATCCCATACATTCAGCTGTGTGCATTTGTTACAGTCCAAGTTGTTATGTAATGCAAATGTGATTCGGATTTAAGGTATTTTGAAATGCTCTTAAAGCGTCTTGGAAATCGTTTTACACTTTCATAATACTGTTGGCTCAGTTCTTGTGCCGCTATGTTCAGTCAACCTGCTGTTGTTAGTTAGGGCCACTGTTTCTTAATGTTTGAGAAAATGTGTGAAATGATTGATGAAATTAGTGTTTTTTTGTCTGCTGCATTTTATAAGCCCTTTTTTTAAATTATGTTTTATTTTTCTTTATTAATTTATACCTTTGGACATTTATTGAATAATATTGTGATTTTATTATCCAATTCAGGGTCAGTTGGTGTACCTACACCAACTTTCACAGGGCAAGAGACTAGGTATATCCTAAACAGGTTGCAAGTTAAAAAAAAGAGAGAAAAAACAAAAGAAAAAACAAACAAAATTTTATCAGTTTCTTTCAGCGTCTTATGTCTTATTTTCTTCATAGATCTTTTTGCATGATTTTTAAATCATTACTTTCATATTTACTTGTCCAAACCTTTTTTGGGAAACATGATTGTATATTTGCTAACCATTATAAACACCTCTGGAACTACAGTTACTTGGTGATGATCTGATCTCTTTTACCGCCCTTTGTAAACAGATGATGCTAAACTTAAAGGTCTTGCTGCACCCAGTAACCTTTCAATGAACCAGACTTTAGAGGGACACAGTGGTGAGTTATTTTGTATTAAGTATTTTATGGCCAGTTTTAGTTATAGGATATTAGTATTCACAATTCTAAAATGAGACGTCAGAAAATGATCTAATATTCAATTACTGCCTCCCATGCAGGTGCAGTGCAAGTGGTCACATGGAATGAACAGCATGAAAAGCTGACGACCAGTGATCAGAATGGACTCATCATTGTGTGGATGCTTTATAGAGGTGATTATTCCATCCATCTTGCACTGCTGCTCCTGGTGCAGCAGTATAAGCAGAGACACCCAGACCTCCCTTTCCCTGACCACATGCTAAAGCTCTTCCAGGAGAAGACTCAGGCGTTCCCAAGCTAGCCAAGTGTTGATTCTGTTCATGTTGATCTAGCGTCTTCAGTAGGAGAAACGTTTTATCACTCATCTAAGTGACTTCTTCAGTCGCAGCTGGCTGCAGGTTTCCCCAGGCTTGTAAACAGTACATTTGCATAATGACTGAAACTAGCACCACTGACATACAAAGGACTGTGAGGTCAGTTTCTTGATCATTAATATGCAAATTGTCGAGATCAGTGGCCATGAGTACCATTCACAGAGAGTTGGGTAGTACCTTCGATTAAAGCATTGTAAGATGGTGAAAGACGCACCCTCAGGGCCTCCCATCGATTCAGAAATGGTCTTTCCCTTTTTATGTAAATGGCCTCCTTGACTACCCGCTCAAACCAGCGTTCCTCCCTGTCCAGGATGTGTACATCCTCATCATTGTCCTGGCCTGAGGAGTTAGCTCGTCTGTGTTGTGCCATCCACTGAGCCAGAGATTGTCTGGTTTCCCCGATGTTTAAATCATGACAATCCTCCTGGGACTTCACAGCGCACACTGAATTACTCTGTTTGTGCCGGGGAACCCGATCTTTGGGGTGGACCAGTTTTTGGCACAGCATGTTTTGGGGTTTGAAAGCCACAGAGACACGGTGTTTAGAGAAAATGTGTCTCAGCTGTTCTGATACTCCAGACACATAAGAGATCACTAACGATTTTCGATTGGGCAGCAGTTGTCTTTCTTCTCTCCTGGATTGCTCGGAGCTTTCTTTAGGTTCCTTCCCAGCTTTGACAAATATCCAGCTGGGATAAGCACATTTACTCAGGGCCCTCTTGATATGATGTTCTTCTGCTTCTCTGGCCGCTGTATCTGTGTTGTAGTGTCCTGATGACACCCAGTTTGTGCTCCAGTGGATGATGAGAGTAAAACTTTAAATACTGATCTGTATGCGTTAGAAGTTGATCTCACAGCCCATTTCAGCCCACATCCTGCCAGTGTCTTCCAGGTTACTTCCTTCAGAATCCCACAAGCTTCATAGGGCTCCTTCCACAATCTGGTTCACACTTGGTTTCGAACTCATACAGTAGCTCAGGTTCCTTCCTCATCAGATAGGTGAGATTTCATGTCCTTATAAGCAGTTTTAGTAATTGGGGAGCGAGCCATTAGAGCCTCTGACCCTGACATTGACCTTGGGTGTGACCCAGTCGACATGGCATCAGATACCTATGCCCCATCCTATGGGTGGTGGATCCACAGGAGAATGAGGTCGTCCGTCTTTTGCGCTGGGCCAAGCCCAAGTTGTCAGGCGGTCATGCTCAATTACGTACATTCACTCTGTGTCTGGGTACAGCATAACCCAATGGTAACCACATGCAGGACAGAGTAAGTATGTCCTTAGTTCTTTTCTTTATTAGCATTATTTGATCATTACTGCATGCAGGCAAAATACAGAAACAGGTAAAAAAAACCAAAAAAAAAACATGTCTTTAACTTTTTTTTTTTGGTCTATTAAGGTGCATGGTACGAAGAGATGATCAACAACAGGAACAAGTCAGTAGTGAGGAGCATGAGCTGGAATGCAGATGGTCAAAAGATCTGTATTGTGTATGAAGATGGGGCTGTCATCGTTGGATCTGTAGATGGTAAACTGCTGCTTACTTAACAAAAATAATATTTGTGGAATTTTCTGAGTATGTAAATATGAATATATCCTTTATTATATATCCTTATCTCTTAAGGAAATCGGATTTGGGGTAAGGAGCTAAAGGGAAGCCAGCTTGCTCATGTGGCATGGTCGCCGGACAGCAAGATACTCCTCTTCGGCATGGCAAATGGTGAAGTACACATCTATGACAATCAAGGAAACTTCATAGTAAGTTTGTAAGCTTAAAAACAGTTTATTCTGTATGCTACTAGAATAGCTTTGCATGATTCAGAGTTGAACATAATGCTGTTTTTTCTTATAGTTATAGTTCCTTATAGTTGAGCAGGTTAATGAATTGTCATAAACTCTAGTTTTCTAGCTACCTTAATTGTTTCCATCCCCATCTCCGCCTCTATTCCTCTGTGATAAAGTATGACAGAAACTAGCATGACCATAAATAAACATGAAAGCCAGCTGAGACTCGATATAAAACAAGTGCATATAAAAGTATTAAATAATGCAACTATAATATTTTTTATTTTTATTTTCCTTCACTGTGACTCAAGCACAGGAACTCTTATTGACTCGTGTTGGCTTTCAGATGAAAATGACCATCAGCTGTCTTGCCAATGTGACTGGAGCTGTCAGTATAGCAGGTATCCACTGGTATGCAGGAAGCGGGGGTTACGTCGAGCCAGACTGTCCATGTCTCGCCATCTGTTTTGACAATGGAAGGTGTCAGATCATGCGTTATGAAAGCGACGAAAGTAAGCCACAAAAACAAAGTTTAATTTCAAATTTCGTCACTCGTGTTAAATTAAACCTTTTTACAGTTCTTTTTTTTGGTCCTCATACCCCTTTTCTTCAGACCCAGTGTGCATTGATACTCTGATGAATGTGGTCAGTATCCAGTGGAACCACTGTGGCAGTGTGCTGGCAGTGGCCGGTTCCCTTCGAGGTGCAATGGAGAAAGAGTTCAATGTGGTGCAGTTCTACACTCCGTTTGGAGAGGTGAGCATTATGGCTTTGATATAAGATGGGATTTTGCTGTTCTATATACCATCTAGTACTGTCATTTGGATCCAGGTTAAGCATGCATGGGGACCTGATATTGTTGAAAATCTTGGAGCAAAGTTCACTGATCAGAGGAGCCTGATTTTTGACTTACATAATTTTATCTAGACTTTCAACACATTTTGTACTGCTTAGTACAATAATCAGTAATCCTCAGTAATCTGCGAAAGGGCAACAATATCAGCATGATCTCAGCACTGAGGAGAGTCTGTACCATAGAACGGATTTAATCGATAAAGAAGATTTTACTCTGCAGCAACAAGCAAACAAACCCACTACACCAAATTATTTTGTCTTCAACCATCTCTCCTACAAATGCACACTTTTTTCTTTTAAGCTAGCTTTGTGTAGGGGACGGATGGGTCATTTCAAGAAAATAAGTTTACAGTTGAAACACTGAAACTTAAAAAACCTGAAAAAGATGAAAAACCACTCTTATTCATATACAAAAATGGGCATTTCATATTCCACAGGTCTGATGAGGGGGTCAGTTTATAAAGATAACAGTCTTCCTGCAAGTCTCTAGACAGTAGAATTAGAACAGCAATTTTCTTTTTATTGTTGTTGTTGTTTTTTGTTTTGTTTGTTTTCACTTGCTTGTCAGCAATGCAAACCAAGCTCTGGATATAGATGTACAGGGACGATTCCAGGGAAGCAGTAGTGCAGTCTATTAGTCAGTCCCAGTGGGTGTTGGACTCCACCCACAAGTACAAGCCAGCAAGAGCTTGAGAGATGGATCGGTGCAGCATCAGCATTGTGGATGTGGATGCTGTATCAGTCTGTTTTGGTGAGGAGAGTTAAAATGTACTTCTGCTGTCACCTTTGACCACTGTTGGTAGTTACTAAAGAATAAAGTCTGGATATCTTTGAAATAAGTGTCAGAAAATGGATAGACAGTGTTCTTAAAGACAGCCAAACACTGTCTTTTAACTTTGTGCACATTTTGGACTGAAACCATTGTGATTACTGAGAAGAACTCTTTGGATGTTTGTACTTCACAGGTTTGGTTAGTTGAAGTGATATTAAAAAGTTGTGTGACATTTTTTTCGTTAATGACCTTCTTTGTCTGTGCAGCATCTTAGAACTCTCAAAGTGCCTGGGAAGCAGATGTCAGGAGTTGCTTGGGAGGGAGGAGGGCTGCGCATTGCCCTGGCTGTGGAGTCCTTTATCTACTTTGCCAACATTAGACCAGATTATAAGGTGCATGCCAACACATGTGATTCATGAAAAATGTCTTTTGCCCTGGTGAACATGGTGGTAAATCTCTAGGTTTATCATTGTTTGGAAGGTTTAATCTGCTTTGATAGCTAAAACAGTAGAGCTAAGCAATCTATGATCATATGTCTGGGTTTAGCTGTATCTATCCACCCTTTTTCTGTCTTGTAACAGTGGGGCTACTGCTGCAGCACGGTGGTGTACGCCTACACAAAGCCGGAACGCCAAGAATACTGCGTGGTATTCTGGGACACTAAAAACAATGAGAAGTTTGTCAAGTATGTCAAAAGCTTGATGTCCATCACCACCTCTGGGGACTTCTGCATCCTGGCTAGCAAGGCAGATGACACCCAGCCTCAGGTATGAGCACCTATAGATTACATGACCTTAAAGTGATAGTAGAAGCAACCAAAATACTGACAGATCTCTGCTGTTTTCAAACACTACAGACTACTTTAATACACAAATTACTACTCTGTATGACTTTAAAGGTACTTTTTGTAATTACCCTCTGCAGAATTTTACTGAAAAATGTGCCACCAGGGGGACGCGTTTTACAAGTGGGTGTGTTCTGCTCTCTGATTTGTGCTACAGTGTAACTTTTGATATTACTTTTTAGCTTCTCACCAAGCTTTGCCTCTTCCTTGGCCACCACTGCAAATAAGAATATGTTAAATAAAGGTTCCACAGACTTACAGTGCTAATTCTGTCTTCTGGTGCTATTTGGAAAAATACAGCCCTAGTTTAACTAGTTTATCTCTTCAACACACCACGCACATTTTGGAAGTAAAGTCATAGATCTATGACTTTACTATATGATATTATTTCTTTAAATTGTGCTGATAATTTTTGTTATTTTTGAAAGTTTAAAAATAATTCTTAAACACAAGAATTTACAAAAAGTATCTTTGAGGTTCATACTGAAGGGCTGGGCGATATGGACCAAAATTAGATGGATGGTTGGATAGCGAGAGAGAGAGAGGGTTTATGCGAATGCTATATCTAGAACATTTTCATGGCTTTACATGCCATCAGACAGGACTGATGGCACTCCGCTGACAGTCTCTGTCAAAGGAAAACATTTGGGAGCTGTAAGTGTGCTGTAGCCTTGTTTGATTAATTAGTTTGTCAATTTTTGTCAGTTTGTGTGATTTACTTCAGTACCAAACTAATGATTTTTTGAGAGAACAAGCTATTTGGAATGAGGAACATAGGGTAATTTTGAAACAAATGATTTTCCTTTTACCCAAGAAATCATAAAAACAAAGCAAGTTCAGAGCCCATAAGAAGCCAAACTAATTCATTCACCACTCAAGACTTGACAAAACTCACCTAAAGAGGGAGATTTTATTCTGGCTCATTAGATGAACTTAGAGACACGGGGGAAACAAATGCTAACAAATTATCTAACTATAAGAGCCGCAAAACAAAGAGTTAATTTATACCCAGAGTTAAGTTATTTTAACAAAATTAAAAATGACATAAAAAAATATTTTAACAAAAACTTAAATATAACTAAACAGCATAAATCATTTTTACACTACACATTCCACATTGCATTCCCTATAAGGAATACTGAATGAGTTAAAGTAAATTAAGTTCTGAACATAGACAGGTTAACATTAAGTTAACTTCTCTAATAGAACTCATGTAGATTCAATAAATGTCAGATGTAATGAGAATGTATGAAAACAAAAATTTTCTTTTGTTACTTTGTTATTTCTGTTTTTATTTATTAATTGTTGTTTTTAAGTTTTTATGCAGTGTAACTAAGATAAAGATAATTAAAATGTGTTGTGTAGAGTATTGGTGCACAAAGTTACCAACTTTACAGTTTGCAAATGTGGCCAGGGTTTAAACATGAATAAGGCACATGCCATTTTCTGAGCGTTAAAAATGATTGTTTTTAATTCCTTGGCTTTGAAGAGTAATTTCCTTCTCAGTGTGCTCCAACTGCAAAACCTCGTTTTAAGTTATTATTTGTTGTTGGACCAGAACTTCAGGTTTTGAGAGTTAGATACAAGCACTGGTGATTCTTTACATTGCTATGAAATTATGTTGCTATATCTTTTAAAAATCAATATATCGCCCAGCCATAGTTGTAGAGTTCCAGAAATCCAGCAACAGAGGTAATAAAAATAGTGGATTTGGACTAGTGTGAGGATCACAAATGTTTCTCTGCTGTTTTGCCTCCTGTTTTTTCTAATCCGTCGCCACACAGGAGGATGCTGAGGTAGAATCTGCGAGTCATGGGAGGGTAATGTACAATTTAAAAGCTCACACCCCCAAAAAAGAGGACAATTTGTTATGACATAAAGTTTTAAATTGACCTGCAGGATAATGTCACTCCATTTTGTGTTTTTCAGTATGTCCTGATTTTGTTCAACTCCATCGGGACACCACTTGACTCAAAATACATAGACATCGGTGAGTTTCATATGATGAGAAATACTTGTGGTGCAGCATTGGTATGATTAAGGCCACTGTTTGTCTTTATGTCAGTGTGAGAGATCACACCACATTCATAGAGACATAGCTTACATCCTACCTCCAGCCACCCAGCTTCCTTTAGCACTGAACACTGGCTGCCTTTATGTTGCTCAGTGGGCTTTGCATATCCCAACTTGATAAACAGCATTAAATGAAGGGTGTGTCAAACAGTAGGTCGGGAGACTGTTTGAGAATTTCTCCACAAAATTTAATTTGCAGAAAATGTTCAAGGTGTGCTGTGAGATTACTGCTGTCACCCACAATAACCTTGAGCATCTGTATGAAATGAGGGTCCTCTCAAGGGCACAGCATGCTTTTACATATTGAGATCCTGATGTTTTAACCATACAGAAGCTTTGATCTTTTCAGAGCTGGCACTGTTAGATTCACACAGTCCCATGCTGTTATATATTTTAATCTTCTCCCTCATGTGATGCTCACTTTTTTATTTCTTCAGATCCAATGTTTGTTACCATGACTAAAACCCACGTTATCGCTGCATCCAAAGAAGCTTTCTACATGTGGCAGTATAGAGTGGCAAAAAAACTGACCGCCCTGGAGATCAACCAAGTGACAAGAACAAAGAAGGAGGGAAGGGAAAGGTGAGCTCACATGTTGCAAACTGGTCACAAGGACTGGACAGGTATAGAACAAAGCCAGGTATTAGCCAGATAGTAAATCATGGAAAGATACGGGAAGGCCAGGTCACCACAGTGTTAGAATCTGTGAGCCAGTGGATGAAACCACAGGTTTACTGTCTCACTGTTGCTGTGTGAGACTTGATAATGACAGTGCAATAAAAAGGCTTCATTCATGTGAGTTTCCAGACCGGCGGCTTGGTGTGAACTAATGTTCTGCCAGATCTATCCTAACACCTGGATTACAAGCCACGTCAGGTGAACTAGAAGCTGTTTGCCTGTCTGGCTGTCTGTCTCTGTGGCTCCTTCTCATGTGTTCTGACTTCCTGCACCTCCAGGGTCTATCACATCGACAGCACTCCATCTGGAGCTAGTGACACCAGCCCAGATTTCACAAAGGCCTTCACAGTAAGAACGTTGTGTATCTCCTGTCTTACATTTCAATAAAGTGACACTTCTTCTGTTCTAAACTTAACACTTATTATCTGATTACATTCAAATTAAACACTCTTACCTCTGAACTCTCAAGTGTTTCTGTTAATGCAATTAAAATATACAGATAAATGGCTTTAAACGTACTTATTTAACTTCTGACTGGTGAGAAAAAGATATTTTTTATAATTTAAAGTAAGATGGATTCTTGTGATTCTCACGTTGTGTATGTGCACTTTTGTTTTATTTCAGGCAACTCGAGATCCCATCTGTTGCATTACAGCTACAGATAAGACCCTGATTGTGGTATGTACAAACCTGTGCAATGGACCATATAATGGAATCAAGAGTAAAATAACTGTGTGTACGTCTTCACAGGGTCGTGAGTCTGGCACCCTCCACAGATACAGTCTCCCAAATGTTGTTCTCGTCCAGAAGTACACTTTGAACAACAGAGCCCATTATCTCTCCCTAAACTGCAACTCAAGGTAAGTGTTGGTGCTTTATGGTGTTACAGATTAACACCAGTAACAGGTGTGCTTTACTGAGTAATTTTAGGTTGTATTTTTGAGTCTAATGTCGTCGTGTATAATGCTTATTTTTCTTCAGTCGTCTGGCCATAATCGACATCGCGGGCATTATGACTCTGTTGGATCTGGAAGTTCACACTTCCACAGATAATGGGACAGGAAACCAGCCATCCACAGGAGATCCATCTAAGTTTGAGCGCAAAGATGTTTGGGACATGAAGTGGGCGAATGATAACCCTGATCTGTTTGCTATGATGGAGAAGACCAGGATGTATGTTTTTAGAAACTTAGACCCAGAGGTGAGTCGTTAAGTAGTATGCCTGATGTACAGCTCCAACTTAGACTGCACTAACATTAATGTTATTCTTAGTGAGGGTAATTTGTTTATTTAAAAAACAGGAACCCATCCAAACATCTGGATACATCTGCAACTTTGAAGATCTGGAAATCAAATCTGTCCTACTTGATGAAATCATGAAGGTAAATGTCTGAAACAAGTTGCATGAAGCCCAAATATAATATGTAATGCAGTCATATTTATTTTTGACTATCTTTACACAAGTATGTCTGTTTTTGAAAGACTATAATATGTTAAGGGTGAATATGTAGGTATTTTATTTGGAAAGTTCAGTGCTAGCTAGCTAATCTTGACTCAGCTCAGCCCACTCGGACAGGTCAGTTTTTAACATGTCTCCACATCATTCAGCTGCTTTTCCAGCGAGTTCCTCATCCTGCACTCAGTCTACAGTTCAATCGTCCTGCGTAGGAGCTGTGACAGTAGTTCTCACTTGCTCTGCAAACTGCACAGACCATTACTCTTAACTGCTGCAGGTTCTGGTCAGACTGACCAACAGCAGTCTGACACTGTGACCTTGGCAATCACCTGAATTATTGACTATGCCATGGCCCCAACGACTGAAATTTCAAAATAAAATATTTGACACTGCTATTCTTAATTATCATTTAAATAAGGAATATTCCATTACAGGATCCAGAGAGACCAAACAAAGACAACCTCATCAACTTTGAAATCCGCTCCCTGAGAGACAGCCGGGCACTGATTGAAAAAGTGGGCATTGAAGAAGCTTCGCAGTTCATTGAAGACAATCCTCATCCAAGACTTTGGTAATTAAAAAACTTTCCACCTCTGTTCTTAATTCAATATTGTTTTTTTTTTTAAATATATATATATGTAGTAATCAA
Organism: Neolamprologus brichardi; assembly: GCF_056152115.1. NCBI lineage: Eukaryota > Metazoa > Chordata > Actinopteri > Cichliformes > Cichlidae > Neolamprologus > Neolamprologus brichardi. Next base: position 7,484,178 of record NC_142122.1, read on the forward strand.
GTCTTTATTTTATCCTTTTCATTCTTTCAGTGTTCTGCTACAATTTCCTACAATTTCCTTTTGCAGTGATTAAATTTTCTTTGCATGTTTTGGTGCTACATTATTTCTGTAAGCCAAAGAACACTCTCCTTTCTAAATCTGCCAGGCGTCTGCTTGCTGAGGCAGCCCTCCAGAAACTGGACCTTAAGACGGCTGAGCAGGCTTTTGTCCGTTGCAAAGACTATCAGGGCATTGAGTTTGTCAAGCGCCTGGGAAACTTGCAGAGCGAGCCAATGAAGCAGGCTGAAGTGGCGGCTTACTTTAGCAGGTTTGAGGAAGCTGAACGCATGTACCTGGAAATGGATCGCAGGTACAGTGGCTTTTTCTGGTATCCAAAAAAAATCTCCCTACTACCTCCCATTTAAATTTCCTGTAGTGAAGTGAATTATTAATGTTGCTCCAGTACATATTTCTTCCCCCATCCTGGGAAATATGGTGCAAAATGACCATATCTGTCACTGCAGGGATCTCGCTATCAGTCTCAGAATCAAGCTTGGAGACTGGTTCAAAGTGTTGGCCCTGCTCAAAAGTGGTTCTGGGGACAGTGATGATGCTCTGCTTGAACAAGCCAACAATGCCATCGGAGACTACTTTGCTGACAGACAGAAGTGGTATTGAAGTTTTATTCACCCCTTCTTTCTGAGGTTGTTGATTCTCTTAGTTTTACTCAGTGTAAAATGTTACTTTTTACAATCTAATCTTCAAGTGTTACTGGTTTCATTTTTTCATTTTTTAACTTTATGATACATGCCCACAGAATCTGCCATTTTCATCCTTCATCCTTTATAGTCTATCAAATCAGATCTACAGTGCATTCATTTGTATGGATAGGATGAGGTGGCCAGTTCTCAGTTGAAGAAAGTTGAACTTCAGGCTACTTTATGCAAACTAGAGGTGTCCTGTGTAACCGAGTGCCTCTGGATACCTGCAGACAACTTTTAACACATATGCAGCCACTTCATGTTAATAATGAAGTGGCTGCTAAGATGTTATGTTAGGCCTTTTCAATCTGATCCTGAACAGAATGTAATTGAGGAAGACATTACTCGAAATAAAAATGGAGACAATCATGGAGGCAACGAGATGAGAGGGTCTGCGTCGACTGCTCCTGTATGCCAGCCATGAGGAGAGGTGTATATCTGGTCATCAGTTGTTAGACCTCAAATTGTGGCTCTGACCTTTGTTGTTTGTGATTATTTATTTTAGAGATTATGTGCTCCTGTCATACAGTCGTCAGATTTGTCTGTCAGTCTGAACAGCTGGCTCAGTCTCACTCGGAGAACACTGGATTTAAGAGCTGACTGAACTGGCATGTAGTGACTATTGTTTCACTTTCAGATTGATTGTCAGCTGATTGTTTACTTCTGTGCAGGAGACTGTCTAATATTTTCACATCTTTTATGTTTCGTTAAGCATTTTTATCTCGTTATCCAAGTACACTCCTTGTTGGAGAAAATTGTTGGGAAAACATTTGATTTAATCTGAAGCACTCGAACTCTTGGTTGGCAAAATGGATCAGCTGGATTGGGAGAGAAGTGCAGAGAACAGCCGCAGCTTTTTCCCCCTTTTTTTTTTTTTAAACTTTAAATATGATTTATTTTCAAGGGTCAGTGCTGTGCAGTACTATATTAAGGGTCGTAACCAGGAGAGACTCGCCGAATGCTACTACATGCTAGAGGACTACGATGGCCTTGAACGTTTGACCGCCGCTCTGCCAGAGAATCATAAGCTGTTACCGGTGAATCAGACACTCTTGGATCAAATATATATACATGTATATAGATGTACGGTGCCAGTTTCTTTAAATATGTTACCTTAAATCACAATCACTCTTCCACATCTTTTCTATATTTATGCTATAGGAGATCGGTCAGATGTTTGCTACAGTTGGCATGTGTGAACAGGCTGTGAACGCCTACCTGAAGTGCAACCAGCCCAAAGCTGCCGTTGATACGTGTGTCCATCTGAACCAGGTGAGAGATGGAAAGAAAAACTTTGGCGCCACAATTTCTGAGCAACGCTGAGTGATTTACAGTCAGTGAGCCTCCTGCTGTCCTCCCACTCCCAACCTATGCCTGAGTGATATTTAGCTCAGGGGTGTGAATGCTTATCTCAAAGTCACTGGACTCTTCCAGTGTAAATGTTGGCCCAGGAAAATAGGAACGACACCTGAAAAACCAAGGATGGAGCTGTCTTACAGGTAGATTTAGTTTAAAGGATGTTAAATCTGTGATTTATTGGCGGTCTCTTCTTCTAAAAGAATATGTCATTAGGAGCCCCAGCTTCCTTCCTTAAGGGCGGTTTCTCCTGCTGTGTTAATGCTGCACATTTGACAACAAAACAGGCCAGCTGTCAGCTACTTTGCCTGTAACCATCTTGTTGTCTTAGACCCCAGATCTCTGAAAAACACAGTGTTTGTGCCTAAATTGTCCAGATCTGCTCTCCAAACCCGTCACGACACACTGCTGTTGCTTTTGTGACGAGATAATTAAGAACAGCAGTGTTACATCCGAGTAATGCCCATTGGGTTCGGGATATTAGTTGCAGTTCTAACATGGATTCATGTTAAAAACTGTGATTTCTCATAATAATTATAGAAATACATTATTTTTAAATGACCATTTTCTCTCAAAAGTTTTTTATTTTATGGTTTAATCATAAATTTACAAAAACAAAAAATGTTTGCCTGTGAGAGATTCAGTTCTGATCATTGTTTTTGTGACAGAGTCTATAGGTATACATACTGAAAATCTCAGCACTTCCCAGGAATAATAGCTTATTGTAATCTCCCTGCTGGGAGGCATTGTACACAGAGGGACAACACAGAGAGACAAACAACCAATGGTCGTTTTCACACTTACAGGCAATTTGGAAACACTAATTTACTTATCTTGATGAACATGAACAACGTTTGACAGTAGTAGGAAGTACCTGGAGGAAGCTCGCACCCACATGAAAAAGATGATAAAAAGACATATTTACATTTTTTTTTAAATTTGTATTAAATGTTTTTCCTGCAGTGGAACAAAGCAGTGGAACTTGCCAGGACACACAATATGAAGGAGATTAAATCTCTCCTTTCAAAATATGCGTCACATCTTTTGGAGAAAAATAAAACTCTGGAGGCAGTGGAGCTGTATCGAAAAGCTCACCATTTTCTTGATGCAGCCAAACTCATGTTTAAGGTAAGCCAACATTCTTATTCATGTAAACCAGCTTTATAGATTAATTTTAAACACATATATAATTTCTCACTCCTTCTTTATTCCTCTCCAACATCAACTGCACATATCGCGCCACAAAACACAGGAACACACTTCCTTAACACTGGGTGTGAGTGGAGCCCTCTAGTGGTCCACCACAATAGATTAGTTTTAAACACATATATAATTTTTATTTTGCTGTATGTTTTCATTAACAAGTTAGGTCCTACATTTAATATAGACTTAAATTAGAAAGTCCTTAAAAAGTTAAATGTACCATGCCTTTACTCACACTTTGCCTCAAGTCTGGCAAACTTGCCTCAAGTTTGCCAAAGTGTATTAACTCTTTACGCCTTGAAAGCCTACTAGGAGCATCCCTTAACGATATTTCCTGAATGGTTCCTGTCATATTTCAGGCTTTTTTATAAAACAAAATGACTGGGTTTGCATGAGATGTCAGTGAGGGTGGTCTCTGTTTGTGCAGCTACGTTTGGGGAAAAAAAGAGAAACTAAAAGTTGTCAGATCACGTTTTTATTGAGGTCATCAAATCTTTTTGGGAAAAGAGTTAACAAATAAAGATTCTGGTTCGTTCCATGAAAGATTAGTCAGTGCTTTGCAAATTATGTTGACACAGAACAAATCACATCGGGAAGATAGGCCTGGTATAAACTTGAAATAAAGCAAATAAATAATACTTGTTGATGTAATACATTTGCAAAAGTTCTGAAAACATGTTTTCACTTTGTCACTTTACGCAACTGAGTGTAGGTTGCTGAGAAAGAAAAATACATTTGTGAAAGTGTAGCTTATGTTTGCAGATAGCAGATGAGGAGGCAAAGAAAAGGACACGACCTCTGAGGGTGAAGAAGCTCTACGTGCTGGCAGCACATCTAGTGGAAAATTACCACAAGCAGGTGAAGACGTCACAGCAGAGCAAGGGCAAAGGAAAGAAGACAGAGGTAAACCATGTGCACACGTACTATTCCAAATCTTTCTAGTGCATTAGACATTTTTCTGCAGTAACTGTTTGAATAAATTATTTGTGATGTGTTTCAGAAAAAAAGAGTCATTCTTGTGCTTATGTGGAAAGACGTCATCTGTTTATGTACAGAGGTTTGTGTTCATATCATTGTGTGCATCTTTGTCTGTAATTAGGCGACGCATGCACTTGCTAGCCTGCTGGAGGAAGATGCAACATCTGCAGACAATCGCATTGTGGACAATGCCTGGCGAGGAGCAGAGGCATATCACTTCTTCCTGCTCGCTCAGAGGCAGCTGTACGATGGCTACTTGGAGAATGCCATGCGCACAGGTGCCAAATCACTCCTGTAGTACTTATTATATTACTTATATTATATAATCATACTTTATATTCTAGTATATACACATTGATTTACCTTTTTTGTTTTTCTCTCTAAAATGTGAGAATTTTCTGCTTCTCTGTTTAAAAAACTGATGCAAATGAACTTGATTTTGTACTGTAAGTCGAATACAAAAAACCAACAAGAAACCTTTCTGCTTTTCTGTTTCTGCTGCTTTAATCTGCTGAATTCTTAAACTGTACAAAATTGAGAGACAGTGAAAATATTTTTCTCTTGACTACACGAGCATTTTTGCATCTTTTGTACTGTTCTTTGTGTCTTTTAAACAGTGTGTTAGGGCTGAGCAATTAATCAAATGTCTATTTTATCATTTCCATATACTCCAGCGGTGTGATGAAAAAATCATCGTGTTAAATTTTTCCCATTTTCCTTTTCAGCTTTTTTCTTTACAGCTCATTTCCTTTACCTCTGTTGGATTTTTTTGGACCACCATTGTGACCCAAAATAACTGTAGTTATTATTTGCTTATTTAATAATGGTCATAATTGAGAAACTCTCTCATTTAGTGTAACATATTTCAGGACTGCTTATTAGGCTAAAATGTTGCCCTGTTAATCTAAATCTCATTATAGCCAATGGGGCGTTGCCAGGAGATTCCCAGTTGGCATGAGGAACAGCCATCAAAAGCAGCAATATTATAAAAAACAGGAATGAGTTTTTACAGAACTCACCTTCTCTGTCACCCTTACCTATAGACCTTTATGCTCTCGCCACAGTGTCCCTAAAGGTGCACAAAGGCTTGCCCTTCTCTCTCTAAGCAAGACGTGAAGTGTCTACAGTACATGCTTCTCTACACACAATGCAATGGACTGTCAAAGGAAAGGTGTAAGCAACCAGGAGAGAGTAAGGAAAGAGATGCAGCTGTCTTTTGCAAATCATTTTCCTGGTCACGTCTGCTGGCCTTTCATAGATCTTGACATGGAGCTGAATGTTCGTATGTCTACAGTGTAAACATTCTTTGCATAGATAAGCATAATTTTTACCAGATATGCAAAAAGTTCTTTTGGTTAACCGTAATCCTTCTTCTAAATGTAACCTTAATTATCAGCTGCAGTGAAGCCACTTAGCCTCGATTTATGAAGAAACGATCGCAGATCAGTGCCTTGGAAAATGATCAATTTTATTTTCATTTACATATCTTTTGGTCTTTGGCGGTTTTGTAATTTCACTTGTCCTATACTCAGCATAAGCCTGACTTTTCACTATTTATTATTAATTGATTTTGTTGTTTTTTTTTTTTTTTTAAGCTCTTCACCTGCGTGAGTATGAGGATGTGATCCCTCCTGTGGACATCTATTCTCTGCTTGCTGTCTGCTCTGCAGCCAACCGCGCCTTTGGCACCTGCTCACAGGCCTTTATTAAGCTGGAATCCCTGGAGAGTCTTGATCCTGAACAGCGGCAGGCCTATGAGGATCTGGCCTTGGAGATCTTTACGAAGCACAGCCCAAAGGACAGTCGCATGATCGAGTGGAACGCATCATCAGAAGGGTGAGATTTATCGCTAATTAACTTCAAACTCTATCATCAAACTGAGAGCAGCGTCATCTCCCAAAGTTGTAAAAATGATGTCTAGATGTAAACGTTTTTTATTTTATTTTACTGTTATGTTGATTTTGGCGATGATAGTTGAAAGACATGGTGGAGTGTAAAGTTTGTAGCTGGTTAGTTGATTAGCAAGCTTCATCTCTAAGCAGTGCAGTGCAATGAGCAGATAGAGTTACCTTGTAATTACTGCAAAGTAACCAACAAGGGAAGTCTGTGAGGACTAGTGGTCATTGGAGGAACTGCAGCTATTAGCCCCAAATGTTGTGTTGTGATTCATCTTGTTAGGTTTATGAAATAAACTAAATCTAGAACTACAAAACGAGAAAACAGCCACGACTCAAAACCAGAACTGAAGTTAAACACATTTAAAATGGAGCACCGAATGCAGGAATCAGTGGCCTCTGCAAAACTTCTGGTCTTTCCTTTGTAGCCCTTTTTACTGTTGCCTTGTTTTGATGACAGTATGACCTGAAGCAGCTTTCTGTCTTTTTCTCCTTATTTTGTCAGGATGGAGGAAAGATTTCGCACTTGCATCGTAACTGGTCTGCCTGTCCAGGAGTACAGTTGTTGGATTTGCAGTGTGTGCAAACACTGTGCTCATGATCAAGAAATCAGCAAATATAACTGCTGCCCGCTGTGCCACACTCCTATACTGTAAAAGGAGAACAAAAGATGAGAAAAGTTATTTTCATAGAAAACAGAGAAATGTTAAATCATTTTAACTACTTTCAGGCTTAATGTTTAAAGTTAAAGTTCCTGAACAGGCAGCTACAGAGGAGCTACCAAAACAAGATTCACCCTAATCTTTGACTTTTACTATAAGCAGTGTAAAATACTTAGGTTCTTTGTATCTATTTTCACGTAAATAAATAATTCTCTTAATAAAACAGCTTAAAATGTTTCTTTGTTCAACCGGGAGGAGACGCCAATGCTGAACCATGTTGAAGAGATTATCTCTTGGCTGGGCCGGTGTCCTCACAGAAGAGCAGGAGAAGGTGGCCGGGGAATGGGAAGTGTGGGCATCTCTTGTGTTAAACTGCTGACTTCATGACCTGGAAGAGCTGGAAAAGAGAGAGATAAGGTTAGCACCAAGACCTTTTAAAGAAGAAGTACTAACATAAAGGCCAAAAGTCTCACAGTTTTATTTTCTAGACATTTCTAACATAAATTGGAGCAGAAAACGTACAAAGTGGTGCAAAAAAAAAAAAGTCACCAGAATTTAAGAAATGAAGTGTCTCAGTAGTGCTCAGGACTAAGTGCATCCAGCCACATGAAATCTCTCTTTGTGTGGTCGCCAGTGCACAGCTTCTGTTATCCATTTTATTTTTAGTACATGGAAGAAGGAAGACATTTTTGAGGTCTGTAATTTCACATAAAAAGAAAAACTACAGAGCAAGAGGAGAGGGATCAATTTTTAAGAAATAAAACTCAAAATGTGTGACTTTAGGCTCAGATGTAAAAATAGAAATATACAAGAATAAACAATGAAATTTTGGGGTTTCATTGCACAAGGCTGGTTCAATCTCCTCAGCCTGCACATGTCTGTGGATGTATATTGAGTATATGGAGGTTATAATTTCCTTCATGTAGCCTTCTTTAATTTGATTACATTTCTTTCTGATTTCTTGAATATGTATGACTTCATAATAGTAGAAAATTTTATGTTTTTCTTTGATTATCGTTTTTACTCATTTTGACTTTAAACTCATAAGCTTTGAGGGGTTTTTGTCATAATTTTACAGCCTGTTATGAATATTACTCCTTCTCAAGATGTCATTATATCGTTATTTATTTCTGTATTTTATTAATAATGTTTGTAATGCAGCATTAGAAAATTGAGAAGCTTTTGAACTTAAAAAAAAAAATCCACATTAATGATGTGAAATGCCTCCATCACTGTTGACCATACGCAGACTAGTTCTTTTGTTTCATATCTTATTCTGCCCCCTGCTGGTAGGAAACTGCATCAGTGAGCTGTGTAGGTAATTACACTACATTGCCACAAGTATTTGTTCATCTGGCTTCACATGCATATGAACTTGAGTGACATGTCATTCTTAATCCATATTATTGAATATGATGTCGGCCGGCTCACCCACCCTTTGCAGCTAAAACACCTTCAGCTCTTCTGGGTATTTTGGGATACCCAATACTGATGGGTTCACTTGCAGAAGTTAAGACATTTTATTACACTGCGAAATATAAAGGTGCTAACTAGTGCAAAAAATAGTGATGATATAAAATAATGATTTTCATTTCAAAATAAATAAAATAGCCGTGACAGACTGGCGGCCTGACCAGGCTGTACCATGCCTCTCGCTCTGTTGCAGCTGGGAAGACTCCAGTAAGTAAAGCTGCCTTTTGTCTGTTTTGGGAATGTTTTCTTTGTAGCACATGCCTAAGCCAAGCTGTATTTTACCCATGTGTGGGCACCGGACCAACACAAAGAAAAACAACCATCCTCACTTTCATCTTCTTGCTTGCTTCTTTAGTTAGGTTAAAATTATTACCTAAAATGTTGCAGCCACAGTACTAATAGTGAGATATTATTTCTCCCTTATTAGTTTGTCTTCGCCCTTTTAACCTAGAACTGAATTTAAAATCCTTCTTCTCAGATATAAAATCCTGAATGGCCAGGCTTTATAGTAAAGACCTCATAGAATCATATTATCCCAACAGAGCACCTCACTGGGATACAGGCTTATTCGTGGATCACAGAGTTTCTAAAAGTAGAATCAGAGGCAGATCCTTCAGCTTTCAGGCCCGTCTTTTGCATGCAGGAGACAGACGCTCTCAACTTTGAAGATCTGGTTTCAAACTTTCCTTTTTGGTTACTGCTGGATCAGATGATGCTGATCACCAGGTGTCAAGTCATTTCTCATTAAAAATGAGTTTTTCCTCCTCACCATCACCAATTGCTACTCACAGCGGATTATCCAATTGTTGGGGTTCTCGTGGTGCACTTGGATCAAAGCACAGGGAGCTGGGCACTGCTTATGATTTATACGCTGGGTTAAATGCTGAGAAGGAGTTTCTCTCCAAGGATCATTAAAGATATCTTTGTTCATTTTCCACATGTCATCAAGGCTTCTGTTCACTATTTATTTTCAAGCTGCCCTATCATTAGATGCTACAAACTTAATATTTTATGCAGGAATCATTCTTTAATGACTGCATTTGTGTTTGTATCTTACCTATACTGATAACTTTGTATGTGACAAATATTCTAAAAGCTAATATAATTATGGTTTTTAGTCATTCCAACAAATTGTTTCTTGGCTTTTGTTTTAGTAGTGATGTCTTATCTGAAACCGCACCCACTTCTGAAATGTACCAACTGTCCATCCATACAGAGATCAGTTCAATTGAGTATTTGGGTTTCCAAATAGACCAGGGAGCACAAGTTTTGTCCACGGTCTGCCCTGCTTGCTCAGTTATAACACAATATGCCACTAGTATCCCATCATCTTTTTCAGCACTGATGTAATAGCAGAAAAATTGTACACAGTACGGCGAAGACTGATTACAAAGCTCAGTCTTTACAGAGTGATAAAATATTTACGCGGATCGATTTAACACATGTTAAAGGACCTGGTGCGACCTGGACGCAGTTTACACATCAAAGTTTAAATACCCACTCAGAGCCTGTTAGCGGGGCAGACGTGCCAGCCATCCTGTGTGAAGTTGCGTCTCCACCTTTCTCACCGCAGAGCGCCTTGAACGGCACACTCCCCTCTGAACAAAGTCAGAACAGCCGCAGGACACGTCGGCACATGAGCAGGTAAGCTGCTGGGCTTATTTCTCGCAGATTTGGGCGTCGACTAGATGTCTGAACAGGAAATATGATCTTACTGGGTGTTTAATTATCTTTTTTTTAGGGTTTTGGAGTTGAGTTCAAGCGGTGTTAGCGCAGAATATTTACTTATAAAAATAGTACTTTGTTGTTTCGCTGTCATCTTTTCAGAGTCTAAAATAGTTTGATTCACCGCGTGCGTAACACAAGTCCGTGTGCGCGGACTTGTGTTACGCACAAGAGCTGCACTCCTCCATGAAAGCCGGTATTGATTACCACTTGGATGAAAAACGCTGCCCAGTGACATGGGTGTGTAAAAGTACATAAGTGGATGGAAACACACAAGTACTACAATTTGAGAAAAAGTGTTACATTTCATTATTTTATGCGGCGTATCCTATACATGCTTATAGTGCGCGCGTATGGTCGTTACACGAAACGTTTAAATGTCTAATGTATAAACGTATAAATGCTATGAAAGTACCAGCCCGTTCTCACTTCTGGCGTATCATACCGACGGAAATTACACCAAAAGGTCACACAAAAATAAGGAGGATGTATTTGCATAAGGATGGGTTTGGGTGATTTTTTTTTTTTTTTTTTAAATTTGAATTAAAAATTCATCATTAAAATTAAATTCCTTTTTTCGTGTAATTATAATAAATTTAAAAGGACGTGCACTTTGAAAGAGTAGTATGTGACGTGACAATTTCTCGAGTGAAGTTCTGAAAATGAAAACGAAAAACACTGAATAATCATGAATATGCGTAAATGTATAATTCTGACAAATGATAGTCACAATCAGCTCAAGTTCTTGCTATTTATTTATTTTTTCATATGCTGCTAAAAAAAAACTTTTTTAATTTATGTGCTGTTTTCCTTTCACAACGCATCTCTTTTAGAGCAGAGTGAACACATTTATTTTACTAGCGTACACTTTTCCTGTTGGGCAGTTATTACATATGGAATTAAAATTATACATCAACTACAGTAAAACATAAGGTTTCTGAAAACTCACAATTATAAAGAAATGTTCTTAATCTAGATATTAAACAAGAACGTTTCGTGACGATACGCCACTTATTAGTATTAAAGTGCAATGCAAATACTGGCCAGCAGGGGGAAACAATCAAATACTTGTGGCTTTAAAGAAGTCAATGAGAACCTGAGTTCCCTCATTCCAACATTTTCTAGATGACATTACTTCCCGTTTCAGATAATGAACTTCATGTGTGATTTAGTATTATGTAAATTAAGGTCATTGTTCAAATCAGGCAGGAGAATAAACCATTGGTTAATCACTCACATGTCAATAGATAATGAACATGCCATACCTCTCACTTTTTCAGATTTACTCCTCAGTTGTGGCTACTAAAAACCCACAAATACAAAAATAAGTTCTTTATTAAATAATTTAAATATCTGGATAAAAACAAGTGGTAAAAACTGTGAGTGACATAATGATTTAAACAGATGACTTCGTGTTTAGAATAGATTAAAAACAAAAAACAAAAAAATAATATATAATGTGTGCACATGCCAATTTCACTACAACACTGCAGGACTTTCAAAATTTTTAAAAGTCCTGCAGTGTTGTAGTGAAAATTCTACAAAGTCCACCATTGTCAGGTCCACCATATTATATCCAAACGCAGCATTTTCACTGTCTGGAACCAAATGGAAACAAGTTTACACCACCTTTAACAAGAAGAAAAAAACATCTAGTTGATCTCTATGGTCTCAATCTTCGATGCTTCTATATCACTACTAAAGTCTTCATATCTGGGTTGACAGATTAATAAAACCCATTTGAAGTGGGTTAAAGCCACAGCAGGTGTGTAATAACCTAGGTCTTGCAGCCTGGTATCCACACTGGCCTGAAAATCTTTAGATTGTAGTAAGAAAAAAAGCTCGATGAGCAAACATAACACCTCGGAGGGGACAGGGGACCCCACCTTCTTTACCAAACTCAATTTTAGATTATGTGTTTTAACATTAGGTTTCCACTCCCACAGGTATCACAGGAAGACGTGACTGGGTCATTTAAGAGCTTCTGACCGGAATTAAAACATAGAGCCTTTTCCTAACGGTTAAGCACAATCTTTAACACAAAGCGCTCCATGGACTCAATCAAAGCATTATTTTCCTATGACCTACCTCTTTAGCAGGGGGCATCAAAACCCAATCTGTCGTTGTAAACATCACCCACAGGGAAACAAGCCAACCCTGCCTACAAGGGGGGATACTTAGACCTAGTTTCCACCAATTACACCAATCAGTGTCTCCATAAAACTTTTTAAAAGGTCCTCAACCCTTTAATATATTTCTTTTTCTTATTCTCTGTTCATTTTAACTTCTTGTGCATTCTTCTGGAATCCAGTCAAAATAGCTTTGGTTCTGTTGGAGTTTTATTTGGAATAATGTTCTCACATATGACACTGACTTATTCTCAAAACATTGCAAGGGAATTAGTTACTTAAGGCTTAAAATTTAATTAAACTCCTCTGCAGCAGGCAGCTCTGATGATTTCAGGTCCTTCTGCACATTATTGCATAAAAAATAAGTGTATTTTAACTTTTTAAATCTAACTCTATCCTGACTATGAAAGCTAACATTACAAAAATATTTAAAACTATTGATATTGATTAAGGGTTTCACACATATATGTGTACAGTTGACGTGGTTCGACTGTGTGAACAGGATGCCTCCTGGGTACCTATGACACCTGCACAACTGTGAAGGGGGTGCTTTTGGCATTGAGATCCTGAGATTGATGGATGGATTTAAAATAGATTTAAAAGCCAGTAATGAAATATAAAGTACAATGGCAGTCAGGGCGTTCATAAAGAGCAGGACATTGTAATTCAATAAAGGCAAAAAGAACTAAAAAAGACTAAAGCAAGCGTTAGTACGAGGTGTCCTCATTTCTGTGTTTGTTTGCAGGCACTGACTCCTTTGCAGGCACTGACTCCAGGGACTGTGAGGAGCTTCATCATGACATATGGCAAGATCCTTCACCAGCCTGAGGGTTGCTTCATTAATGTCAACGTTGGAGGTTTCAAGCAACGAATGGACCTCACCGTCCTGAAACGATTCCCGCAGACACGGCTGGCTCGTCTTCTGTGCTGCAGATCCAAAGAAGCTATCCTGGAGCTCTGTGATGATTTCAGTCCCTCTGAAATGGAATACTACTTTGACCGCAACCCAAGTTTTTTCTGTTACGTTCTCAACTTTTATCTTACAGGGAAAATCCACCTGGTCGACGGGCTATGTGTGGTCTCATTCTTCCAAGAAATTGAATATTGGGGAATCAAGGAACGTCATCTGGACTTCTGCTGCAGCACCAAGTTCCACGACCTGATGGATCTTGCTGAGGATGGAATCTGGGATCAGAGGAGCGACGAGGTGCAGCTCAACAGCTCTGGCTCTTCTATTACTGATCTGTCTGTTTTGGAGGATGACGAAAAATTGTTTGAAGGCTCCTGGTGTGCAAATGTCCGCCGGAGTGTTTGGATTCGACTTGAGAATCCAGGTTTCTCCACATCAGCCAAAGTTATGGCTGTAGCATCCCTCGCTGTAGTCATCACCTCCATCGTGGCCATGTGTGTTCACAGCATGCCGGACTTCCATCAGGTGGATCCTGCTGAAAAAAAAATAGAAAATCCAGTGCTGACATTTTTTGAGAGCCTGTGCGTCGTGTTTTTCTCTGCAGAGTTTATTCTTCGCTTGGTTGTTTCACCGTCAGCCAGGAAGTTCATGTGCAGCCCTCTCAACATTATCGATCTATTGTCAGTCATGCCCTTCTATGTCACTATCCTGTGTGACCTAATGAACGAGGGTGAGAGCACAGACCTGGAGAACGTTGGCAAAGTTGTGCAGATCTTGAGGCTGATGCGAGTGTTTCGTGTTTTAAAACTGGCTCGTCACTCAGCTGGCCTTCGCTCTCTTGGTGCCACCTTACGGCACAGCTCCCGTGAAGTGGGGCTGCTGGTGCTTTTCCTGTCTGTGGGCATTTCCGTGTTTTCCTCCCTCATTTACTGTGTGGAGAAAGACTCTCAAGAGTCTGAGTTGCAGACTATCCCTATTGGCTGGTGGTGGGCCACCATTAGCATGACGACAGTCGGCTATGGAGACACTTTACCTGTTACTTTGGCTGGGAAGCTCATAGGAACTCTGTGCATCATCTGCGGGCTGCTGATCGTGGCTCTGCCCATTACTAACATCTTTAACAAGTTCTCCAAGTTCTATCAGAAGCAAAGACACTTAGAGCTCAAGCCAAGCAATAACTGCACCAGCATGCACAACTAAAGAACAGCATCTAAAGAAGTCTTACCCTTACAGTCTCATTCATGATTTAACTTTACAAGAGATTAAATCGGCAGGTTTAAGATTTCTTCATCGTCTTCCATGAGCAAGATAAAAGGGTTGAATAAATAGACTGCATGAAAGTTCTGAGTCATGGTCTTGTTTTTTGTAGTTTTGAATTATTTAAATGTTTCTGTGCTCTGTAAAAGGTCATGGGATAGCTAAACATTAAACACAAAACACAGGAGGACATTAGTGTAAATTTCAAAGATACGCAGTTCAGCATTACTGAGGACAAAGAAGACACTGTAGTTTTTACAAATGGCAGTTAGTGGGCTTTTTACAGAGAACTGACATAGTGTTGCATACTGAAATGACCAACCCCAGTCTTTGAACACAGCTGCCACTTTGTCACAGCTTCAGGATTACCAGCAGTTAGCCAGATAGAAGATAACAAATACCAGCTTCAAGGTTTCCAGTTCCATGTGCCAGTAGTGTATGAATGAAAAGCTAAAATAAATGTAGATTGTCATCAGATCCTCGCCAAGTGTTTTGAGACTGTATTGGAAAAATTAATGTAGTGTCCTATTAGAAATGAATTAAAACAGGAAATGGGTTAATGTCTGCATAAGTGGGAACAAACATGGAGACGGAAACAAAGCCATCAAAACAAAAACAAAAAAAACTGAGTTAATGCAAATATTGAGTAATGTTGAGTAAATCTCCTTCTTCAGAACAACTAATCCTTTTAAATTGCATTAAGGTTTAAAGTTTGCAGGGTTAGCTGTAGCTGCTAGCAGTGATCTCAGCTTTTTTTAGTCTATAGACTGGAACTCTTGACTGTGTTTGTGCTATTGGTACATTTTGGAATAATAACATGACCCGCTGAGCAGTTGATTGTCTAAAAGGTCTATGTTCTAGCTTTGATGAATGCAGCTGTAGTATTTATTTAGTCTGTTACTTAGCATTTAGTAGCAAATACTGTATCTCAGTGTGGGCAATGAACTACTACAGTCTACAGATGCAACTTGGAAACCAAATCTAGTTTAGTACACTTCTCTTTTGACCAGATATGGTCACCTCTTCTGCCTCTTCTTCTTCATTTTTTAAGGGGTCACTACAGCAGATCATCAGCCCTATCCCTCCTCTGAACATGTCCAAACCGTTTTAGCCTTGCCTCTCTAACTTTGCGTCCAAACATAACATCTTTTGCTCTGCAACCTCCAGCTCAGCCTCCCATCTTTTTGTCAGTTCAACTGTCTCCAAAGCATACATTACAACAGGTCTCTCTACAACCTTGTATACCCATCTTTTCACTCTTGCTTTTATCGTTCAAAATTACTTGTTATCATCGCTACTGTCTCTAAAAAAAACAAAACAAAAAAACAACAACAACAAGATGGCGACGGCCACCAAGCCAAAGTTGAGGTTTCAAAATAGAGTCTACAAACAAGTGAATGACATTTCAGAGGCTATGTTCATTATTCAGACCCAGTCTGTGATTTTTGCCAACAAGTGTGAAATATAGCACAGAATGTCCTTTGTCTTTACCCATTGCTATCATGCTGCTGCAGACCTGCTATTGATCTGTGCCTTATTTCCCCTTGTCTTGCTTGTATCTTGCTTTCAAATTCCGGTAATTGCTTAATCCAGTGAGATGCCTCTTGTTGTTTGCTGGGTTATCAGTGTAATGAGCTCTTAATCAATGTCCCTGGGCTAAGAGTCAATAAAAAGAACTTGGAAGGTGCTGAATTAACAGAACATGCTATGATGAGTATTGATAGCCTGTAAACGGAGACAGTATAATGACTGTGTCGAGGTTTATTATCATTAGCAGGATTTATATTACGTCCACACAGCTGAAAGTTGACTGTGTGTGAGAGCAAACATTGAATCTTGTTGCAATTTAATGCTCCTCCTCTCGCCGCAGTCACCTTCATCATCAGTATGCATGTGTGTGTCCTAATCTTCCACAGATAAGATCAATGAAAACAGGCCAAACGTCCTAGCTGCCCTCCAAATGCTGCCAATACTATACAGATGACTGATTTAAATACAAATCACTGAGTGCCTGTGGTGAAGTGGTGCTCTGTAGTCAGATTAGTCTCACAGACTGCTGAAAACAGTCATACTGCAGCCGTCAGCTGTCAGAGAATTGCTCAGCAGCCTGTGACTTCAGCACTTAAGTAAATGTTTGCATCAGCACTCAGGAGCACGGTCACCTTTTCTGCTTGATTTCTTTCTCCTGCACCTTTCCTTTCCGCTAAAAGTCACGCAGTATTGCAATCTAATTCACTTCACTGCGTAGGTTGTTTTAACTGGAAACCACCGTCAGCAATATCTGTGGTTACCTCAGTCATAAAGGTCAGCTGAAAACAGGAACAGAGGGGTGCTTTTTGTCCTGTCATGGTATTCAAACTCTGAAAGTCAATACATGCTGGGAGACTGATAACACAATGATGCAAAGATGCAAAGACAGACAATGCCAACAGTTAAAACAGTTAAACAAATGCAAACTGTATTTGTATTCATGCATATTGAGTAATTACAGTGAATTTACACAAAGTGTTCAGTAAGCACAGCTTTGAAATAGCTGCAGAAAGGGGCAGAGAAAGGACAGAAAGGACAAAGCTGCTAGCAAGAGAAGTCAAAGTTTATGGCATGCAGCCCAAGCCTGGAGCACTGATAACTATAAGCTTTATTAATAGGAAAGCTTTATGCCTTCTTCTACCTATTCTGTAGTTCTGTGCAAAAAGTCACCCCTCATTTTGTTAAAACTTTGCTGGAAAAATTTAAAATGGGTGGAGTGATCTGTTGGAAAATGTACAAACATATATGGAAATACAGCTTATAAGGCAAAAACAGAGTTTAAATGGTTCTAATGAGCTTGAGAAGACAGTATTTGACCACTTTTATTCTTCAACCCAGGGTTTAGCAGCAACTATACAAGATGTAAAACAACTTAAATCGTGGACCAATTGGACATATAGGTTTCAGTAGATCTAAAAGAAGATGAAGGCTTTTCACTACTTTGGCAAAATATAATTCCTGTAGATAGAGGAACAAACAAAGTACTAAAGGTCTTAATTTCTTTTTTCAGCATCACTTAAACAGATTATTTCTAGTTTGAAAATATTTTAGAGGTGAAAAGAGGCAGTCATATAGACATGTTTTATTTAAAAATTAAAGGGGAAAGGTGACTCCAAAGTTCCCTTAAAATAGATCGCCTTTCCACAGAAATCTAAAAAGCATGAAAACATTTCTGTCTATAAATTTCTGAACTGACAGTGTTTAGATGTCTAAAAGTAGGGAGTCACAACATTTCAGTATCTCCGTATCTATGTTTATTATCTCTGTTGTTAGGTTTTTAGATCTTTGCTACTTTCTAATTTACCTTCACAAGATTTAAATCCATCCCATTAAATCTCCCTCTTAATCACTGCTAACTCAGCACATTCAAGCCAAAGAAGGATGTGCTGTACTCTTGAAATGGAAGAGCAGAGGATAAAAGGACACACTCTCTCTGACTGAAGATACTGTTTTGAATTTGCTATGAGCTGTAATCCAATCTTGGCGTGGAACTTGATTTAATCCAAATACATATGATAGCAGCAGGAAAGACAGAAACCAGATAAAATGGGCTGCCACATGTTCAAAAAATATGCATCAGAACGAGTCTTTTTCAGACACATCTGACTTGCACAATTGAGTCTGTCACAAATTAAGTCGTAGCTTTCTTTGCAGACAAAGCAAATTAATTTGCAATGATTATATTACACAGTGTCTCTGCCAACTCCCTGACTCAGCCCAAACTCAGTGTTTGATTTCAACAAAAGTGCCCGTGCTTGGATTTCAGCTATTGATATTTGAAGGGTCCACAAATACAATCATGTGCACTCTGACGTATGAGCACTGCGAAGATTAAGCAACAATCTGATGCTGCCGGATGTGAAGGACTGCAAAAAATTCCATTGTCTCAGAAACTAGGATCAGATTTTCTTTACCACATGAAAATTGATTTTTAGTTTTTTTTTAGCTCTGCCTGGAAAGATGAAAAAGAAGCAGAATGACATTGAAATATAGACAACATATAAAGTAATGAGAAAAGGAGCTAAAAAAAAAAAGTGACCCACAACATTGGCTTGTATTTAGGAGAGCAGAGGCTGGTGAAAGAGGGGACGGTCACATCTATTTCTGGATTATTTATTTATTTAAATATTCCAATCCAATTAATATATTTTTTCCTCAAATATTTACAATGCAAATAAAATGCATTTTGCATATTATTCAAATACAGTTGGTAAAAATATCCCTTTATAAAAAGGGAACTGAATCAGGCAGGTGATCTCTGACACTTGGCCTCTATCTATGTCACCACTGGAGAGATGAACATGGTTATTTCTTAAAGCATATAGTTAGGGCTGGACCAGGTGAGCCTGAATCCTCCCTTAGTTATGCTGCAATAGGCATAGGCTCCTGGGGGACTCAATTCAATTCAATTCAATTCAATTTTATTTATATAGCGCCAAATCACAACAAATGTCGCCTCAAGGCCTCCCATGATGCATTGTGTTTTTCCTTGTCAGTCACCTTTTTCACTCACTATGTGTTAATAGACCTCTCTGCACTGAATCATATTTGTTATTAATCTCTGTCTCTCTTCCACAGCATGTCTTTTATCCTGTCTTCCTTCTCTCACCTCAACCGGTCGCAGCAGATGGCCGCCCCTCCCTGGGCCTGGTTCTGCCGGAGGTTTCTTCCTGTTAAAAGGGAGTTTTTCCTTCCCACTGTTGCCAAAGTGCTTGCTCGGGGGCTTGGGTCCTGGTTGGTGTGTTGCCGGGGTTGTGGGTGGGTGGGTGTATGGGGGCCCAGTCCTGGCGCAGGGTGCCGCCGGTGCATCGAGCCACCTGGGGGGCTCTTCAACTGGTGGGGGAGGTTGTTACATCTTGCAGGAGCTCTCCTCTCTTCAGGAACTCACTCTGCAGGAGGGGGAGATACAGGAGAGGTGGAGGAAGATCTCAGCCTGGGTTTCTATTGTCTTGTGTAGTCTGGAAGATGAGTGGATGACGGGGTCGGTGCAGTTTTCTCTGAGGTGGGGTCAAGTGGGCTGTCCTGGGCTCTGTGGAGCCGGGCGGTGCTGCTGTACTGGGCTCCGGTCCGGATGGGCCTGGGCCCCCTTTCCCTGGCGGGTTGCAGAGTATGGGGGTGCCTACTGGGATCAGCGAGGGAGCTGGCCCCAGGGAGGGGTCACTTGCCCCTCCCTTCCTTCCCTCCCCAAAACGTAGACATTGAGGGCTATCAGGAGGGGCTATGCGCTTACCTGCTGCTCTCTGGCAGGTAGCTCCATGCCCTCCTGGGTTTTAAAGGCACCTTAGAACACACATGCATCAACACTACATATGAGCGGGCAGAGGGAGGTTTGGAGTCTTCACACACCCCCGTTCTCTGTTGCCTGTTGGCGCGGGGGGGGCTGGGAGGAGAAGTTGGCCGTCCGACTGGAGTCTGGAATGTGGGGCCTCCCTGCTGCTGCGGAGTTGGGGCGGTCTGCTTCTCCCCACCCCAGGGAAAAGGGTAACACCACCTGGGTCTGGGTGCAGTTTCCCCCTCCAGGGGCAAGGGTACCTAGACCCGGGGCTTAGAGTATGCTTGGGGAGTGTGATTGTGTGTACAGTGTCTCTTTATGTCTGTCTCCACGTTGGGTGAGTGCTGAGTAATTGCATATGAGAGCATGATGGTGGGAATGGATGTCTGTATCTGTGTGTGCCTGTATTTCTGTGTCCATATGTCAGGTTGGGTATCAGATGCCACCTCTCTGGGGACATCTCAGGTCCTCCAAGGTATGGAGGCCTATCTCCCCCCACCACTTCCCCTGCCAGTGGCAGACGCCCTCAGACATTGGTGCGTTGGTGGTTCTTTGTGTCCGGGGATGGGCGTCCAGGTACACACCGGCTCACTCCTTGGTGGCTGCTTATCGGGGCCTGGAGCCTGGGGCTCGCTCGGGCCACTTCGGGGGTGGGGTGCCCTCGGCCTGGGGCTCGGTCACTCTGGCACAGCTGGCTGCCGACAGAGCTCATGGGCACGTCACTGCAACCCCCCCTGGCTCCTGCTCCGCGGCTGCTGAGTGACCCCTCATCTGGGACTCTCGTCAGCTCTTTCTGGGATAGTGACGCAGTTGCCCCTCTGTTGGCCCCTCTGCAGAGCATCTCTGCAGGAGGCTCTGAAATGCAAGGAGAGGGGTCAAAAAGAGGAATCAAGGATGTGCAATCTGTAAAATAAAAAAGGCAATGTGCGTGTGTCATTCAGTCACAGCATGCTGAGCTTGCATGAAAGGGAGAAGGTATAGCAGGTGTCCTTGTTACTTAACTTGGCACTAGTCCCCGAACTCAGTGAATGAACCATTCATGGACATTGTAAACACCGTGCCCTGTGAATCGAGACATTGTCACCCTGGACCACTCCCTAGATGGAAATGCATGATTAAAGTGAAACAAATACCCAGAAATACTTTTCAATGTTTTGCATGAACTCTTTCTGTAAGGGACAAAATGCTAAAGAAGAAAAAGGCCTCGGACAAAATACCATTTTTTTTCTTTTATCAGCTTAATGACATAGATGCTTTTTTAAAATCAGGGAAAAAAACAACTAAAACCAGGTGTTCTCATTTACAACCATTTAAGCACATTATAAATGTTATAAAATAAATGTACAATATGCTCTCTGAGTACAGCTTGCTAATACTGGTTGGACCTCTTTTGCTTTCAGAACTGCCTCAATACAGCAAAAAATATTTACAATGCAAATAAAATGCATTTTGCATATTATTCAAATACAGTTGGTAAAAATATCTCTTTATAAAAAGGGAACTGAATCAGGCAGGTGATCTCTGACACTTGGCCTCTATCTATGTCACCACTGGAGAGATGAACATGGTTATTTCTTAAAGCATATAGTTAGGGCTGGACCAGGTGAGCCTGAATCCTTCCTTACTGCCTCAATACTTAATTGCACAAATTCACCAAGGAAATATTCCCCAGAGAACTTGGCAGCATCATGTAACTTTTGCAGATGATCATGAACATGATGTGAATTTCCTGTTCAACAAAATCCCAAAGATGTCCTATTGTATTTATATGTGGTGACTGCGGAGGTGACTTAAACTCTTTTTTTGTTGCTGTTATTGTCATGTTCAAGTTTACTTTCCAAAACCATAAATATACCATTCATTTAAATGCACATGATTTATTTTATTAAATGCGTGCAAATGCTAACAGCAACCATTTAAAACTAACTTTATTGTGGAGTATTTCTTCTCTTTTTCCCCATTGTTTCTGGATTTTTTAAGCAGATTAGATCAGAACTAATTGCTGTTCCTTCCTTTAGTTTTTTAAACCAGTTCTTTGCGTTCATAATATTTGACTGATTAATGATTATTATTGAATGATTATTTGATTTGATTTGATATACCTTTATTAGTCCCACAAGGGGAAATTCCATGTTAAGGCTGCCGACCTATTGCACGCAATGGCGGCGCCATCTTACCCTCCGACCATACATACATTACACAAAAACATCACATGGGGAAGACAGGTCAGAGAGGTATAACAATGTTGTCAACTGAAAACAATCCTTGTTTATTGGGCTTTTTCTACTGGGTATTAGACATTGCCTTTAACATTTTCTTGTCCCAGACACTATTACAGGACGTGACGGTGTCTGATGAGATCTTAATTTTTTCTTCAGAAAGTCATTTAATGTTTTTTTTTTTTAAATTTATTAAGAATTAAGGGATATAAGAAAAGGCTAGATTATCTCTCACTGAGTGTGATTTTTGACTGAGTATGGTTGTTTTTTTTGATAATTATTGTCCCTGGTGGCGATAGTTATTTCATCGTTGAGAGTTTAAATGAAGTGCAGTTATTGTTTATGGAGAACAGTTTGTCACTTACCTCAGTGAAACAGTTTGAGGATTCTGTATGGGTTAGTGGGTGGGTGAGGTGGTCCATGAATAAAGTACTTACTAATGTTAGCTTTTCAGAACAACTTTTAAATTTAACCTCCTTATTCTAACTGGTGCTTTCATTGCAAAACTGGTTTTCTGTAAGCACACACATATGTAAGCATATGTCTGTATATGTTTGTATAAGCATGTATATCCGTAAGTACGTATATCTTTTTTCAAACACGTTTTTGATTTTATACAGCATTTTTCTTTTTGCAGCATTTTTCTTTTTGCAAGTGTTTTCTGAAGTTGCAGTCCGTTTGGCCTCTCAGGACCACCGTATTTATGCCTATTTCTACTCCTGTTTGAATATGTTATGTATTATCATTTAGAAAAACTTGGAAAAAATGTTTTTAATTTATTTTAACATGTTGAAACTAAAACCTAGACATCATTGTCTGTGACAAATTCAAATCATCTTGGTCTTTTCGTGTTTGGAAGATTAAAGAGGAACTCATTTGGATTGCGTTACAGAGACAATCTGATGATGCAAATGATAAACGAGTAGAAGTTTTTTATATAGCTGCTGTACAGGAACCTGGTCATACTGAAAAGAGAAGATAGACACATGTAAATGTTCTGCCTGTGCGTATCCATGATGTTTTTAATGTGGTTATTTGTCATGAGTGTGTTTCACTCCTCTTTAGGACAGAGTAGTTTTCTCCGTGCATACTCTCCTGGGAATATCATCATTGGTGGACTTTTCCCCATTCATTTAAAAACTAATAGGACTAACACTTCTGCAACTCTCTCCTGTAGTGAGTAAGTACAGGCTGAGTTCATCAGCTCATTAGTGTCAAATAGATGATTTGTGAATTTAATCTGTCTTCTGTCAATCTTGCAGCTATGGTTCAAAAACATTCCTGCACAGTCAAGTGATGATATACGCCATCAGCAAAATCAACCTACCTAACATCACCATAGGATACGACATCTATGACACTTGTGGAGATGTCGGCCTCGCCTTGAGAGCGACTCTCCAGCTGCTGAAGAATCAGTCAGACCCAGAAAGCTGTTTAGTGCCAGCAGATGCTCAGTCCAAGTTACCTGAACCCAAAACCAAGGTGGTGATTGGGGAAAGGTACTCAGAAGTATCGATAGCTGTTGCACGACTTGTTGCTCTGTCTTCAGTTGCCCAGGTTTGTTTTCTCTGTTTCTGTCCTACAAAGCTCAGTTAGAAATATAAGAATCTAAATTTGATGAAAATCAATAATATCAGCAAATACATAATCTGTCTTTAGATTTCCATGCTTATGTGTTGAAAAATCTTTAATGAACTGTTTTTATATATGCTCTATGTCTGTTTAACAGATTAGTTATGCATCCACAAGTGAGCTGCTGAGCAGCAAGTTCAAGTTTCCCACTTTTCTGCGAACCGTGCCTAGTGACAAATATCAGACAAGAGGTATTATTGAGCTGGTGAAGATATTTCATTGGAAAACAGTGATTATTGTGGGAAGTGATGATGAGTATGGGAAACATGGCAGTGATAGCCTTCAAGACAACTTCAACAACAACAAGAGGATCTGCATTGAATTTGTTCACATCTTGTCCGCTGATTTTACGACAAACAATCATAACATGGACCGAACTGAGCTGAATGAACTACTGAAAAAAATTCAAAACTCTTCTGCTGAGGCCATCATCATCTTCACAAAGGAGAGTAATGCAGAAATCATCCTGAAAGCAGCTATTAAACACAGAGTCAACAGAACGTGGATTGCAAGTGATGCATGGTCCAGCTCTTCAAAGATCGCTGCAATTTCAGGCATCAAGCTGGCAGGAGAAGTTTTTGGGTTCATATATAAGCAGAAAGAGGTGCCTGGCTTTAAAGACCATGTCATGTCAATGTTTAATGGAACTAATAACACAATTCTTAGAGATTACCAGACGCAGCATCTACTTTCTTTAAATAAGTCTGAAGAAGAAAGAAAGCAATATCTGGCTTCTTACATCGACCAGGATGAATCTTATGGTATCTATATAGCAGTTCGAGTCATTGCTGAAGGGCTCAGACGCTTGCTGAAGTGTAACGACCATTGGTGTGAACGAAGATCCAGTTTCACAGCCTTAGAGGTACAATAAAGATAGCTTGCCAATTATTAATTATTTGTCTTTAACAAATATTTTCAGTATTTCAAGTTTGCGAAATTTTGTCTGTCTTTAAAATATGAAACTTAAGCGAGAAATTGATATTCTTGGAGAAAAATCAACCATAATATTGCCAGGAAATCATTTATGTTGAATGGTACAAACAACATACGTTTTCATTTTCACTTCCTCTTTCAGCGAAACTGCACATATTTCAGCAGCATGGCACTTTACTAAAAACACCCAGGTGCTAAGCTGTCTTGCCTGCAGTCCAAATGTTCAATCATTTAAACCAGGGGTGTCAAACATATGGCCCGCAAGCCAGATACAATTATATCCGGCCTGCGAGATAACTTCATTATCATTATTATTCTGTTACTTAAATATAGACATGTGTGGTCCATGTGTGGTCCCTACAAAAATGTCAAAATCTCAGCTGAAAGTCCAAACAAACCATTTCAATAACCTCCAAACAGCTAACAGTTTAAAAACAACAACAACGATTAATATTAACTTCTTAAATTTTAAATGATTTGCAAATTTTCCAATTTTTTCTTTTACACAATGTTGCCCTTTTTCTGGGCAGAGATGATGACAGTTTGTGATGATTTTATTTCATAAAAATGTCTTTCTTCCTTTATGATGTTTTGGTTTTTTCACAGCTTCTATCGGAAATCCAGAAAGTAAACTTTATTGAGAACAACACACAAATATACTTCAATAGTGATGGAGATCCCAGTTTGGGATATGATATCGTATACTGGAACAGATCTGATTGCAACAAGGGTATCATAATACAAACTATTGGAGAATACAGTCCAGATGGAAAAATTACAGTCCCAACAGACCTTTTCAGACACCTCATAAATGACACGGTGAGATGAGTTTTTAACATTCATTTATGTCCCATTAAGGTTTATGAATCATGTACTCATGCTACTGTTTCTTTTGCAGGTCTCTGTTTACAATTGCTCAAAAAAATGTAAAGCAGGACAAGGATTTACATTAAAAGGAAAGTGTTGTGGAGTTTGTGCTCCGTGTGCAAGTGGAGAGATTTCTGATGGGAATCGTAAGTCTTTTATTCCAAATCTAAATTACACTGCTCAAAAAAATAAAAGTAATGCAGATCTGAATGAATGAAATATTCAAAAACTTTGTTCTTTACATAGTTGAATGTGCTTACAACAAAATCACACAAAAACTATCAATAGAAATCAAATGTAGCAACCCATGGAGGTCTGGATTTGGAGTCACACTCAGGGTCCTGGGTCTCCTGACCTAGTGTTTTCAGTTCTTTGTGATTTTTGTGTTATGTCTGGTTCATTTGTGATTTATTTTATGCTTCCTGGGTTTTGATCCCCTCTTGTTTCTCTGTGCCCTCCAGCATTTGGTGAATGTAACGATTACTTTAGTGTTCTGTGTTTAAGTCTTCTCTGTCTGTTTGTTGCCTTCTGTATCTCCCTCTGTGTGACTGTCTATATCATGATGTGCATTATTGTGCTTTGCTCCCACCCCTTGTGTTCTGTGTTTTCGTCTTCCCTTCGTATATTTCTTCATTCTCTCTCTCTCTGTACTTCCTGTGTTACATTTAAGGTCCATGTCTTGGTGTCAGCGTTTTCAGTTTCGTGTCCTCACCGTCCTGTCAAGTGTAATTGTCCTCAGCTGTGTTCCTTGTGTGCTTCCACTTCCCTCATTACCCTCTGTGTATTTATGTCAGAGTCCCCCTCTGTTCTGTGTTGCGTCGTCCCTCATGCTATGTGATCCTTTGTGTGCCACTCTGTGGAACGTTAGATTATATTTTCCCAGTCTAGTTTAGTTCATCATTACTTGTATCATTTTCCTGCGTCTACAATAAACTGCCCTTTTGAGTTCATTCCCGTGTTGCGAGTCCTGCATTTCGAGTCCTGAGTCCAGATGTAATTTTATTGCCTATCTTGTGTTCCTAAATGTGCAAAGTGCATTATGCATTCATTATACTGTTTAATATTCATTTATGATTGCAGCTTTTTTTTCTTTCCAAATGATTATAGGATAGGAAAATATTGTCCTCTTTACTTGTGCTACTTATGTTTTTGTTTCCTTCTGCAGATTCAACATGCAAGCATTGTGAAGACGGGGCATATTCTCGTCCCGAAGAGAATACATGTTTGAAAAAAAGTGATGAATATCTCGAATGGGTAGATCCCTTCTCAGTCATTCTCAGCTCCCTTGCAGTCGTTGGGATCATTGCTACCGTTGTGTTTGCTGTTCTGTTTGCAGTATATCTTAAAACTCCCATTGTGAAAGCAGTTGGAGGTTATTTGTGTTTTCTGGAGCTTTTTGCATTGCTGGCTTGCTTCTGTCTTACATTCACCTTCATAGGCAAGCCTACTGAGAAGATTCACTGTGTAGGTGTTCCTCTCTTCGGCATAGCCTTTACTCTCTGCATCTCTTGCATTCTGGCAAACTTGCTTCAGATCTTCTTGGGCTTCAAGTTTGAACTTAAGGCACAGTCTTGGATAAAGAAGCTGAATAAGCCATTGGTGGTGGTGACCATCATCTCTGGGATTCAGTTAGGTCTATCTGTCTCATGGCTCACCAAAGAACCACCACATCCTGGCAATAAATCTTTAGATAACACTATCCTATACAACTGCAAGATTGAGCCCCATAGATACTTTATAGCCATGTTAGTCTACAACGCTTTCTTGGGCCTTATTTGTTTCGTGTTTGCATTCAAAGGTAGACAGCTGCCAGATTTGTACAAAAATGCTTCTTTGATCACCATCAGTATGCTGCTGTTTATAGTCATCTGGATCATCTTCCTCCCCATTTATTTGAACTTGACAGGGAAATACCAACCAGCAGTACAAAGTGCAGGAATCCTCACTTCCTGCTTCAGCATCCTTGGTTGTCATTTGGCCCCAAAATGTTATATTATGTTGTTCAGGAAAGAGCTTAATCACGAGCGCGCCATTGCTGAATACATTAGGAAGTTTTATGAGCAAAAGGGTATTTCTGTGGTCCAATCGCAGGGTCACACTTAAATTGTTCTGCAAGGGAATGAATCTTCCTGTGACGACGTTTTAATCAATATGTCTTTCTAGCAATTTAATATGTGATTTTGCCATAGGCTGTATATAAAGGATGAATGCAGCCACTGTGACATTACCTATTGGTTAGTGAATTCCTGTTGTGAAGCCTCCAGCTGAGTTAGGGACCACGTTGGGAAGGCAGTGTCTCTTTGGCTCATTGGCACCCTTCTGATTAATCCCTTTTTTAAATGTAATTTACAAAATGAGCTATTATTGTGGTCAGCAAGTCTAATTTAACCCTAACCCCCTAACTTAGGGGTCGGCAACCTGCGGCTCTTTAGTCTTTATTTTGCAGCTCCGGGTGGTTTGGGAAATTAAATTAGAAGTATTTAGCTGAAGTGTATTTTATTTGTGTTTAGTTCTTTTTTTTTAACTTGTAGTTCTAAATTGGAAGATTATTGTGATTTTGAAATATAAAAATAAAATTATATCTTATTATTTTTTTCATCGCTCAAAATAAGCATCACACTCGCGGAAGCCGGTATACCCGCCGAAACGCCGTGCATTTATCAAGACTTTCGACCCCAGGTAGGCCAATTATGGATCTTCGAAACCATATTATGTTGGCAGCTATTCTCCACCGTGAACTATGTTAAAAACAAACACCGCACGCCTCACAGATGACAGCTTAAAGTCCTGCGGGAAGATGAAAGTGACTTCGTACAGCCCCGATTTGCAGACACTGTGCGCAGAGGTTCGGGACCAGAAGTCCCATTGTAAACATATCACGGCAGACCCAACGATGTTTGCATAAACATGCTTTTCAGCATCTCTTTATCGACCGCTTTTCACACACGGTTGTTGTACGCATACAGCCGGCTGTAGCTTTTCAGCTCACAGCCCGACAACACAACAGCAGAGAGAGCACAGACTTGAAGGCGGCGAGGCGTGATTGCGGGTGCCGCTCAGGTGCGTCCGACTCCCCTGCAGCGGCACTGCAGACCACGCCCCGCCACACACATTAACCAGGTAAAATACATATTTAGGCAGAATTTTGCAAATATCTAATTTTTTTTTTTTTTTTTTAGCAGCATAGTGCTTTTTTTCAAATTATTTTTTAAAAGTCAGGTCAAGGCTCCAAAAGGCCAAAGGCGATATAAGGGTGGCGGCTCACAACAGTTTTTGTTTGCTACATGAATCATTTTAGTTCAGCTGGGTGTTTTTCCTTTTGTTATATTTCTTTAAGAGTTTAAAATGTGTTAATTACATAAATAAAATGTAATTTTCTCTGTAGCACTTCATGGATTTCATAAGCAACACACCTCAATTGCTCTGTGGATTCTTTTAAAAAGCATTTAAAAACCTTTCTGTTCAAACAAGCCTTTTGT
Organism: Neolamprologus brichardi; assembly: GCF_056152115.1. Taxonomy (NCBI): domain Eukaryota; kingdom Metazoa; phylum Chordata; class Actinopteri; order Cichliformes; family Cichlidae; genus Neolamprologus; species Neolamprologus brichardi. Next base: position 7,512,938 of record NC_142122.1, read on the forward strand.
TGATCTACGTATTTTATATTCTTTACATTATTTACATTTGATCTTTTACATTGTGTATAATGTCTATTGATTGTATTGTTTATTTTAATATTTGTGTACAGCGCTTTGTAACTGCCTGTCTGTGAAAAGCGCTTGATAAATAAACTTTATGCTTTGTGTGAACAACTAAAGTAAGTAAAGGTAAAAAACAACAACAATATATACAGTGTTATCTTCATTTTAGATTTCAAAAAGTATTTGCGGCTCCCAGTGTTTTCCTTTGAGTGGAAACCGGGTCCAAGTGGCTCTTTGGGTGTTAAAGGTTGCAGATCTATGTCCTAACTGAAATGAAGGAATCTTGGTTTATATCAAATCAGCGTATATATCAAAGCTCTTGTACATGGCTTGGTGCCCAATCTCGGAGTTTACTTGTCGTCCTGGCTCCCCCTTGCCGTAGCATGTATGTTATAGCTAGTCAATCTAGTCTCTAGCTCATTACCTTCTTCCGAATGTTGGAACACTGCAGCTACAATCACTGTTTTGCCGTTAATATGAATGAAAATTCCATCATCCTATTCATGTAGCAGCTCGCGATTTTCGTTTCTTGCCCACTGAGTCTCTGGTTCCTCAACACCTGAAGTAGACCTTCTTAGAGCTCTCTCTCTCTCTCTCTCTGCGTTAAGCTTGGTTAGCGAGGACCTTTACTGGATACAAACACCGCAGGTGAGAATCAAACCTGCAACTCCTATTTCAAAGGCATGGAGTTTTACCGCTACACTATCCAGCTGCTTTTATTTCTGCGTTTATTTCTGTTTATTTATATATATATATATATATATATATATATATATATATATATATATATATATATATATATATATATATATATATATATATATATATATATATATATATATATATATATATATATATATATATATATATATATATTGTAACAGGGAGAGTGTATGAAATAAGATCTGCCTAAATAAAATGGCATATGTTACATTAAAAATAGAAAAGATGTGTGATAAAGGTAGGCCTAGCCTGCCTCCAAACAGCTGAGTAAGAGGGATATATATATATATATATTCCTTCATATATGATATATATATATATATATATATATATATATATATATATATATATATATATATATATATATATATATTCATATATGAATGAATATATGAAATATATATATATATATATGTATATATGACTAAACAGAAATAAAAGCAGGAATAAAAGCAGCTGGACAGTGTAGCGGTAAGACTCCATGCCTTTGAAATAGGAGTTGCAGGTTTGATTCTCACCTGCGGTGTTTGTATCCAGTAAAGGTCCTTGCTAACCAAGCCTAACACAGAGAGAGAACTACAACAAGGTCCACGTCAGGTGTTGCGGAACCAGAGACAAAAATAGCGAGCTGCTACATGAATAGGATGATGGAATTTTCATCCATAAGTGTGTGTATGCAATAAGGTCTCCAGATGACTTTATGTTTCTGTGAGTCTTGGTAACACACACCCTTTCTTTAGCATTAAATAACTCATCAAAAACAACCATATCAGAATGATTAATATAAGAGCAAACCTCACACTTTGCCCCCCAAAATTTGTACCTGTCATCTGTTTCAGTGAAAGGTGATCATCAGTCTTTCTGAAATGTAATTCACCATGCTGTCATTTTATTCAACACGTGCTGCTCTGCTCTGAAATAACTCCAGAAATGGGTTGAATATTGGTTCAAACACGCAGTTTATGCGTGTATGAATGTTTTTTATAATTTAAATCCAGCACCAATAACCAAAGCTGAAACTAAGAACGAAGATCAATCAGGGTAAAAACCAAACATTCATCAGCGGTTAAACATGGACCATTTGATACTTTGAATAATTTCACTTTTCTATAATGAGGCACAAACTGGGGTTTGCAGAGTGCTTTGGAAAATGTTTTGGTTGTAGTTTAGTTGCAGTCCAATAGCCTCTTGTAACCTGGCTCCAGTTAAGGAAGATCTAGGCAGGCTGTGACCTGTGCATAAATAAAGTAACATACAAATAACCATTTCCTGGATGGAGCCACTTTATTTCTTCATCACTGGAGCCAAATACTTTCCTCAGGATGATGTAGATGCACAGAGAGTATTCATAAAGCTCACAATTTAGACTCATAAGAACAATGTTTATTTAGATTTTGAATTAAAGGAAACATGGACTATTTTCACTCAACAGAAAAATAAAGGTGGCACTTTCACAATTGCTTCACCTTTCAAACTAAAAAATAAAATAAAATAATGTGTATTTTGTGCAATTCCCCCAGAAAAAGATACCTTTAATGTCAGTTAAATCCAGCCTGGGAAAGCTTTCAAATAAAAAGTTCAATATTTGCTGAGATAAACAACAGCTGCATCTTACCTTTATTGGAAAGTCAATACATCTTTACCTGAGCATCATCTTCCTCTTGAGTCCTTTAAAACATAGAAATTCTCTCAGCAAAGTGGGGCACAGACTTTTTCAGCCATGTATTTGTACAATCAATGCACAGCCACTCATATTATTTGTCAGATAATTGGGTTAAATGCTTCACAGGGCACAAACACAAAAACATGGCCTGGAGGTCTAATGAAGTGAAGGCCAGCAGATAGAGCAACCTGAGCTAGCCCCCACCTGTCTCTCAATGAGGCCACATCCTTGAGAAGGGAAAAATTGGCCTGTGCTAGGCTGCTAGGCTAGCAGTAAATTAATGTTATCCCATCAGAGCAAGTAATGCAGCAGTGCTTGTCAAGTAAACAAAAAAATCAACTAAAACCTACCAAAGTGAAAAGTATCTCTCTAGCCTGTTGTAAGCTTCTTGCCTGTTTGCATCCATCTTTTCGAATACTGCCATCTTGTGGCCTCTGTGGATAACAAAGCACATGCGCTCTCAGAACATTGAAAGCAGAGTAAGCTGCCGCCTCTCAACTGTGAAATCAGTATTTTGAATTAGGTTAGACCCGGAAAGCCGAGGCTGACCTGGACTCCTGCTCTCCCCTCTACTACCTTTGCTCTCCCTTCTACCATCTTTGATGTGACCCTGAATAAATGCTACAGCAGCTGGACCCCCAACAACAGCCTGAGAATGTCAACAGTGCTGCAGGAAAACGATCTCATGCAGCGGAGACGGAGAACATTAAATCCAAGGCCCGTTTCACTACACGGGGGAGATTTCCAGACGGTTTCAGCTGACAGAGCTGTGACGAGACGCCTATTAAGCGCAGATGAAAAGTGAGGCCGAGCAAAAGAATGCTGACCTTAACAACTCTGCATTAAAACTGTGCAGGACAGTGATGGACCAACACGGATGATCGGGCAGCAAAAAGGGCGTGCCAGAGACACGAGGAGTGACTGAGGTCAGGAGGCATCTCAGATTGGACAAAAGCAGCAGAAGAACATAAGCTGAAGACACAGGTGTCGGGGCTCGGCCAGGAGCTGACCTCTGAGAAAAGCCGCACAGCAGAGCTGCAGAAGGCCGTGGAGCAAAGCAAGGAAAACATCAATAAACTTCAATCTGACGTGTACGGAAAAGACTCTGAGGTTTCTGCCCTCAGTGAGAGCTCAAGGCATCAGAGCAGAAACTGAGCATGGCTCAGGAGGAGCTGGACAAGGAGAAGATGCAGGACACTGGAGAAAAGGACTGCCTTAATTGGGGCCAGAACCAGTATGGACAGAACTTTGGGCAGCAGCACCAAGGGATGCAAACGGACTGGAAAGGGGGAGGCAGGACCCCAGAGCACGCTTCAGGCCCTGGTTTACCGAGAACATCAGAACAGGAAAGTGATGAACACAAACACACACACACACACACACACATCTACATACACTGACTCAGAATTAAGAGAAACACACATACGAACACATATGCACTCGTTGATTGACTGAGAAATGATACACACACACGCACACAAATCGAAATGCTGATTCAATTCACTGAGAAGTGATCCACACACACACACACACATACACATGTTTGTGCAATGAAGAGTGATACACACACGCTGATGCAATGAAGAATGCTTTACTAACAAATGCTATGCTGATACGCAAAATGCTGCACACAAACGTCCAAATACAGAATTTGTTACAACAACAAGAAGCCATTGATTGTTAATTGGTTAAATGCATTTCATGTCACCCAGAGGGCATTTGTGTAGATTTAGGGGACAGGGTCTAAAGCAGTTTGGCTATGAAAACAATGTCTGTGAGTGATGTCTGTTTATGGCTCAAGGCCTCGACTGAATTGTTTACTGTGCTTCACACAGCCTGATAAGGAGCAGTGGCACAGAGTGAAAATGATGAATTAACGGTGTGAGCCTTATTTCGGAGCACCACATTTTTGTGATTGAGATTTAATTGAAGGAGGAACACACTGAAAAAATAAATTTAAAAAAAAGAGAAAAGGGGGCCAGCCCTTGGATTTACGCAAGTATCCCACGTGTATTTAACACGATTGCCTAAGGCTTTAAAGATCTGTACAAAATTCAACAGGAAATCATAGCTTCCCTGTATTTCCTACACAGTCTGGCTAGTTTGCAGTGGTTTCTCTCTGGGTATTCTGGTTTCCTGTCACAGTGAAAAGTCATGCAGCTGTTAGAGCTAGGTTAATTGATGATTCTAAATTATCTGTGAATGTAAGTGTAAATGATTGTTTGTTTCTAGGTGATAGACTGGTGACCGGTTCGGGGTGCACCCTGCCTCGTAACTTATCACTTTCTGGTGAAGTTTTGGTTGATTTTGGGTTTTGCTTAACACTAGGTTGATTTTATCAGTGAGGTTTGGATTGTTTTCTTTCTCTAAGAGAGAGAAAGGTGGTTTTATGCTTGGACATGGTTCTAACGGGCCCCAGTATTTGTTATTATATGAGTATTTTATTGGTTACGTTTGTTTTTGCTTTTGTTACAGTGCACTGAAATAAGAACATCTGAGAGGAGTGATCCACCGGTGGTGATATTTTGGTATTTTGTGAGTTCCTGATTTAACAAATCAGGTTTTTAATCCAGGCCTGAGAGATTGAACTTTAAAGCGCTATAAAACAATCTTACTGAAAACAGTCGCAAAGTATTTTTCTCCACATTAAAATGGGCTCAGGAGAAAGCCACTTATTTGGGACAATTAGAAAATGAGAGTCCCTGCCTAAAAAGGATTCAGCGAGGTAATCCGACCTAAAGTTCTTCTTTTTCCTTTTGAAATGACGTCATTTTGCTGAGGGTGGAAATCAAATGTGGCAATGGTTTCCACTATCAGCAAAGAATGAATGAATGAATGAATGAATGGATGAATGGAAATAAAAACAAACTGACTGACTGGTAAAAGCTGACAAGACTTGACCACGACTCAAAGTTAACCTCCACCTAGACAGGACAAAAGGGTGGATGAATTTATCTGTGCACAGACAAACATGAATTGGGTTGATGCTCTCCCTATAGCACTCATGAGTGGGAGGTGCTCAGTTAATCAGAGCACCGGGTTTACCCGATATGAACTGTTGACAGGGAGACAATTTCCAGGCCCTGCAGCAGGTGTAAGAGAGTTAAGAGAGGAAACAAATGTGTCTGAACATGTGAAACAGTTTAAAGCACCGAAGGCTCTTGTCTCTAGTTTCACTACGCAGGTGGGAGATCCGACCGGAAAGGAGGTGACCACGCCGGAGGTGAAGTGGGTGTGGCTGAAGGTGCATAAGCGGAAGTGGGACGAGCCGAGGTGGACGGGACCATTCGAGGTGACCACTCGAACCTCTCACACGGTCCAGCTGAGGGGCAAAGGCGACGCTTGGTATCACTGGAGCCGGTGTGCGGTGGCGGAAGAGCCTAGGAGGTCGGAGAGGCTCTTAGGGAAAAAGGGGGACACGGCCGTGACCCTAAAAACACAGGTTTGAGCGAAAAAGGGGCAGAATAATCCCCTGACCTGTGCAACGACCGAAGGGTAGTCTAACCCTGGTGGTTGAAGTAAGAAGAATCAACAACAGGAGAACATCGGTGGCTGCAGCAATAAAATAAAAATTAAAAATTCTTTAGACAGAGGTTTGATTCTGATTAACATTGAAATTCCATAAGGTAACATTAAAATGGCTGTGAGAAACTACCATGTGAAAATAAAGCTTTGGGAAAACGGGAGAGTGATGGGGATGTTAACTGTGCTCACTGTGATCCTGGTAACGATTATTTTCTTATTGTGTGAATTGCCCAGTTTCAGAACTCATTCAACTTCTCTTCCTTCAGCGGACCGTGAGGTGACCCAACTTAAGCCTGTCACCCCCACCAAAAACGTCGATAGAATTAATTATGTGCATTATCACGTTCTCCGGCTGGCCAATTTGACACGTGATGCAGTTGAAGGGTTAGCAGAGCAATTAGGTCCCACCTATCTGATGGCAGTACAAAACAGGATGGCGCTTGACATGGTCCTGGCGGGAAAGGGGGACGTGTGTGCTATGTTCGGACAAATGTGTTGCACCTTAATTCCTAATAATACTGTTCCAGACGGCTCGATAACCAACTCTGGAGGGGCTGCGAACTCTGGCCCATAATATGCATGAACACGAAGGTATTGAAAACCCGTTGAAGGAGTGGATGACTTCTGTTTTTGGGCAATGGAAAGGTTTTGTCATGTCAATTATGGTTTCACTGTCTGTTTTTACTGCAGTTCTTACAACATGTGGATGCTGTTTCATTCCTAGCCTAAGGGCCCTGAGGACCAGGTCGATGTGGACATTGTAACCTTAGAATGCATGTTGTAAGTGATCTCTCCGGAAGGAGAGATCAAAGGGGGATTGTGAAATCAGTATTTTAAGCTAGGTTATCTTATACCCATAGTCAAGGTAGATGAATTATGTTAAAACAGCTGTAGAACATAAATATATTCCTTAGTCTAGGATGTGTGCAAAATAGGTAACTTAGTTTCCTTATATTTTTAGGTTAAAGAATATGACCCCCTTTGCAGTATATTTTTATAGTATGTTAGACCAAATGTCTCAGTATATTTTGGTAGTAGGGTAGACAAAAGTTCAAGTATATCTCTGGGGATTAAAAGAATGTGACCATCCTTTGGGTTCTGTTAGACAGGTGGGCACCACCATTTATCTGCTGTGAATGTTTTACACTGTTTTCTTGTCATGTCAGACTGCTTAAATCATTCTCTGAGAAGGTTGCGTGCGAAAGACCTTGGTCCGGTAATAGCAAAAGCAGACAACATTCTGTGCCCCCACCCTTGTAGGGGGTAGAAAGACAGGGAGCCCGAGGTCATAACTTAGGCGCCACGACAGATAAGAGAGTGTGAATGTTTAGGTTTACGACCAGGTGGGGGCTAGCGGAAAGTATAAGAAGCTGTGTAACACATCGCCATTTTGAGACTTGCTGTGACCCTCTCTGCATCTCTCCCCATCATGATGGTTGTTATGCTCAGTGTGTGAAAAGTGTATGGAAATAAAGGATTGTTGATTGAGCATTTATACACCGAGTAAGTGTCCTTCCTTCAGCCCAAAGATTCAAAGAACTGGGTGAATTCAACAATATCAATATAGACCATTTAAAAATATACACACTTATTATTATGCATGTAACATTCTCATTTACATAAAGTTAGACTTATTAGGAAAATCTGAGTTACAGGAAAACTGTAGGATAAGTGACAGAACCCAAAACGCAAACAGGGTTTTTGTGATTTAAACTTATACTTCTCATTTTTATATTTAGTGAATCCAAGGTCAGCAGCTCATTAATGTGCTATTTCACATATTGTGAAATAATTTGTGAAAACAAATTATTTCACAATATGTTGGGCTACATTTCTGTTCTCTAATTCAAAAAAGGTGACTTCAGATTACAAACAAAACCAAACTAAACTGGTGGCTATAATGACTATAGTGCTAAACTTGAACTTTTAAAACAGGACTCCACAAAGTAATGGAGAACATCCCAATGGCTATGTCAATCATTAATAGATAAGCTGTTTCAATGTCACACTGTGAACCCTGTACTTGTGTTAAGTTAACCAGTTGCTATCTGCTAATTTTTATAAGACTATGTTTTAGGCGTACAGTTTCTCCCCTAACGCTAAATAAAAGTACTTTTCCTGTTTCTCATTCATTAGTTTTCTTTTGTATATGTCGCATTTAAATATTTCAGATCATCAAATAAATTTTTATATCAGACAATGCTAACGCGAGTAAATACAAAATGATTTAAATGTTGACTTCATTGATTAAAAGAAAAAAGGCTGTCCAAACCTACCAGGCACTGTGTGAAAAAGTACATGACCAGCTAGTTAAATCACGAATCTACTGTGATTAACAATATCTTTTAGAAAGCTGCATTAAGTTTCACTTGCCACACCTACACCTGACAACTGCCAGACCTGGTAAACCAAGAAATCTTTTAAATAGAACAAAATGCAATATATCATTCCACGATTTGAAGAAACTTAAAAACAGGTGAGAAATAAAATCACTGACATCTATCAGTCTGGAAAGGGTTACAAGACTTATTACTCCAAGAGTGCATTGATAACTTATCCATAAGGTCCCAAAAGAACCCAGAAAAACATCTAAAGAACTGCAGGCTCACGTCAAGTTCAGTGTTCCTGATACAACAAAATAAAAAAGAGACTTGTCAAAAATGGCATCCATGAGCAGAATCAGGTAATAAGTTTAGGGGGCAATTACTTTTTCACATATGGCCAGGTACGTTTATTTTTATTTGAGTTACTTTTATCTAATATTAAAAGCTTCCAAACAAATAGAAAGTAAGAAATCAGAACAGAAGGATACTTTGTCACTGCGCTGTATTGCCTTGCATGTTAAACAAATGCTTTAACTAAAGTGGCTACGAGTGGGCTTAGGTCAAGTACAATAAACATCATCTCAATTTAATCTTAAGCTAGCTTTACTCTAATCAAGGCAATGTGAATTTGATTTGATATGATTAAATTGATTAACATGACGAGATTTAAAACACAAGATGCAAAATAATAAAGCACAGAACTTCTCCAAAGCAGTAATAGTGAGCGTCTTAATGTACGAGTTCCTGGACAAAATTTCATATTGTGTTTGTCGGTACTTGAGAGTCTGTCGATCTAATGAAAGAAATATTTCCTGTCACAGGCAACACGGTGGCACGGTGGTTAGCACTGTTGCTGCACAGCAAGAAGGTCCTGAGTTCAATTCCACCATCAGGCTGGGGTCTTTCTGTGTGGAGTTTGCATGTTCTCCCTGTGTTTGCGTGGGTTCCCTCCGGGTACTCCGGCTTCCTCCCACCGTCCAAAGACATGCAGCTTGTGGGGATAGGTTAATTGGATAATCCAAATTGTCACTAGGTGTGAATGTGCGAATGAATGTGAGTGCGAATGGTTGTCTGTCCCTGTGTGTTGGCCCTGCGACAGACTGGCGACCTGTCCAGGGTGTACCCCGCCTCTCGCCCTATGACAGCTGGGATAGGCTCCAGCGCCCCCCGCGACCCTGAAAAGGATAAGCGGAAGCGAATGGATGGATGGATGGATTTTTCATAACTGTCAAGAGTTTCAGGTTACTCTGGTAAGTTGGGTGTGCACAGTAAAACAACACTTGTCTGTCTTAAAGTTATGCTAGCAGGGGTGTTTGCGTTTTGATTGACTGCAGTGATTTGGTTTCAGTATTATTCTGTGAGACAATAAAAATGACACCATGTTTTTGTTTTCCTTTACAGGGAATCACCCCTAAGATGTTAGCGATGCAACAGAACAGGAAATGCTACATGAGTTTATAATCAAGTTCTTGTATAGCACTGTGATAATAAACGTCCACGCACACAGTGTTACACCTCCGGTGTGTTTTTTTAATTTGCAGTCTGTTTCTGCAGCAGCTTTTCAGTTGCCCTCATACAACACACAGATCTTTATTCAGGTCACGGCGGCATACTTGAAAGGGAAGAATCCCTTTGTCACTGTCACTTGGTGTTCGCTTGCTCTGTGGTAGAGTATCACTTCCTGTTCCTGCTCAAACACAGTGGTGTTTCTGAGTAGCTTATCTGCTTAGCAATTTAATTAAAAACTTTTAAATACATTCTTTTTTCATAGTATACTCTTCACGTGCTTCATCCGAAGCACACTTTCTGTGTACTCACTACCTAATTTATAGCCAAAGTATTCACTCACTGTGTCTGTACTGTTTCGCTAGCTTAGCTTAGCTTGTAGCCGACTCGTTAGCACCATGACTACTTCACCTGTCCCTCCTGCACTTTCTTGCTCATTGTGTCAGATGTTTAGTTACTCCTCGGCCTCCTTTAGCAGTAATGATATCTGTAACAAATGTAGCATATTTGCAGCTCTGGAGGCCAGGATTACTGAATTAGAGACTCGGCTTCGCACCCTTCACTCACCCTTAGCTAGCCAGGCCCCTGTAGCTTGTGCAGCCGAAGATAGCGTAGGCCCCGCTAGCTGTTCCCGGCAGACCCCAAGCAGCTGGGGAAAGAGGGCGGCTGGGTGATGGTAAGGAGGAAGCATAGTCCTAAACAGAAGCCCCAGGTACACCACCAACCCGTTCATGTGTCTAACCGTTTTTCCCCACTCGGTGACACACCCGCCGGGGGTGATTCTGTTCTCAGACATGTGAAGCTAGAGACACCGGCAACCATAGTCAGTTGTCTTCCAGGGGCCAGAGCAGGCGACATTGAAGGAAAGTTAAAACTGCTGGCTAAGGGTAAACGTAAATTCAGTAAAATCATAAATCACGTCGGCAGTAATGACACCCAGTTACGCCAATCGGAGGTCACTAAAATCAATATTGAATCGGTGTGCAACTTTGCCAAAACAATGTCGGACTCTGTAGTTTTCTCTGGTTCCCTCCCCAATCAGGCCAGGAGTGACATGTTTAGCCGCATGTTCTCCTTAAATTGCTGGCTGTCTGAGTGGTGTCCCAGAAACGATGTGGGCTTCATAGATAATTGGCAAACCTTCTGGAGGAAACCTGGTCCATCCACTTTGGATGGAGCAGCTCTCATTTCTAGAATGGCCAAATTTATTAAACCCCTCAAAATATGACTATCCAGAGTTGGGACCAGGAAGCAAAGTTGCAGTCTTACACGCCTCTCTGCAGCTTCTCTCCTCCTGCTACCCCCCCAAAAACCCATCTCCATAGAGACTGTGTGAGCTCCCAAAAAAGACAAAAAACAAACTAAAAACCAGCAACAAACAACTTAAACATAAACAATTACAAAGAAAGAACAATACAGTATCCACATCTGAACCAAAGAGTAAAACAGTGAAATGGGGATTATTAAATATTAGGTCTCTCTCCTCCAAGTCTCTGTTAGTACATGACTTAATAATTGATCAACAAATCGATTTACTCTGCCTTACAGAAACCTGGTTGCAGCAGGATGATTATGTTAGTTTAAATGAATCAACACCCCCGAGTCATTCTAACTACCAGAAATCTTGAAGCACAGGCCGAGGGGGCGGTGTGGCAGAAATTTTCCACACCAGCCTATTAATTAATGAAAGACCAAGACAGACTTTTAATTCATTTGAAAGCCTGATGCTTAGCCTTGTTCACCCCAGCTTTAAAGCTCAGAAACCAGTCTTGCTTGTTATCATCTATCGTCCACCTGGGCCTTACACAGAGTTTCTGTCTGATTTGTCAGACTTTATATCTAATTTTGTTCTGAGCTCAGATAAAATAATTATTGTTGGTGATTTTAACATCCATGTAGATGCTGAAAATGACAGCCTCAACAGAGCATTTAATCTGTTATTAGACTCAATTGGCTTCTCTCAAAATGTAAAAGAACCCACCCACCACTTTAATCACACTCTAGATCTTGTTTTAACATATGGCATAGAAACTGAACATTTAACAGTGTTTCCTGAAAACCCTCTCCTGTCTGATCATTTCCTGATAACATTTACATTTACAATAATTGATTACACAGCAGTGGAGAGTAGACTTTATCAAAGTAGATGACTTTCTGAAAGCGCTGTAACTAAGTTTAAGAATATAATCCAGCCACTGTTATCATCTTCAATGCCCTGTACCAACATAGAGCAGAGCAGCTATCTGAACGCTACCCCAACAGAGGTCGATTATCTTGTTAATAATTTCACCTCCTCACTACGTACGACTCTGGATACTGTAGCTCCAGTGAAAACTAAGGTCTCTAATCAGAAGTACCTGACTCCGTGGTATAATTCTCAAACACATGGCCTAAAGCAGATGACTCATAAGCTGGAGAGGAAATTGCGTGTCACAAATTTAGAGGATCATCATTTAGCCTGTTTGTTGCTTTATAAGAAAGCCCTCCACAAAGCCAGAACATCTTACTATTCGTCACTGATTGAAGAAAATAAGAACAACCCCAGGTTTCTCTTCAGCACTGTAGTCAGGCTGACAAAAAGTCAGAGATCTTTTGAGCAAACCATTCCTTTACCCCATTACGTTAACTAGTAATGATTTCATGAACTTCTTCACAAATAAAATTTTTATCATTAGAGAAAAAATTACCAATAATCATCCCACAGATGTAATATTATCTACAGCTACTTTTAGTACCATTGATGTTAAGTTAGACTCTTTTTCTCCAATTGATCTTTCTGAGTTAACTTCAATAATTACTTCCTCCAAACCATCAACGTGTCTTTTAGACCCCATTCCTACAAAACTGCTCAAAGAAGTCCTGCCATTGATTAATTCTTCGATCTTATATATGATCAACCTATCTCTAATAATCGGCTATGTACCACAGGCCTTCAAGCTGCCTGTAGTTAAACCTTTACTCAAAAAGCCATCTCTAGACCCAGCAGTCTTAGCTAATTATAGGCCAATCTCCAACCTTCCTTTCATATCAAAAATCCTTGAAAGAGTAGTTGTCAAACAGCTAACAGATCATCTGCAGAGGAATGGTTTATTTGAAGAGTTTCAGTCAGGTTTCAGAGCTCATCACAGCATGGAAACAGCTTTAGTGAAGGTTACAAATGATCTTCTTATGGCCTCTGACAGTGGACTCATCTCTGTGCTTGTCCTGCTACACCTTAGTGCAGCGCTCGATACTGTTGACCATAATATCCTATTAGAGCAATTAGAGCACGCTGTAGGTATTACAGGTACTGTGCTGCAGTGGTTTGTTCATATCTATCTAATAGACTCCAATTTGTACATGTAAATGGAGAGTCCTCTTCACCCACTAAGGTTAATTATGATGTTCCACAGGGTTCAGTGCTAGGACCAATTCTATTTACATTATACATGCTTCCTTTAGGCAGTATCATTAGAAGACATAGCATACATTTTCACTGCTATGCAGATGACACCCAGCTCTATCTGTCCATGAAGCCAGATAACACACACCAATTAGTTAAACTGCAGGAATGTCTTAAAGACATAAAGACCTGGATGGCCGCTAACTTTCTGCTTCTTAATTCAGATAAAACTGAGGTTATTGTACTCGGCCCTGAAAATCTTAGAAATATGGTATCTAACCAGATTCTTACTCTGGATGGCATTACCTTGGCCTCCAGTAACACTGTGAGGTACCTTGGAGTCATTTTTGACCAGGACATGTCCTTCAATGCACATATTAAACAAATATGTAAGACTGCTTTCTTCCATTTGCGCAACATCTCTGAAATTAGAAATATTATGTCTCAGAGTGACGCTGAAAAACTAGTTCATGCATTTATTACTTCCAGGCTGGACTACTGCAATTCATTATTATCAGGATGTCCAAAAAACTCGCTGAAAAGCCTTCAGCTAATCCAAAATGCTGCAGCAAGAGTCCTGACAGGGACTAGAAAGAGAGAGCAGATTTCTCCTGTATTGGCTTCCCTTCATTGGCTTCCTGTTAAATCCAGAATTGAATTCAAAATCCTGCTCCTCACATACAAGGTCTTAAATAATCAGGCCCCATCTTATCTTAATGACCTTTTAGTACCATATCACCCTATTAGAGCAATTCGCTCTCGCTCTGCCGGCTTACTTGTTGTTCCTAGAGTATTTAAAAGTAGAATGGGAGGGAGAGCCTTCAGTTTTCAGGCCCCTCTTCTGTGGAACCAGCTTCCAGTTTGGATTCGGGAGACAGACACTATC